>NC_048219.1:106587020-106832020 GCF_002007445.2 Ailuropoda melanoleuca | reverse complement strand
TTTACTCGGGGACACAGTGAAACGTAACTGGCATTGCTTCCCACTTCATAAGAGCTGCTGGGAAAAGCTCAGAGCCAAAATCACAGTCCCCTTCCAGGAGGAAAACTGGTATCTGTTTGGTGTGTAAACCTCATTCCTGACTCTTACTTTCTTACTGTGCTTTTCTCCTGGCCTCATTTATTTTCCTGACTTAATTTTACATGTATTTTTATCTTTCTGTATTATTTGTTAATCCTTTTTGGAACATATCATGGTAATAAGTAATTAAACAAAAAAGAACAAGACAACGGTAGTAAGTAGAACACTGCCCACACCCTCATCCACAAGAACTTGTTACCCTACATGGCCGAGGGGAATCAAGGGTGCAGATGGAAGGGAGGTTGCTAACCAGCCGACCTTAACACAGGGAGATGATCCTGGGCTATCCCGGCGGGCTCCATGTAATCACGGGGCTTGGAAGTAGACAAGACAAGCAGAGGGTAGGTCTCTCCTCAGAAAGTCTTAGACTATTAATAAGTCACTTGTATAAAACCAAGGATCCTGATTGACCCAGTCCTTTTCTAGGTCATTTGGTTTCTCCTGCTAACCTCTGGTTCCATTCCAGTAGTAAGAGATTAGAAATCTTAGAAGGAGGGAGGACTCTCTAAGGAAGACAAGAGCACAGAAGGTAGCCGCAGGAAAGGATAGTGATTGAGGGCCAGTGAGCAGAGGGGAAGGGGGTGTGTCAGGAGGGCCTGGGGGCCCTGCCATGCTTATGGTTCCCACCAAAGCTGATTTTTGTAATAACGACACAGCATCCCTCATGAACAGGATGTAATACAGAGTTTGGAAGGCTTCTAGAAAAACTCCTATAGCTGAGCTCCTCATCTACAGATATGTGAGGCACGGATGGGGGACAGGGTGCAAAGGGAGGGAAGACTGGATGCAAAGAGGGGGTCAGATGCCCCCCATGTGTCACATATGCTGACCACAGGGCTTTCCCTCGAGACCCTAGCTGTCACCAAACTATCTGCTCCATGAAGGTGGGACTGCTGTAGCCATCACGGCAGGAAGAGCTGGAGTTACTGCCTTAATACAAACTCTCAACCGACGAGGTAGGTGCTACAACTGCCCCCATTCACAGTGGGGGAACTGAGGCATGAACTCCTCGGTCTGTTCAGGGTCACCCAGCTACCAAGTGGTAGAGCTGTTATGCGAGTTGTCCAGCCTCTTAACCAGCACTCTAGGATGCCTTAGTACCTGTCAAAGAGCCTGACATCTAGAAGGTACCCAAACTTAAGAAATAAATGAACGGAGCAACCCTGAAAACGGAAGGGATTAAATCACTTGATCGGGCACCTAACAATAAGCACTTAATGAATATGAGTGGCTTTCCATTGTGGGTTGGGCTTTTGCCCGCACTTCTTCAAGGAAACCCTGTATGCCAGCCACTTTCAATTGAGAGGCTGGGAAGGTATAGGACAATCACCTGGACATTAAAAAAAAAAAAAAACCCACAAAAAAACAAAAACAAACAAAAAAACCAAAACACAGCCCTGCACAGAGGCCTCCCTTAACCTCCTCTCCAAATTCTGTTTTTATCATTGTGGGTTAGGTAGGCTTCTATGGGGCAATTTTAAAAGAAAACAACTTCCCAGGTGATCCTGCAAACACCTCCTCGTGTCCTGCCCCCAGCCCAGCCAGTGAAGCATCCCTCCCACAGGTGTCTTGGCTCTCATGACAGTGAAAAACCCAGAATGGACGGAGTAATGGAACCTCATGGTGGGAACTTAAAGGTACGAGGAACAACAAATAAACGCAGAGCAGTGAGCAAAACAATTGTGCTACCTAGAGCCAGCCGGACAGGTACAGAGCAAGAGGGCAAACACGCACGCACACACGCGCACTCCTTAAACTGCAGAGGCTAGCCTGGGTAAAAGGAGAGATTACTAACACATGTCACAAGTTTAGAAAGACGTATCCATCTTAGTATTTTTCTCTAGCGATTCCATCAATGCCAATTCGAGTGGCATTTTAGAGTATTTTCCATAGCACGAAAACTGGACGAAAGGGCAAGAGAGGTCAACTAGAGAAGAGAGACCCCATCAGCCAAACATTCACAGAAGAGCTTGATGTGTGCTCTCCTGGGTCCTGCATATTGCGGAGAAAACACTGAAGGTTCAAGAGGAGGTCTTGCCCTTGGAGACAACCCCCAGCTGCCCCAACACTCACCCAGGGCAGCACAGAATGCTGCTGATGGGGATGCCACCAGGGCTCACCACCAGTGGGGCCCAAAGACTCAGGGCCTGGAGAGAAGCCCCAGGAGGTTTCCTGGGACCTGCATTGGGTTTCTTTCTTCATTATCCCTGATTTCTAGAACTCCAACTAATGCCAGGCCCCAGGGTAGACATCGGTGGACAGAAGGTGAATAGGATAAAGCCACTGGCTGCAAGTGGAGAGGTACAGGGTGCTCAAGATACCCAGCTTGTCTGCAGTCTTGGACCTGGGGGAGAACCGCTGTGAACTGGAGGGAGGGAGCCGTGACGCAGAGTTAAGGACCTGGGGCGGTGCCCTGAACCAGTCATCTAACATTTCAAAGCTTCGTTTTCCCTGTCCTTGCAATGAGGCCACAGAAATAGGGGCTATGTCCCTATCATTTTAAGTATCAAATGAGAGGACCAGATTTTTATTTGCTAGCTCCTTGAATTTTTTAATAATTCAGGATGACCAGAATATGATCCTAGAGGTGGGTGGGGGGCAAAAGATTATAGAAACTGATTTACAGCAAGAGATTATAGATGCATGAAACCATTATGCAAACAGAAAACCACCGACGTTCATTTTAACTGTGTCCCCTCCATTTTATCCCTTGTCTCAAATACGCTACATCCATGTCACTTGCCTCTCATAACCACTAGATTTATAAGCCCATTAAAAAAATTTTATAATCACTCCATGCAAAAAACCATGGTCATTATTATAATGATTTAAATGCCTACAGCCCTACAGCAGCATCTGGGGGGAGTTTAATAATACCTTAGCAAAACGTGCCACAAATACACCATTGGGATATTTACTTTTTAGAAGTTCCCTGATTTTTCCCAGTGAATTCAGTGAACATTTAACTCACACTTTGCCCCCATCAGCCCCCTCCCCCAGATTACTATCCAATTGGGCTGGGAAGGCCAGGAAACCATTATAATTTTAAGCATAGCCCCAAATTCTAAGGTACAGCCAGGGTTGAGAACTACTGAGCTCAAGTGTCCGTTTTACCAGACAGATAATTAAAGTAATCAGGGAGAAAAGAGGGGGAAGAGGCTTGAGGAGGGGGGTGTTGGAGGAGAGGGGGTGTGATGAACCAGAGACCACATGCCCCAGCTACAGAGGGAACCGCCTTGCGTCTCCAGCTACTAGATAACTTAGGGGATGGCCAGATTGTCCAGTCTTTCCAGAGAATCCAGGAACCCGAGTTTTGGGTCAGATCTGTGTTTGTAAATGGTGGCACTAAATTTAGGGTTTTTTAAAAAAAAAAAAAATTCTGGGTGGGCCAAAGTTCAAAGGTGTTTAGAATCTTGCTCACCTGCTCAGTCCACATCAACATTACAAAAGTGTTACTTCATCCTAATCATCTAACCATCTTAACTTTCTCAACAGCAGCCAGTATTGTTCTTAATCAAATACCAATTTCTGATCATCACTGTTTAAGGCTTCAGAGCACCAGCTTTTATAGCCCACATGCTCTACCCAATACAACTTGTGAATGAGTCACACCTAACTGCCAATCCTAAGAAACTGGAAAGATGGCTGGTCCTAAGTCATCTAGGGAGAGATGCAGACCGCGGTATTCCGGAAGTCTACGTGACATACCCCGGGCCACCAAAGACTGCTGAAGGTAAAGGTGACCAGCCTTGTCTGGAGTTTGCACTGGAAATGCCCCCCAGGGGAAACCCTCCCATCACAGGCATAGTGGGACTGTCAGTCACCCTAGATGAAGGACAGAGTCACACTGCTCTCCCTCGTGCATGCACCCTCACCCCCCATAATCTGGTAATTCTTGATACGTATACACATTTAGGTTTCACGCTTTGCTCCCTGGTAAGATTCAAACTCCTTGAATGAGGAAATTCAAGTCCTTCTGCAAATATTTGCAGACTTACTATTTGTTGGGAAAAGTCCTTATATAGTCCCTTGGTCAATAAAGATGCCTGCTGGTGTCATCCTTGGAAAACAGAGGCATTGCTGCTCTGAGGAATCTCTCTGAAGAACCTGAAGGTCTCGCCCACTCACCCAAGCCTCCTCCTAAGTCCCCAATAACTGCTTCGCCACTCTGCCAGCGCAAAGCAGGAGAAAGACAAAGAACTGAATCAGATGAGTAACTTTCAGCTGGCTGCTTCCTTCTCTCCTTGGGCCATGAAATCTCCTTCCTCCTCTAATAAGGTCATTACCCATGATCAAGGGACATGGCATCTAGTGTGTTCCCCATTCTCCACTTCAGAGATACACCTCAGAAGGCAGCTCTTCAGCCGTGAAAGAAGTCGGCCTTTGTGATCCTCTCTCAGAAGCCTGCTTCAGAATTCCTCAAGAGGCAAAAAGCTGAACCCGAAGTGTCTTGCATGGATGGAGGCAAACCGAAGTGGTACAAAGACTTGAGAATTAGGTCCAGATTCAGATCTCAGCATTGGCGTGACTTGGCCCTGTATGTCTTTGGGAAGTTACAGAAACAGAGATCCTGTCTACTTTGCAAAGGGTCCAGTCCAGTGCCCAGCCCTTGAGGAGAGGTGGGTGATCCTGAAGAAGTCTCGTGACTCCTCTAAAGAGCCTCAAAGGCCTCTGCGCATCAGGTGGGAGAAGTCACCCTATTGCCTGATTTTAAAACCTACTATCTGCCTTCTCTGACCCAGTTTTATTCCAAAGCAGATAGTGGTTTTCCTATTGCCCTTTAGTTCCCTTTCTCAGAAGACACAAGCCCAACTGTGTGAAACACAAAAAATGCAGGCAAGTGTCAGCAAAATGTCACCACAGCTGATACAAAGGATTCTTCTATCTCGTCCATCAGTTTTGATGAGGAGGCCAAGCTGAACTCAAGTCACCAGAACAGATCTCACACACACTGATAAAGATGGCTACTTCCAAGCATCTCCTGGGTTAGCACCTAAAAGTCTGAAATCCACTGGATTCCTTATAACCCATAATACTATTCCATCTCTCATAGGAAAACTCCATTTTATGATTCACTGCATAGAGCTATACGCTGGGAGATGCTGTATTTTAGAATTACGACCCAAACAAGCCCCAAAAAACAACAATAAAATAAGCCCTGTGCCCTGATGTTTTACAATCTAAACAAGATAAAACAAAGCAAGATTTACACATGCCTGGGAAACAATTCACATGGACATAATTTCAAGCTAACTGTATCTGAGATTCGAGAAGAATAAATGTCTGTACTATTCTTCTAGCATAAAACCTGTTGTGGCAGTTCGACTTTTCACACAAGAAAGTTATGACCTTAGGTCACTAGATAGAATTACACTGCTCAAATTTATTCTTGGCAAGCTCTTTGGGCTATAATCCACTTTATAAGGATAAACAAGTGGGAGCTGTCAAAATCTCACACACACTGCCACCACTCCCAGAATCAAGTCCGTCCACGCCATTCCTCAAGTAAAATGGGTCCCAGTGAAGTCAAGAAATAATCCAACAGTTCACGTAACAGGAAGTTCTACATTCTAACCTGGCAAGAGAAAGAGGCACTGAAACACATTCCTTAGTCTGTCGTCTCCTTAAGAGTAATTTCTTCGGGGCGCCTGGGTGGCACAGCGGTTAAGCGTCTGCCTTCGGCTCAGGGCGTGATCCCGGCGTTATGGGATCGAGCCCCCACATCAGGCTCCTCCGCTATGAGCCTGCTTCTTCCTCTCCCACTGCCCCCTTGTGTTCCCTCTCTCGCTGGCTGTCTCTATCTCTGTCGAATAAATAAATAAAATCTTTAAAAAAAAAAAAAGAGTAATTTCTTCATGTCCACTTCCTGGTTGTAAAATTGTACTAGAGGATGTAAAATGACACCATTGGGGGAAGCTGGGCTCATGGGGACAGTCTGTCCTTTTTTTTACAACTTCTCACGAAATAATTACTTCAAAATAAAGGCTTTTTAAAAAGAATTATGGCCTACTTACATATTGGGGAAGATTTTTCACGACACAGAAGCCCAAACTCCTTTCCCCATGTTCCCCCCTTCTGCTTATGGGTCCAGCATGGGACCGACACCTAAATACTTTGAAAAGGGTCTCCGGAAGACTCTGAAAAACCTCCCCTGTTCACTGAGAACCACTATCCCAAGAACGTAAGTCACCAGAGACTTTTAAGAATGGGGAGAACTCCATATTTGATCTTGGCTGCTGTGTAGAAAATTTGAAGACACTACGGCTGCAGGCCAGGAGCCCAGGGAGGCGGTTCATGCAACTCGGGGGACAAGTGAGTCAGACAAGGGCCTCAGCAGGATACTGGCAGTCACACTACATAGACACCAGGAGCCAGAAACATTTAAGAGGTCAAATCAGCGGACAAAGGACATTGGCCAGTGGAGGGTTTGGGAGAGGAGGCGGCTTGGATGATCACGAGACTTAGAGCTTGAGCAGCTGAAGGAAAGTAGTGTGTCATTCACCAAGACGGGAAAAGGGAGGAGACAGTCTGTGAGGAAGGATGAAGAAACCTGCCTGAAGGTTCCATGGGACAACAGTACTCTATGATCCACTGCTGACAGGACAGTCTTCTTCCTCGAGTGGAGCAATGCCCCCTCCCTCGTCTGACTGGGCATAAAGAACCTGAAGATACCCAACCTGGCACAGCAGGTGAGAAGGGCGGCTGCTCTGCCACAGCAGCCGTGTGTCCCAGGTCAGTTCATTCTCACGTCCAAACACATATCCAGTCATCTGACCCCACAGAACTCCAGCTCGAAAAAGACGACCCAACTGAGATGCCTCCACAGGATGGAGAGGGTCTTAGATTATAGCATTCCTGTGAAAGGAACTAAATGCCACAGGGAATCAGACTTAAAAAGGCTTTTTTTTTTTTTCCAAAATTGAACACCGTACAAGAAATGTTTTCACATTTTTTCTTAGTGGTAGGAGTCCACGTTATTGGGGAAGAGGAAGAAGGTCCTATACAAACACTTCCCAGGCAGACTACCACAGCTCAGGTTTCACTTAGAAATCCATTTCTTAGGGATGCTCAGGTGGCTCAGTCAGTTAAGAGTCCGACTCTTGATTTTGGCTTGGGTCATGATCTCAGGGATTCCCTCTCTTTCCTTCTCCCACTGACCCTCCCCCTGTTCACGTTTGCTCTCTCTCCAAAGCAAAAACCAAAAAACATTTCTTTGGGGAAGAGAATTAAAACTCCAGGAACACCTTCAGCAAAGGAACATTCCTAGAATCAACTACCAAGAAGTAGAAGGGAACTGAGAAATAGTAACTTCTTACTGCCTTCTTTACAAAGTTTCCTTCTACAAGGTGACTGTGATCAGAGATTAGCCTCTTCACCACGTTCCCCATTTTCCTCCCCTATCTCCACAGACTGAAAGGGCATTTTCAAATGAAATACTGCCTCCCCAAGCCCTAAACATACAGGATCCCTTCCTTTGCCAAATCCTAGAGCACTCAGTATCTCTCTCATGACCTTTATTAAATGTCCCTGCCATAGTTGTTTTTGTATTGGTCTGATTCCCCTGGTTATGTTATTGACGATGCTGTGTAAGTACTATTTCTTGAGCACTTGCTACACACCAGCCAGGTGCTTCATGCACATCTTAATTAATCTTCACAGCCAATGTAATACCCATTTCACAAACGAGGAAGGCAAGATTGAGACACTACTACAGTGCACAGCCCCTACCCTCTGTACTAACCTAGACGGCCCCTTCCAGTAAGCCCTCGTTTACGCCACCTTACATGTTCATGTGTGAGGTTTTTGTCCCCACGGAATCTAACACAAAAGTTCTTTCCTACGAAAGATGATAATTATTCGCTTCAACTGCATTCACAACTCCCAGCCCCTCCCCCTTGAGGGCCACTCTCTGGAGGCCAGCACCCTCTTAAACTCAATGATCCTATTTATCAGATCCCAGTGTTCCCAGGGGGATCTGAGTCTTGCAAATACTGGCACTGTCACCTCCCTTAGTCTGGACTCCTTACTTCTCTAACTTTTCTATCAACTTCATCGTCACCATATGGTGCCTACCATATGGTGCCTACTAAAGCTAAGTACAGCTTTCAGGCTTCACAAATATTAACCGGCTTATCTTCTCAATAATCCTTTAAGGTCAGTACTATCACCCCATCTTACAGGTGAGGAAATGGAGATGCAGCAAGGTTAGGTAGCCTGCCTTAGGCCATTCAGTTAGTAAGTGGTTGACCTGGAGTGTGAACAAAACTAAGTTAAGTTTTCTGAAAACCACAGTAATCGTTGGCTCTTTTTCATTTAACCTCCCTCCTCGCTATACTCCAGTGAAAAAACCAACATGGCTTTATTTATCATTGGACTTGTCATTAAGCCAGGTTTCTCCATTCTAGGTTGGCATAATTGATTATTTTGAACCTAGGTGCAAGACTTCCCATTTATTCCCAATACATTTCATATTGTTACTGTGGTCCATTATTCTAGGTCATTGGTTTTCTTTGAATTGTTTTTGTTAATCAAAACTCTAGATGTCTTTTTTGCCTCTGTATCACTTGTAACTTAGACCATTTTAAATTTAGATTCCTTCAGCAGCCACTATCACAAGATCCTGAGAGAAAAAGATATCAAATAAAACATTAAACACCCAAGTAGTAGTAGAAAAACCAGAAAAATAACAGTTCAGATAAACCACCAGTTCTCCAAGCTGCTCCCCATGGAGGCTGAAGACGGTGGGAAGAACACCCATCAAAAAATCGTGCAGCTGTTCATTTCACTTTGCAATAATAATCTCCCCTCAAAGAATGGTGTGCCCAATTAAAAAGGAGAGTTCTATATGAGAGGACATCAAAAAAGAAAGTCTAGGGAGATCTTCCAACATGAGGACAAGAGATCTGTACATTTAGGCAAAAGCAGCATTTAACCCCCACCACAGAGGAATGTGGTTTATTTGATGATTGTCTTATCTTTTTTTGGTAATGGCTTTACGGAGTTATAATTCACATACCATACAACTCACCCCTTCAAAGGGTACAGTTCACCAGTTTTTAGTATATTCAAAGAATTGTGCAATTATCACAACAGTTTTAAAACATTTCCATCACCCCAAAAGAAACCCCATACCCTTCAGTTATCACCCCCTAATCTTCTATCTCACCCCAAGACATAGGCAATCACTAGCCTACTTTCTGTCTCTAAATGTGCCTACTGTGGACATTTCATACAAATGCAATCACAGGGCACATGGTCTTTCATGACTGGCTTCTCTCACTTAGCACCCTGTTTTTAAGGTTCGTTCTTTTTCTAGCATGGACCAATACTTCATTCTGTTTATAACCAAATAATATTCCACTGTACAGATAGGTCACATTTTGTTTATTCATCAGTTGATGGCTGTTATGAATAAAGATGCTATATCAACATTCACAGCCAACTTTTTGTACGGACATATTTTCATTTCTCTTGTTTTTATACCTAGGAGGGGAACCGCTAGGTCCTAAGGTAACTCCAAGTTTAACCAGAGGCTGCGCCACTCTGCATTCCCACCAGCGGTGCACAAACGCTCTCCTTTCTCCACACCCTCGCCAACACTTGTTATTAGATCTCTTTTTGATCACAGTCATCCTTGTGGGCATATAGTGGTTTCTCACTCTGGTGTTGATTTGCACACCCCCAATGACTAATGATGGTGAGTAGCTTTCATGCCCTAATTGATTGTGTTTCTTTTGGGGGAATTATCTGTTCGGATTATTTGCCCACTTTTTAATTGGATTGTTTGTCTTTTTATTGTGTTGTAAGAGTTCTTAATGTATTCTTAAGGCAAGTTCCTTATCAGATACATAACTTGCAAATATTTTCTCCCATTCTATGAGTCTTATCTTCCCTTTTCAAAACCTGATTGTAATACTTCTTATTTGTTCTTAATAAATAAAATGATTTTATTTATTCATTTAGGTCCAGTTATAAAACATTAAAAATGCATTTAAATTAGTTTTCTAGCAATTCTTATCACCATTATCTGTGGTATTTTTTAAAATCTAAGTGGGCACATCTCACGAGCTCCTTAATACATCATACTGTCATAGGATTCTTTTTAAAGATAAAACCATGACTCTTACAATATAAAATGAACATCCATCAAAGATTTTCTTCAGCTCATTAATTTGAAAGGGAACCAGAAGGATATTACAACAGATTCAAGAGAATACAAAGAACGCACACATATGTAGGCAATCAAGAAAGTTGAAATAAATTTGTTCATATAAAACTGGTTTCTTGGGAGGAGGGATCAATAGTACCTCCACTGCACAAAATTAATTTGCATTTCTATGAACAAGAATCATTTCCATTACTATCACTTGCCAAATAGCTCCTTTTTTATAACTTGCTAAACTAAAAACAGTTCGAGGAAAATGAAAGGCACAGATAACCCAAAAGGGTGCACTAGACACTATGTAATCTTTTTTGCCTATTTGAGTCTTTCACAATTTTTCCTAATACTTTTTTTTTTCCAGGTGTGTTGTATCACTCAGAGTCTAATCAGGTGATGGAAATCACACAGTAACTGAACAAGAAAATTGAACGTGGAAATCTTAATATAAACGATTATGAACTCCAACCAGGGATTGGGGTGACAAGAGACTGATGAGCAAGAAGTAATGCAAGGAACTCTAAAGCATATCGGAGGACCAGCTACTATACAGGGCATGAGATAGAACACATGAGGACGAGGCACCCACCCCAGGGTGGAGAGCCTGATTTTGTAAGAACGGGTACAGCTATGACTTGCTATATGACACAGAAGCCACTATATGGTGCCAGTTGGCCAAATCTGGAAACGGGTCCTCTAGGGTACCTGTTCACAAAGAGGTATCTCAATGGATGCACTCTGCTACAAAATCACACAAGGGCATGCCAGGGGAAGCTGCTGGCCACTGTGTGCTCTTGGCGGCCACATGCCACTGGAGAAGACACATCCTGTGGAAGAGCCCTCCCAGAGAGGAGAATGACAGCCGAAAACCCTTTCCTGCTGCAATGCTTCTCCAGCGCCCTCTATGGGCCAAGCTTAGCATTGTGCCAGAAGCAAAGGAAAAAGATTGAAGGGGCCCAGATAAGTTTCCCAGAGCTGACGAGAGGGACGATGTTGAGAGGCCACAAATATAATGAAACATTTCTCAAATACAGTTGGGAAATGGCAGATGTCTATCTGGGGAAAGGCACTTGTGTATTACCCTCTGGCTGGACGATTTCAGGCAGCTTTCACCACAAGTGAAACTGGCACCCTTCCTCACCCTGCAACAATCCAAGGGCTGACCCTGTAATACTAAGACTCCTTCTCGACTTCCTTTCAAAGGAAGACACTTTTTAACTTTCAGTTCACTCTTCCTCTTTCCCTACCCTCCTAAAAACACACACACAATCACATACACACACACGCACACACATTATAACAGCAGGTGCTACGCTAGGACTGATCCCACACTAATTCTGTGCCATTCTCATTACTATGCCCTGAAACAGTGACTAAATTACCCCGACCTTTCCTCTTTCATCAGAAAGATTACTCCTGCTGTATAAATCCTTCCAATTTTGCGCTGTTATACTCACTTGGAAATCACCGCCATGAGCCCGGTATTTTCTGGATCCATTTCTTCCCTGCCTTGAGCCTTTAAGCCAGGTTGGGCTTCATCTCTCTAATGGGCGGCAGGTGAGTGAAAGTCAAAGACGGGGGCCCAACTCTAAGTAAAAGAAACATGGCTCCTTCCTCCCTGTGATGCTCCACAGCCGTTTTCAAGACGAGCCATTAGCATCAGCAGCTGCCACTCCGGAGCACACGGACTGACCAAGAATGTGCGGTTCCCACCCATCGTACACCAGAAATAGTATGAGGCCACATGATACGCTGCAGAAAATCATAGCTAGAGAGGATCCTAGAGCAAGCCAAGCGCCTAGTCTTGTTGAGGAAGACCTCCCTGCCCAGTTCACCCCCAGAAACCATGCAGTGAAATTCAAAGGTAAGGAGGTGTATGGTTGAGCTTTTCCAGAAGACAGCCTATTAAAAACATCCTACTAACAAAGGGGTTGGTGCCAATGGTTTTTGAGAGGTGCAATTTTTGTTTTAGGCAAAATTGGTAGCTTCAAACTTGGGAATTTATAAATGCTAGACCACGCAAAGAATGGACATAAATGCAGGTCCTGCCAAGAATAGCGCATCTCTAAAACTCACCATTTCAGGTTTTAATTTTTGGGTTTGAGTGTAAACAACGATTAGAACAGAGTTGTAAAGAGACCATACCCAGGGGTGCCTGGTGGCTCAAGTTGGGTAAGCGTCTGCCTTTGGCGCAGGTCTTGATCTCAAGGTTCTGGGATAGAAGCTGGATCAGGTTCCCTGCTCATCGAGGATCCTGCTTCCCCTCTCCTTTCTGTCCCACCACCCCCGCCCCCACCCCCATCCCCCCCGCAGCTCGTGCTGTCTTTCTCTCTCAAATGAAATCTTTAAAAAGCAAAAACAAGGGGCGCCTGGGTGGCACAGTCCTTAAGCGTCTGCCTTTGGCTCGGGGCGTGATCCCAGTGTTCTGGGATCGAGTCCCACATCAGGCTCCTCCGCTAGGAGCCTGCTTCTTCCTCTCCCACTCCCCCTGCTTGTGTTCTCTCTCTCACTGGCTGTCTCTGTCAAATAAATAAATAAAATCTTTAAAAATAAATAAATTAATTAATTAATTAAAAAAAAATCATACCCAGAGCTCAATCCAGTATAGGCCTTTTAAACTGTTTTGTTTCATAGACAATGACTACTCCCTGGTCAAACCTCTTATTGTTGCAACCCATGATTCGCAAGGAGGGTAGACACAAGGCCCTGAGATCCAGACCCTAGGTATGTGTCTTTTTGGTGGGAGAGAGGATGGAAGGGAAGATGGGTGGAAGATCAAGGCTGTGCTTTGTGGTGAAGCGATGAATCAGAGAGGGCAGAGCATCGAAAACACTTTTATTGATAAGGATACACCCTTGTTATTTGATGCTACACTAGAAATCGGGTCAGGAAGATTCTTTATTTTTTAATTAGTTACCAACATGTGAAAAACAAGGAGATGTCACATAAAAATCTGGGTTTCTAGCATCTTCTGAAAAATGAGACTAGCCACTAATACTGAACTCATTCCTGTGAGGGGGACCTTGGCAGGAATAGAGTAATTGGGGCATGGTTCTCCAATCTTCCATGGAAGCTAATGCAGGCTGCTTTACACATCTGTGTTCCTTGCCTCACATTTTCATTTATTCATAGAGTAAAGCACTTTAAGATCCCAATGAGGGCACATGGTGCTTGCTGCTTTCCTTTAAGGAAGATTGCAACACAGTGATTACTGCATCCTTTCAACAACTGTGCTTCCTAAATATTACGCACTCAATATCAAACCCATGATTCCATAAATTCTACCAGACCCTCTGCATACACCATCTCATTTCATTCTTAATTATCATTTTGAAATACTTGCTCCCTACTTTACCTATGAGGTCCAGAGAGTTAGCTAATAGCACTTCTAAAACATACCCACCAAGTAAATGATTATAGAATTTGATTCCAAGTTTATTTGACTCCAAAGCAAAGGAGTGTGGAAAATGAAGGCAGGGTACAGCAAGAGATTTTACTAAAAAAAAAAAAAAAAAAAAAAAGGGCGGGGGCGGGGGGGCAAAAAAGCAGCAATAGGCTGATTACAAACCCTCTATTTTCCCAGACAGTTTTTGTTCCATACCTGTAAACACCAAGTACAGTATTATAGGCTCTTTTCTTCTCCCTCCTGCAAGACTCTTAATCTTGCATCGAGAGAGCCAAAATCCACCTCCTTTGTTTACAAATGGGGTTAATTCTGCTACAGGGATCAGTGACAATGCTGCAGCTAGGCAATTCGGAAGGAAGGAAAAGCATTACATTTAAACGTAACACGCCTTCAAGTGGAGATCACGTGGACAGAAAGTCTCCGTAGGGGAAGTCACTCCCCTCTGTGGGAAGCAGGGACTCTTAGCCAAGGGGCAAAGCCATGGAACAAGTACACAATGCGTGTTGTCTCTCGGGCTACACACCGGCAGGCTGGTAACCAAACAAATGACTACTCGAGCTATTTACTTAAACACACAAAAGGTGCTATACATTCACAGTTTGAAGAGGCATGAGAGCAGCTCCCGAAAGAGGTGAGAAGTCTGGTAAAGTTCTAAAAATGTCTTCATCATACCCATCAGCATATAGTGACGTCGGTGACACCCCAGCATAGGGCAAGGAATCATCTCCTCCCGTCTCTGGTCCCATATGCCATGACAAGATACAATACCATGAGATGAAATTACCCTCCTCTATGCTTATCTTCCGGGACCAGACTCTTCAAAGCCAGCACCAGTGTCTTATTGCTTGAATCCTCAGCACCTTCTATGGTGACTGCATATGGCGGGCATGATGGTATCTTTCTATCCCTACACCTCAAGCAGATAGTCAAAAAAGGAATATTTCTCTGCTCTGTGCATTTGCCTGTGAACACTCACAGAAAGGTACAAAACCAAAGGTTCAACATCACATACAGGCCTACAGATATATATCCAAATTACTTTGCATGAAAGTTCCTCATAAAAATGACAGGAAATCAGAACTTCATCTGAAATACTGATGGGACATGCCTGTGACATGATGCCTGAGAGAGCTCGGACTGCTGCGTGAGATACAGGCTACACTAGAATTTTGCTCCTTGAACTTTACTTGTGCCTGTGAATCGCCTGGGAATCTAGTTATTCTGTGGACTGAGAATCAGTAGGCCTTCTGAGTCTGCATGTCTAGTACGGTCCCAGGTATCGCTGAGGTGGCTGTTTGTGTGCCCCGGCCCCCTTTTAGTAACCAAGACCTAGGAGCTCCAGCAGGGACCATGACCTTCTTTGCTCCTTGCAGCTACACCGTGCTCTAAGGGGCTAAGCTAACTTGCCACAGAGGACAGAGCCTGGTGGGTGCGCTGTAGAATGGAAATTCCTACGGCAACAACCTTTTTCTTTTATTCAACCTCTAACCGTTCATCACAAGTCAACCCTAAGGGGTAAGGATCAGTACCGGGGGGAACTCTCAAAAATGAATCTCAACCTCCTTTACTATCTTTGTTTAGATGTCATAGAGCTGGGTCCTGGACACATGCGCTGCCAGGTGCCCAAAAAGGGCTTCATCTGCCCTCAAAACAGGTTCTTCTGGGTGCACCTGCGACCTCTAGCCTTTGCTTCCAGATCCCATATTATCATTTCCAATCTCTTCAGGCTTTCTAAATAACCCAAGCAAGCCACAGGCTCCTATGGGAATCTGATAAAAGCTATGAAACGTTCTTCCCCCGCCAAAAAAATACACAGACACTAATGGTTATTTAACATTTCAGGAGTTTCAGAGACCGTGCCTGAATCTATAAAATAAAGCCTAGCTTCCTGGCTTCTGAAAGCCTTACTTTAAAGATACAGGTTAACACTTAACTCTGAGCACTTTATTTTTAAAATGCAAATCCTTCCCAACAAATACTCCATGGGGAGAGACCAAGTGTCTGCCTCTGGAAACTCACCGCAGGTCATGCAATGCCCGTACACAGGTCACACGCCTTATTTCGGTGCAAGATGACAAATGAATAAAACTGAAAATTTCAAGACAAAGCCAGAAGCCTGGAAACAATAGCCATGATTGGCATTGCTCTGACCCACATTTTCTTAACAGTGGGTGAGAAATCGTGAGACATGGACTGGTTATCCACAGAAGGACGGCAGGATGGAGGTATGGAGAGGAGAGGCAGGAGAGGAAAACTAATTAAAAAGCAAATGGGGAAAAATGAGCTTGGAAAGAGCTCACTGAACTGCTGACAGAATAGAGTGCTGAGGTGAAAAACAAATGCAGAAGAGATTTGGCAGAATCCAAAAGGAACACGACCAGAATGAGAAATGAGGCCACAGCCAACTCCCAGCTACAAGTCAGAGACAGAAGCAGAGGGAGATTTGTGGGACGAAAAAAAGAAAAAAAAAGTTCCCTGGACAAAAGGGGACCGGCTGATGGAGAGAGAGGGATGAGGGGGAAAGCGAGCAGATCCCTGCTACAGAACACAAACACAGCAGTACCCCCCAGGCTCACAATCCCTCGTGCGTACACACACACACACACACACACACACACACACACAGTGGAATCCACCCCATTGCAACCTGAGGCCCTCTTCAGAAAAACAGAGGAGACCAGCTGGAACTGGGGGACAATGAGCCTCCGGAGGTAGCGTGAATCAGCTTATCACTACAAACAAAAGCCTATCTGGTGTGCAGAGAGGATTTGCGGACACTTGCAGGAGCACCTCTCCGTCTGCCCACGCCCCCACATCATCCGGCCGTCCTGCTCCTGTCCATGAATGCACGAAATGACAAGGCAGAGGCATCGTCTCGTGCTCCTTTCATCTAAGCCTTTTTCTGTAGAGATGGGTCATCTGACTTGGGGCAGGAGCAGGGGTGGGACGGAGGAAAGGGACAGAATATGAATGCACGTGCCTGAGCACATCACTGTGAAACCAGAGCTGTGTTCTGAGAGTGAGTTTCCTGAAATGAGGGGTGGGGTGTAATCCGATGGATGAGGACGACGACGTGCAGCCGTGCCCATTTCAGCCTCCAATCTCATGCCAACTACCAAGTCCTAGTTGCTGCCAAAAGCCCGTGAACTTCTCTGCAGGCCTTCCTTTCCCCAACAGGGGTGGCCATGCTGTGTTTGTGGTGACAGACAACTGACCCAGCAAGAGTCCAGTCATGGTGGCGATGCTGACCTCACAGGGTAAGAAGGTGGCTTACACTCCGCCAGGCTCCACTGAAAGCCCTTTACTTCTATGAACTCATTTACTCCTCTCAAATAACCTGGCGGGGGTGGGGGGAGGGCATCTCCCCTCTTTACAGAGGAGGAAACAGGTCAGCACTGTTAGTGATAGATTTTTCATGATACCCTTAGGGGCAAAATAAATAGTAAAAGCTCCATTTCCTAAGTAAGTTAGGTCCAAACAGCTCAACAGTAATAGTTCAGTGATGTTTGGCAGATGGAGCTGTGTTTTCCTCATAACTTGGTGATGTCCCATAGCATTTTGTGACTTTCCTCTGATCCCCCCCCAGAGCACCTAAGCACAGGATCTGGAATCCACAGAACTACAGTGTCCTTTTGATGAGGAAAGAGCATCAGGGTACAACAATCATACTGTCTGTTCCCTAAACTTAGTGCCTGAGTCACTGGGATGGGAAAAAAAGAACAACTTGCTAACAACTGCCTTTTGGTCATCCATTACGTCTGAGCTGCTGATGGCAGGCTTTTCCACCTGGCCCAAGGATACTCTTCCAACCTTAACCCGTGCCATTCCCCTGCCCCCCCCCAGTAAATCAAGCATTCCAGAAGAAGCTCCTGAGGTCCTTTTGCCTCCTACCCTCCCCCCAGCACTGCTCCACCTGCCATGCACACTCTCCCCCCACCCTGCTCTTCAACCATCTCCTGCTCCCAGTTCCTGGGTGACTTCATCCCTCTTCTGGGAAGCTGCCCCCTACTCACAGACGTGGTGCACTCCTTCCTCTGGGTTCACGGCCCCTTTTGGGTACGGGCTTCCAGGCTTACTCACATTCGCTCATTCTTGGCCACCATCTTGTCCATCTCTCCCACCCCTTTGGCTATGAACTTCCACTGGGCAGGGCTGGTATCTCACTCACCTCAGTGGCTTCCTTAGAGACTGTGCACAGTAAATGGTACATAGTCCATTCTGAGTTTTAATGAATAAAGAATGGAACAAGAGAATGAAGAACCATTGAGGAACCCCAAGGATTATGGGATGAATGAATAAAAGAATGACTGTGGCAGACAGATTGCGCTGATGGCCCCAATTAAGGGTCTCTCTGGCCCCATGCCCCCTTGCAAGGACAGTCTGGAGCAGCTCTCATCAAGAAGAGACTATCCTTACCCTTTGCCTCTGGCCTGGTCTGCACCTTGCTTTGGCTGGTAACATGCAGCACAAGTCAAGGTAGATCCGTTCTGAACCTGGGCATCAAAGACTCTCATTGCATGGTTCTGCTTACCTCTTAGAACCACAAAAAAATGACTTGGGCTTGTCTGTTGCAAAAGGGCCGACCATGTGGAAGGCAGTCCATCTGTCCCAGCTGTGACTGTCCGAGACCAGTCTCAGCCAGCCAACCCCCCGAATATGTGAGAAAGCCCAGCTAAGGCCAGCAGACTGACCCTTCGTCACGTGAGTCAATCTAGCTGCAACCAGAAGAACCACTCAACGGCACAACCAGGAACACCAATAAAAGGCTTCCTGTTTCAAGCCACTAAGTGCTGGGGTGGCCTGGCATGTGGCAATAGCTAACTGACGATGAATCAACCGTCTAATTGATAGGTAGCGGCATCTCTAGAAGGAAGGGCCACACCGAGAACCGCAGCTCTTTGGCACAGTGTGGCAACACGTGAAGAGGTGCGCGGTGTGTGATCTGCTGTAAGGTATGTGAACCGACTCCTTCTGAACTGTACTGCGGATTTGCTTGAAGTTCACAGGTGTTCTTCATTGCCCTCATCTAGAACACTACCACTGTGCATTTTGATAAGCCCTCTTGAGGAAAGGAAGTGGAAAAGGCCAATCAGGAACCCGCTTCCCGCTACCCTTCCTGGGAGCCAGCAATGGCGGTAAGCGTGTTTTGATGGCCTGTCTTATCCACCCTCTACGCACACCACCTGCCTGTGAACCAGCTCCCAACGAGTCCACGCAACAATTTCTGGTGGTGACATCAAATCCTTTTGGGAAAGGGCCAGGTATAAAAACATTTTTCTAAGTCATGGTCCATTTTCTTCCTTCAATCCTCCGTGTTTTCCCCCTTCAGTCAACAAAATGCCTAGTGTTGTGCTCCGCACGTCTGAGCGCAGACATGTCCTCTGTACTCTGTATGCACTCGGGTGGACCTCTTCTCTCAGCAAGAGGTTAGATGAGAGCCCAGTTTTATTCTTTGCTGACTATAGAAGCCAGAAATACCCAGCAGGTCAGAAAGCCCTGGGCTTGTCTTCAAACAAGAGAAAGTCTTGGTGACCAAACCATGGTTGCAGCCATGGTAATGCAGGAAGCCCAGAAATTCAACCAAACTTCAGAAGTAAAATACTTTAATCAGTGTCCTTGCTGAGGGTACCTGCTGCCGACGCGGTGTCTTTCCCTGACGGAGTTCCTCTCCAGGGCAGCTTTCAGCTCGGTTTTCCACTAGCCATGTGGATTTTCTGCCACTCTCCCGGGAAACTCCAGCCTCGCAAATCAGAAGGCTTGAAAGCCTCAATTTCACATGCAGAAAAGGGAGCATCAAGTAAGATGGAATGAGAGAATATGAAAATGCAAAGGCTTAGCATAGTCCTGGGCAGCTATCACTGCTCAAAAAATGTTTCTTTCCTTCCTTCAGCCAAAAAAACCACACTTGCTACACTACACACACACACACACACCTTTGGGTACACTCATCCCCTTCCACCCACTATAATGTCACATTTGTAGTAATAGTAATAACAGAGTCCTGAAAGTTATATCCCAAAAACACAGACATTCAACTTTCACCCAACGCCATGCTAAGTATGATTGACATGGGGCCCCTGAGGATCTGTTCAACTTCCAGGGACTTTTCTCGTCCTGAAGGGCTAACCACCTCCTAACACAATCCACAGAGTAGGTAATGAGAAAACAAGTCATCAGGGTCCTAGGAAACAGCATCCCTACATTTCCTTAGGAAACAGCATTACCCGGTAGGGTAATCCCTATCGAAAGCAGTCTTCTGCCAAGCCCACAGTGGCTCTATTTTCTGGCAAAAGCATCCCTATGCTAAGCAAGGCACCTGTCTTAGGCAGACCAGAGCTCCCATCTACTCGGCCAGCCCTCAATTCAAGGGCCATCAAGTATGGGAATCACAGCCTGAGACACCTGGCCCCCCACTCCTGCCACCCTCCTTCTCTGAACACCTGAGACAGTGCCTAGGTGAAGAGCAGAAATGGCTATAGCAGCATAAAAACAATGCCAAATCTGTCTTCACTCATCACCTTCCTAGGCTGGGTGTGAAACTCTCAGGAAAATAGCCGGAAAATGACTCACATTACCCTCTTACAGAAGGAGAGCCAGGTCTCTCCAGCACGCTTCACGAACCAGCACTGTTTCCTAGCCAAGCCCCCATTTTCATCCAGGATCTGCACAGTAAACTCTTTCGATGGTGAAACTGCCTCGACCAACCAAAAGAACCTGGACAAAGAAGTAACACTGGGGTAGTGTTTTCACTTGTCAAGTGGCTCTGAGCTACTTCCTCCTCATTTTCTGTCTTTGCAACCCCTCTATCCTGGATGTATATGGGATTGCAACAGGGGAATTTCCCATTCAAGAGCTGCAAATCGAGGTCTGGTCTCAGGACCTCGATGCACACAAGCTTCAGACTTATCCTTCTTTCAGGTGCTGACTCCCCTCTGGAGAACTCTAAGTGCCCAGGTTTGGTGCTCACAAATTCAGCCAGGTCAAATTAAGCTGGCCTGATTTGGACCTTGTTCCTGATTTCTGCCGATCTCACTGCAACACACCAAACATATGGTGAGAGCAGAATGTTCTTTCGTCGAAGACACCAACTCTACAAGCTTCTCTCTTGCAGAACAGCTGAAAGATCATGAAGTCTGTTAGAACGCATCAGCCTCTTTGAAAACTTAAAATAATCATGCCTTTCTAAGGTCACGATCTACAACAGTAAAGATTACAAAGTCCATGATAAGCATAAAACAAAAGCCCATAACCAAGTCCTTCAAAACCCAATATAAAGGGTCAGCTTAAAATCCCAACATCACAGCAATGCAGACCGGCCAGCACGGCCAAGGTGAAAAGGACAGGAAATGCTAAGTATGCTGAGGATATAAGGCAGGAAGGCACTCATACAATGCTGGCCAAAGTCCAAGCTGGTACAACCTTTTAGGGAAACTGGCAGTATCTCATACAGCTGAACACGCCTGCCCGCTGTGACCCAGATGTTCCCCCGTTAAGCATATCCTCAACTATAATACAGCCCTAGGCTCCCCAAGAGAAATACACTAGTGTTTCCAGAAGCACTGATTCTAACTATGAAAACCTGGAAACCATCTAAATGCCCACCTATGGTAGAATGGGTCGACAGGTCAATACATGGATCAATATTCTACTGCAACGAGAAAGAACGGTCCACAACTGTACGCAATAATATGGATGAATCTCGTGAACATTGAGCAGAAGCGAAACATGAAATAGTACATACTGCATGAGTTCCTTTATAGAGAGAACACTAACATTCACCAAAGTAATGTGCTCTGCTAAAGGTCAGGATGGTGGCTGCTGGGTTGGACGGTTAGTGACCAGAAAGGAGCATGGGGGCTTCTGAAGTACGAGCTAGGTCCTGTCTATCTGGGTGGTGAGGGGTGTGTGTGTGCGCGCGCGCCCTCTGTGCAATTTCATCAGGCTACACACCTGTCAAGTGTCCTTCTCGGCATGTGCATTAGATGTCAATAAAAAGTTAAAAATAAAAACAGGGGTACTAGTTTCTTAAGTGATGATTTGCCTCAATGACTCTATCAGAATGTGGATTGGCTATTAGGTGGCTCTAAGGTTCTTGAGGCTGGCTACTCTGGAAAAAGTACCTAGTCAGCCTAGGTACTAGCTGGTAATGTGATCTGGGGCAAATTCTTTCACCCTTCGAGCCTCCCCTCATTTGTTTAAAAAAAAAAAAAAAGGCAGAGCTATTGGCTCAGGTTTGCTCCCAGCTTTAATTCTTGAAGACTCGAAGGTTCTCATCCATTCTCCCCATCTTGGCCTTCATGATGTGGCTCACAGGTGGATCACAGAATCACGGGTAGAAGTTGGCCAGGACTGGGTTTAGGACCCAGCTGGGACCTGAGAGCATCTGACAATGACCCTCCTCATCTCAGAATGCAAGATTTAAAAGGAGCGACTCCCAGGCCTCACTACCCAGATGTGTTTAACCTTTGTAAAGCCGGCCAACATCTAATTAGACAAAATAGCACTTCACCCCCTGAACCACCTATTCACCGCCCTGCAGTTGCAGCCCCATAGTCCAATTTGCTGCCAGCCTATCACTTGGCTGCCTTTCTCTCCTCCAGGAAAATGAAGTAACGGGGTATGTAACGTGATGCCTTTACCCAAGTCAGCAGCAAAGACTCTCTGGAAATCAAATGCAAATATTCAAAAGGCCTGTCCAGACAGAGCTCTTCCAGAGAGCAAAACAGTATCTCAATGTCAAGAAGATGAGTCAAATATTTCACCCAAGCATCAGCTTCAGCAAATCAGCACCTATACCACGTGGAACTTGGCATTCCAGTAGGCTCATTTACCACCATCACTCAACAGACACGCACGTCTCAAGGTCTTATTGGCATCTTCCCACTCCTTAATAATAGCCTGGTAGATCACAATAGAATCATAAAGGAGTATTTCTGAGGAAGGGGAAAGCAAAGAAGAAGAGGAAAGTACACGGCTAGCATGGGAAATCCCAAGTCTTGCTCATAATTTTCCAGGTAAAACAAGGTCTTTAATTTTTGAGGAAGTTGGAGATGCTCCCCAATTCTAAAGAAATCTGATTTTACATGCTCTCGAAGCTGGGCAAGAAGGTGCCCAGGAATCATCTGAAGGTGTTTTATGATGTTGTACAAAGAAGCCAATCCCATACACACACCACCTCCCCCAACAAAGACCCCGAGCAATAGAAAGGAAGGCAGGTAAATGCTGGTGGCACAGGGTAGCAGGAGAGGCCTTGGTCTTTCCGTGGATGTGGCTTCCTCCATGCTGTGGGGACAGTGACCTCCAGGCAACCCTGCTCTCAAGACACCTGGAAAAAAGGACACTGATCCCAACAACGGGGCCTCTCCTTACTGGTCTTCTTTGTTATTTAACTCTTTCATCAGACTGAGAGTCAGGTAAAGTTTTATTAAAACAAGAAAGACCAAATAGAGTTGTGTTTATTAAATGTTGACACCCCTTGGATATTGAGTTTCATGGCTTACCATGGCTCTAGCCAAGGCTCTCTATTTTGACCCTATTTCCTTACACATTTCATATAGATGTAAGTTCTTCCTTAGCTTTATCCCCAAAGGAGATAAAGATGAAGGATTTTCGTGTATACACATATACACGTTATTTGTCTTGCAAATACGAGAATAAGAAGCTGCACGTTTTTGCTTGCTGGGAATAAAGGTATGTCCACTCCCTGCTTGACAGGTACTCTACCTGAAAAGTTAACCAGCCACCCTCTTAGCTGCTGAAGCTAACACAAGTCTGGCTGATGACTCGATCCTCAAAGATTATTTTCCTTGGGGCACTGGGCTCCTGAGAAACTCAGCATTGTCTAATACAGGCTTTTCTGAATGTGGTACATTTACATTACGGTATACATAATATAGACGTTCTACTCTAATAGTTTTTATTTTAACATGCACAAGCACACCAAACCCCTAAATTTGTACAGGTTGTCAATTAGAATGAGATAGGAGTTAAAAATAAATGACTTGGAATAAATTTGAAGATGAATATTTTAAGTAACTAGTACAGGTGGTAACAGAGACATGGTAAAAACTGGCTGAAGTTTAGAAAACAATGGTCCAGTTAAAAAAAAAAAAAAAAAAAAGTCAGCCAAGATTCAGAAAGCACTGCTTCTAAGCGCTGACTTGCTATGTCCTTGGCGATCCTTCACTTATCTTCCCCAGGCTGGCCTTGCTAGAATGACAGCAACAAAACTAATAGGGTTAGGAGACAATGTGACAAATATGAAATCTTCTAGAAATGGAACACAAGGTCTTTTCACCTTCAAACAAGGTGTGGCCCCTGTCCAGCTCCGATTTGTGAACCTTTATTGAGTTTCGACCAGAAAGCAACAAGGCAATAGAGTAAAAGCTAGTTCCTCTTCTTAAAACTTCCCCAAGCTGTGGAGAGTCATTTTGCTAAGCCTGCAAGCACTGACCCCCTGAAGCCGGTTTGGTAGCAGTAGGCGACAGGAGGCAGCAAAGCACAAACAATATAGATCATCACAGCCTGGTGTCTGAGCTCAGTGACAACTGTACAAGACAGGGCCTTCCAAGGTCATTCATTGCTAGGCTCTTAAAATCACTTTGGAACCTAGCAGAAGCAATGATCAGTGTCTCTGGAGGGCAACTTTTTTTTTTTTTTTGACCTGTTAGTGTCATCATGGGGGTTTGCCATGAGCACTGAGAAAGCCTGATCTGGAGGCCAAAATGTGGAAGTCTGGCCAGCTGCTATAGCTGGAGGGGGAGGATATGCATGCCCTGTAACTTCAGATGAGTCAGGTTTCCCAGGAAGATCTATTTCTTCATCATAAGTACAACTATTGAATAACTGCCCTCCAAAATGTCCCTGTACTTACTCCGGAACCTCTGAATGCATTGCCTTCCATGAGAAAGAAGAATTAGAGGGACACATGGAATTAAAGCTGCTAATCGATGACCTTAAGGAGATTATACTGGATTACCCAGGTGGGTCCCCTGTAATCATAAGGGTCCTTCATGTGAATGAATGAGGCACAAAAGTCAATGTCTAAGAAGTGTCAACAAATGTTCGATCCCAGGTTTCAGCATCAATCAATCAATCCATCCATCCAAAGGGTCAGGAAAGACTGGCTTTGAACATGAAAGGGGGTCATGAGGTAAGGAACGGGGGAGCCCCTAGAAGCTTGAAAAGGCAAGGTAACTATCACCCCTAGAGCCTCCAGAAAAGAACACAGTGAGACTCTGTATTAGTTTCCCACTGCTGCTGTTAAATTAATACATACTTCATGGCTTAATGTAACAGAAATTTCTCTTTCCCAGTTCTAGAATTCAGAAGTCCTCAGTCAGCTTTAGTGGGTTGAAAAGAAGTGTCAGAAGGGCCCTGCTCCCACCAGGGGCCTGAGGGGACAATGTGTTCACGGCTCTCCCAGCTTCTGATGGCTGCCGGCATTCCCTGGCTTGTGGCTCCATCATCGCAATCTCCCTCTGCCTCCATGGGCCACACTCCTGTTCCGTCTCTCTGCAGCCCTCCTCTCTCTGCTGCTCTATTGTAAGAACACCTGTGATGCCACTGAGGGTCCATCCTGACAATCCAGGATACTCTTTCCATCTCAAGAGGCTTAATTTACCCCTCTCTGCAGAGTCTCTTTCCATCCAGTGAACACCTACAGGGTCTAAGAGTTACAGCCTGACATCTTTGGAAGGCGTCATTCAGCCTACTACAGACCGGCTTCAGATCTGTGACCTCCACACCTAGAACATAAGTTTGTCTTGTTTTAAGCCACTAAGGGTGGTAATTTGTTACGGCAGCAATAGGAGACTAATACACCCCCCTTCCCCCCAAATACGCTACAGATCAAGAGAGGGCCGGCCCTAGTGGAAGGAGCTAGCCCATTCCCACTATTCACATCAACACCCTGGGAGTCCTTTGTATCTACAGAGGACATCCCTCTTCCCCACTGGACATGAAAGAATGCCAAGATGTGGCAGGAAGTGGCCATGAGAAGCTTCAGAAATCACCCTTCCCTTTCCTCTCACCAATCACAAGCTCCTTAAATAAACTTTATGGTAATTCAGAGAGTAAAGCATAGGGGAAAGAAAAAAGAACTGACATTCGTTTCAGGGAATTCCTCTTAATAATAATGAACACACTTCGTCCATAAATGTCAAAGGGCTTTGCTCAGAAAGCCAATAATCCCTACCACAAATAGAAGACAATCTAACACTCCACGGGATCACATTCCTCAATTAGGTAGAGGCTCCTCAGGTAGCTTTCCCAGCACCCCAGGGCCAGAACAGCATAGTTTTAAGCACCTGTTAATCACTGCTCTTTCTTAGGGCGTGTTGTGCTGCTGGCTTTCCGTCATCTATAGGTGTTTCTATTTATAGAACTGTCCTCTTCGCTTCTCTGCCTTCACGACACTGGAGCGATTCCCTGGCTGACTTCTCTCCCAGAACTCGTCATGTTGGGACCCCCCACACACACCTAGGCTCTGTCCTCGGACCTCTGATCTCTTCTCTCCTTTCGTGTGTGCACCCTGTCCCATGATAGCAAATTCGTATATCCAGCCTGGACCCCTCACGTGGGTGAGCAGCAGATCCAAATACCCAAGTGCTTTCTCATCGGCTCCGCTGGAACATTGAGGAGTATCTGCCACGGAGCCGGCCCGTAACAGAGCCGCTTGTTTCATGCAGATGCACACATCAGCTTGGTCACGGGGACCCAATTCTAAAACAAAACCCTAAGTCACCAACCGCACATCCTCTTCATTCCATCCCCCCTTTCATATCTAACCCACCCGTAATTCCATCAGCTCCGCCTCCGATATTTATCCTAAATCTGATTGCTTCCCACCATCTCCGCCACCTCGATCCCAATCCCAGCGACCCTCATATCCCACCCAGATCACAGCAACAGGCCCCGGCCTTGCTCACTCTCCCTACCCACCAGCCTTCGCCCTGCACAGGGCACTTGGGCGTCTTTCCCAAGTATAAATCAGATGTCACTCCCAAGCGCGAACTGTCCAGGGGCTTCCAGATGCGCTCAAACTCCACACTGAACCACAATCTATATGATCTAGCCACTGACCAGCCCTCAGCCTCTCCTTCCTCTCTCCCCCTATGGACTAGCAGGCACACACACACTGGCCACCTGCCGTCTCCTGCAACATGCTAAGTCTTACTCCTGGTTCAGGGCCTTTGAACTTGCTGCCCCTTCTGCTGTGAATGCCCTCCCTCCAGATCCATGCATGACTGTCCCCTTCCCTCCCTGAAGCCTCACCTCAAACGTGTCTCATCCGAGCCTAGTGAAAGCAACCCCGTGGTCACATGCTTCCATTCTGCCCTCCTCTGCCATTTTCAGAACACGTAGGAATAGCTGAAAGGGTCTCAGTTTGCTGATCCCTTCCAGTACAAGACACACTCACTGAGGGCAGGCCTCTCTGTGCCACAGTATCCCCGGGGCCTGGCACCTATCAGGACTCAGGAGATACTTGTTCATGGGCTGCTGAGTCGATTTACAATCCAAGAGCAGTGTCAGGTGATCTTAAAAGGTCCTGTTTTCGTTGGTATCTTCGGTTTTAAGGAACAATGATTTCCTGGGCTCCGTCCTGGGGGCCTGCACTTCACCCTGACTCCCTCCTCTGGCTTCCCTGCCCTATGTATGCCCTGTTCTCTTCTTTCTGCCCTCTAGTTGGTTCCCTAATGTTCCATTTTATATTGTTTCTTGTCCTTCACCGAGTTCTGGCTCACCAAGGTCCTCACGTAAGCCCAGGGTAGCACGCCACTTGCCAACAGCCAAATTTTCTTTCCAGTCTCCCAATTCACCTTCCGAGGAGCTGACATCAGCAGCCCGGGAAGGAGGAGACCCAGTATAGAATAAGGGTGGTCAGGTGGAAATTAGAATTTCTAGTCCTGGGATGAAAAAATCCCCCCACCAGTAGTAAGGCCAAATGCATCTCCATTCACTCTCCCTTAAAGGATGCATACGTGACCGTATGATCATCCCAAAGGGGTAAGAGGGGTGTCGGAGCCAACAGATGGTGGGAATCACGAGGGTACCACGCAATGAGTGTTGCGTGAAGGAGAAGGAAGATTAAGAGGGAAAAGGATCTCCGTGTAAACATGATTAATTTAGAAAAAGCAAGCAGTGAAAGGACAAGCTTGATCCTTTTATAAGTGTCTGTACGAAGGCTCCCTCTTACATGGAATGTTTCCTCTTGGCCCTTGTACAACGGCTCCAACTTGTGCCAGGTAGTAAATATGCTAGAGGGTTTTGCTCATGTCCTGCCTAATGCCTACAACATACCTACAAAGTAGTTACTACCTCATTTCTTCAGGCGAAGAAATCCCCATTCAGAAAGGCGCCAAGTCCACTCCTCCACAGGGCCCAGCACGCTCAGTGCCTAGAGCCCACGAAACTTCAAGGGGCCCACGAAAATGCTTTCATTCTTCTCGAATCAGAAGAATACAATCTAGCCTGGATGCAGTATTTTTCAATTTCTCTCTATTTTTAATGGAAGTTACCCCTTCCATTAAAAGAAGCCTAAGATCACAAGCAGCAAAGTACTGCAAAAAAGAGTCCAGATCAGCGCCTGCACTTTTCCAGAATGCCACCTGGCCTCCTCATACTTTCAGGCCTCCAGGAAACCCTGGGTATTCTATGGTTTTTGAATGCCTCCATCACCCCAGCTTCTCGAAAACGCCTTTTTTTTTTTAATGCAAGAATCATGGAGCTAGAAACGTATCTTACAGGACTCACCAAAATTCTGATTATTCCTCCCTCAACTGACCCACAGCTCACTTGGAAGACCAACTGTTCTTAACAAATACTAAAATGAGCAAGCCCTGGGTGGCCTCTTTCCTGAGACCATCCCTCAGAGAGCAAACAAGGTGAATAAAGACTGACAGTTTCAACTAGTGAGTCAAAGCTTGTCCCTGGACCCACTAACTCCATCGGATGACCTGGGATGCTTCTAAAAATGCAGATTCCAGAACCCCACCCCATACCTGCTGAATAACCTGGGAGAGCTCAGGAATCTGCATTATAACTGAGGAGCACTGCCAGGGATTCTGACCTCCTGTGATTAGGGTCCACTAGACAGGAGCATGTATGGGGACAAACTACTTTCTGCAGTTTTAACAGAATCTAAATTTTCCCAGAATGCAACTACCATGTACGATGAGCCAAAAATATACTTTGTTTTGTTCTGAACTTTATCACAAGCTATTAACCATTAACAAAAAATTGTATCACTGATGACTACTTCTGGAATATGAGTCACCAAATCAACCCCAAATCTGAAGTTGTTATATTTATAGGTGATTTTACCCATAGGTTCAGGGATCTATCTAACTGACTACATTTTATCTTCTTAATATAATCAGGCCCAAGCATTTAAATAATGAACTACCTGCTTGATCATACATTACTTTCATTTCTCTTTTACATTGTTTAGGAAATTGTACTTTCACTTGTGTGTGCTAGTAGGTTATATTATCTACCACCTGTGTTCAGGATGGCAAAGAGAACATGACCAAAAAAAAAAAAAATTGTTATAAAAGAAACAACAGGCCTTACAAGACTCAGAATGATTTTAAAAGGTCCTGGCTCAAATGTATCCTCTGAGACGCTGTTGCTAATCTCACAAACAGGGGAAGTCCTAGGACATTCCCTCCCTACCCACTCACGAAAAAAGAAAACAAGTGAGCTGGGCTCTACCAGCTGGCAGCCAGCGGTGGCTACCTACAGCAGCATTCTTAAGTGGGTACTAAGCCCTGGGCCAGCCACAGGGTGGAGAAACTGAGCTGGGGCAGGAGACAGGGGATGGGAGAGAAGAGGAACAGACGGAGTTATTGGCAAGTCCAAGGTCCGGGGTTAGGTGGTTACAAGGGTATTCAGTGATGACGATGATGTTATCAAACTATTTGCATGTATTATATCAATCAACTATTATATTAATAATCATAGAAAGGAAGATAATTTAACAACCATTCCCAATGCCAGCAGCTGTATTACAAAGAGCAAACTACATATTAGCCTGGAGCGGTTTAAGCCCGAGTTCCTCAGCAGCTTCTGGAGGGATGGGTAGTCACTGTTCTCTTATTAACAATAAAAAAAAAACCCAAAAAAACAAAAAAACCAAGCAGCAGGCACTTTGCATGGGGAGCGTGGGCTCCTGAGCAGTGTGTCAAGCCGATAAAGATGCTGGCGCCTGGCACCACCAAGGCCACCTCAAACCACCATTCAGTTTTCTCATTAGCATTGTGCAGCTGTTACCTCACTCGACAATAACACGCGCCTCGGGAGATCTGACAAGCACAGGTCACCCTGAAGGCAAAAGGAGAAAAGGATCCGAAGACAAATCATAAAAATTGTTCCACCCTGACTGGAGCTGTCATAGGTTGACTGGGCGCAGCAGAAGATGGTGGCTTCTTCTCCGAGGGGCCTCCCGGGGCTTCTAAGGGGCATTTGACTGTGTACTCTCCTCCAACCCTCCCCGTCATCCCATCTTTTCTCCTATTTATTCGTTCCCTGAGAGAAAAAAAAAAATAGGAGAGCAAAGAAGCTTCTCAGTAGAAAGGACAGGGCAAAACAATTTGCCCATTATGGCCAAAGCCTAAGAGAGGATTCTAACATCCCACCCCCCAATTCTGCCAGTTCAAAGACAGCAGAAAACCCCTTCTTTAGTGCTCCGCAAAGACATATCATGGTGCTCCCACGGAGCCCGCCTTTATATTATCACGTAACACTTTATTGTAGCTATTGACTCACAGGTCAACCTACATCAGTGAGATCTAATCAGCCCTAAAGGGGCAAGACCACATCCCCTCCATTTTTGGGAAACAGCACCAGGGGTAAAAACAAGCACAAAGAGGGCCTTTAATAAAGGTAGTTGAACAAATAAATACAACAGGGAGGCTCCTGCAAATTGAAGGGTAAAGCAATCTTTCTGTGTTCAAAAGCCAAAGTAGCTTATAGAAAACCCAGGCCATGTCATAACTTAAAGTCCAGGGACGTGCATTTTATTATGCTACATGGCACATGACCTTTAACTCTTTATGAGCCCTGAGAATAATTTACAGGAACGGGAGAGGAGGAGACATAAACTAGGCAGGGCCCCAGGTGGAGAAGGAAAAAGGAGAGGATACAGAAAGACAGCCACAGCACGGGGAGCACGGATAGCAAAGAGTGGCTCTAGGCAGCCTTCACTCCCCTTCTCCTCCTGTCACTACATCAGCACGAGTTACGAAGGAACACCAGTGAATCGCAACCCGGGACAGACAGGCCATCAGAGTGGCCCCAACTTGCCTTCCACAGTACCTCTGCTAGTCAAGACAATCACGGGGTGCAGTTTCTGCTGTGGCAGATAAAGGCCTCGACTGTGCGGGACGGATCTATGAAGGCAGTGGAGATGGCAGGCTGTGTCACTTCTAGGAAGGAAATATAATTTATAACCAGCCCGTTGGATCTCCAACGTCCACCTACGAAGTGGCTAACCCAGAATATTGGCAGTGACGGAAAGGCGAGGCCGTTTACACGGCATTCCTAGGGCTGCCTCTTTATTCCAATGACTTCCCGCGGCACCTAAGGGAAACTGGAGACTCCTCACTCTGGCCGCATGCAGATCAGGGAAATCAGGCCTTCGGCTCTCTCACCAGCCACCCTCCATCCCCCACCCCTCCCCAGAAAGGGCCATTTCACTCCCACCTCCAGGGTCTCAGTGCCTGCTTTCTCCTCTGCCTGGCAGGTCCCTTCCACGCGGACCCCTCTTCAACTCACGACTCCAGCGCTGGCAGTCAGGTTTTTCCTGACCATTTTATGAACTGCCTATTCCTCTTCACATTTCTCTATCCTTCACAGGTGGATGACGCTCTGAAATTACCCTGTTTATCTTGCTGGCCAGAAGAGAAGATCCATGAGACCAGAGAACTCATCTGTTTTGCTCAGCCCTGCATCCTTGGGGATGAGAACAGGGCCTAGTGCACATTCAGTGCTCAACGGTTCCTTAGGTGAATGAATAAATGGAGAAGGGCCAATAACAGAGGTGACACTGAAGGACATTTGTGTCCTTTAACGGGTGAAGGACAGAGGGTCTAAACTGAGAAAAAGAAAGAGACCAGAGGCATCCCTAACTGGCAACAACTGCCATGGTCCAGAGGCATAGGTGTGCCTTTGCAAAGGCCGCATCACTACAGAGGTCAGAGAAATTTCCAGAAGAACTCACAAAGGTAGATGACATCAGGGGACCTCCAAACAGCCCTGTCTGAAGCATTCAGGCCTAAGGCTACGTTCCCTTGGCACAAAATCTTTTCAAACCCTTCAGGCATGACTATTCACAATGTCCTTACCAAGGTCAGTCATCCACATATTACTGGAACACTTCCCCAAAGTTATGACTTCCTCGGCCTTATCGTGGGGCAGAAGGGTCAGCTACAACAATCATCACTGTCCAAATAAAAGACATTGCTCTCTGCACAGAACTACGTAATCAATTCTTAATTTCAAAGGCACTGACCTGAGACAGAAAATAAATCCTCAAGTATTCCAAAACATACTTTGGGTCCATCAATGGCTCTAAGAGTCTAATTGCATATGAGGCATAATTTTTGTCAGATCACTTAAGTTCTTTGTGGGGAAGAACCATGTTCAATCCCGCCATCTGCTCCACTTCCACATACAGACACCCAGTTGGTACCCAATTAATACCTGCGTCCCTCAAACACCAAAGCACTGATGAGCAACAATGGATACCACCCATGAGGCAGAGACACTTCCCAAGCAAAGGATTTTTGGGTGACCTTCCCCAGAGTTGAAGGTTCAAATAATAAGGGAGGAACAGAAAGGGCAAAGGATTCCAGGTCAACCCTAAAAAGAAAATCCTGAATGACTAGAGGAACAAAAACCACAGAATGAATACCGGAATGATCAAACAGTGACAGAAAATCACAGAATGTCGACATCAAAGAGTTGTTGGACCAGCATGCAATAAAGGGTGAAAATCATTATGTTTTTTCTAAACAGAGATTTAATGCTCCATCCCCACAGAGTGCATGGAAGTACGAGGTACTGGCTACTGTTTTTAGAAAGAGAAAAGAACAAGCAAACAGAAATCAACTGCTGCCAGCACCCAGCCCTGAAAAACCAGCTTCCACAGGAGAATAGCCAGACACTCCGCAGGTGGCACAAAGGAGAAAGTGGCTTTCAATCAACAGCTGGTCCCACAGCTTTCACCACTTTGCCTGATGGGCTCCAAGACTCCAGCCCCATCCTAGCAAATACTAGCTTCTGGGACATGCCAGCTGCCCCGTCCTCCGGGGAACCGAGAAAACATACTGCCCTCCTGCGAGCAGTGGAGAAGGGAGGCAGAGCCACGCAGATCAGAAAGGAGGGGAATTCGGTACTGTGCAGATTTAGTCAAATTACATGGCAAAGATTTCCCCCATGAAACACTGGCTTAGCAGAAAAACTCCAGAATGGAATTTAATGTTTACTTTCAAATCTATCACCAATTTTGGAAGATATGAAAAGTATTTAATTTCTCTGAAATGATACACATGCAACATTTCCTAGTGTGCTAATTTCTACCTTCTGTTAACCAAAATGTTTTAAGACAACTTAATATGCCATGAGAATACACTTCAAGGGAACTGGAGAGCTACACAGAAATACCACTCATTCAGAATATCAACTTTTGTCTCTTTTATACTTACCAAGCGTCAGAAACAGCCCAGTGCCTAACACAGGTGAAGCTGTAATAGAAACTCTTCAATGGAAGGGGAAATGTGATGCAGTTACCAAGAGTTACAAGTAGTGAGAGAACGGTTACAAAGCAGTGGTTCCCAAATCTGGCCCATCACCAAACCCACATGGAGGAGGTGTTGCTAGTCGACTCCTAGGCACACCCCTGAGAACCTGCTTTACTTGGTCTACTACGGTGGATCCCAGGAACCCACAAATAGAACCTGCCCCTCCTCCGGGAGATCTGACCACAAGACAGGTTTGTGAGCAGCTGCTTTAAGAAGAACGCCAAGCGTGGGAAGACTGTGTTCACCCACAACCATGGGAACACCAGGTTCATGGGCTGCTTTGTACGGAAATGCCCAAAAGATCTCAGCCACCTTGGAGGGAGTCCAGATGGCCCAAGACAGCCATGCCTCTCATCCAGCTGGACTCAAGAGCAAAAGGCCTCCTCCAGCAAACTTCCTGGACATCGCTGCCAGGTGCTTGGCAGTTCCGCAGAACTCTGGCTCAGAATGCTGGAAATCTTTACAGCTAGAGAGACCTTGAGAGCAAGATGTGTGTGCATGTCCAGCAGTGCATTTGCATGGCCCGTGATGGTGAAGCTCACGGAGGGTAGCTCACAGAGAATGGCCAACAGCCTCAGGGAGTCTGAAGAGGCAGGGAAAATAAAGTCAGTTTCGTTCTTTAATACAAATAATTTCAAGAAAGGAGGCTGTGGCTTCCCTTCTTGGCTATGCAGGGTTTAAAGAAACTTTTCTTTCTAATTAGTCAACAGTTTCAGCTACAGATAACAAGGTCCAAAAAGGGCTGTGTTGCATTGCTCCCGTTCCCTCCAGCTCTCCCTGTCTTCCATAGACTCGGAAAGGGAGCAGATCACAGGAATCTCCCGCTGTCAGTGGCAACAAGACCGAACTCTGCCCAGTGCAGTAGCAGAAGCAATATGTGCAAATTCGGGCTCATCCTTTTCCCTGGCCCTGCCACCTCCCCTTTTTTCCTCCCTGGTCTTGGGGCCACACCAAGGAGAGCAGTACTGGAGACAGGAGAGCAACCCAGTGGAAGGAGCCTGGGCCCAAGACTTCAGTGGAACAAGCACCACCCCAGGCAACCTTAATATAACTCGACTCTATCCTAAGTCCCTGCCATCAGGTTTCTGTTAGAGCAGCTGCACGTGAACCCTATACAAAGTAAGTTTTCTTTCCTACAGGGAATATGTTAAGAATTACTGATAACTACAAGCCATCCTTCCGCACGTGCGCCTTCTCGCTCTACCTAACGATATGGCAGACACTATCGTCCTTGCCTCCACAGGACACCAAGTTACACCGGGAGATTCAAAAATCTCTCTTTAATCCCAAACCTCGGATTTTAAGTGTTAGACCCACCTGAAAATACAAGCTTTCCTCTTTTGGCCAATCAATGCCTTCATCTACCTTCTGAAGTGAATTTTCTACCGAAAATTACCATGTAAATTACTCACAATTTCTGGAACAAGTCTAGCATGGCTTTGCCAATGCTAATGCTGTTCCCTCTGCCTAGAAGGCCCTTCCTGACCTAGAAAATTCCTCAACATCACAGCCAAGTTCAAATGTAAAAATGTCCCAACTCCAAAGGGCTTAGAGGACTTTTAAAAATTGGACTGAAGTACATAGTGGTATACTTTCCTCTTAACCCTTGAGTCTGCTAGGTTCTTGATGGCAAGAACTACTTAGTCATCTTTGTATCCCTGACCCCCTGACCCCCACCACTGCATGCACCTCGGTACCCGGCAGAGCAAGAACACAATCAATGTGCAGGGAATGAATGACTCAAACTGTTAAATTAACCACGTTATCTTGAGAGTAATTTTGAAAATTCAAAGGCAGAGCCTAGGACTCAAGGAAATCATCTTGTAAATCCAATAAATACAAGTATCCCCCATAAACTATTACACCTTAGTCTGTTAAGATCAGAGACACAGCCTTTAAAGGCTAAAAGTGGAGCTAAAGATCCATGAGCATCAACTATCATTTATTAGGAGGTGCACTTAATGGAAAAGCAATTTTGCACCTAATAGAAAAACAATTAGCTGGCACACTACGAAATCCCAGCTGTCATTTTTTTAAGTGATCATTTTGCTTTGAAAATAAATCCTATATTGACTCAAAAAGAAAACACATATACATTAAAGAGTGTTTTAAGAAGCTTTCTCAGATACGATGTAGATTTTTAACCCTAAGATCTGGAAAAACAAAAACAAAAACAAACTTACACATAGACCCCATGTTAGCACCTAAGCAACAGCTTAAAGTCTCCTCTCTTCAAAGATAACAAAAAATATATATATATATTCTTTCAAACAATCAAGGATAGGTCATGGGTCCTAATTCCCAAGCCCAAGGCAAATCTGGACCAAGTCAATGCTCAGAGGAAATTTCCACTTCTGCTATTTGCGTACGGCTTGGCACAGGGACTAAACAAATGTCCAATAAAGGTTACAGAACAACACAATGAGAAAATTCAACTATTAAAAAATACCCTGTCGAGAGTATTATACAGGAGCCTAAGAGGAGCTACCTTGAATGATAAGCTCAGATATAGTTATTTTTTATTCTAGGAAGATCGTCTTGACCTTTTACCCTGGAACTCCCAAAAGCAAAACAGGTCTTTCTTACTCTTAAAATCATAGCATTTTAAAGGCAGAGGGACCCTTAAGACCACTTGTTTTAGATGCCCTGACATATTAAGTGACTTGCTGGAGAACACAAGCCACTGATAAACACAGCAAAGCCTAAACCCCAGCAGGTGCTCAGAGATCTAATCCGGGAATCTTCTCCAGCACAGCACACAGATTAAAAGGCACCCCCTAATACCAATTTCACAAATAAAACCAACCCTGGGAAAGGCCATCATCAGCCAATTGTGAAGTTCATCCCAAAACACATGCATGTGTGCACACACACATCCCAGCAACAAACAGCACAGATTACAGACATTTAAAAGAGTAAACTTGGGGCACCTGGGTGGCTCAGTCAGTTAAGCAGTGGACTCTTGATCTCAGCTCAGCTCTGGATCTCAGGGTCTTGAGTTCAAGCCCCGCACTGGGCTCCACACTGGGTGTGGAGCTTACTCAAAAACAAACAACAACAACAACAACACAACATCATCATCATAATAATAATAAAAGGGCGAAGTTTACAATGGAATTCACTTAATCTAGCAGGTACTAAAAATTTAAGAATCAATGACACTAAAGCAAACACATTCTACAAGGAGTTCACAGTACATGAGGGGAATGGAGCCTACATACATAAATTACAAAACCACGAGCCACATCCCATACTGGAGATAAAAACAGGGTATGATGGGACATTTCTGACTCCATGATTAAAATGTTTGGATCTTTCTTCCCTCTCATTGCTAGGGTAGCTTCTAGAAAATTATACTCTAACTTAAGTGAATAAAAAAGTAACAACTGTTACACACAATGCCCAGACTGAAATCAAAAGACTATTTCAGAACTTTGGAAAAGATAAATCATTCTTCAGAAAAAGGAAACTCATACTTGCAATTTTTTTTTAAGTCAAGTTCAAACATGTTGACAGTATGAAATGTGTTGAAGACTAACGAGGGTCCAACTGTACTACAATACCTGCTAATTCAGAGTCAAGTCACCGACTTAGGTAGGTGAGGGATGGACCACTGGTTCGGGAACCTGAAAGAATCCACACCGTTGATAGTCCCAGAGGTTGACAGCCTCCATTAAGCAGCACACCAATGGCAACTGTGTTCTGGGGACATTTGAGATCAAAAACTGTGAAAATAAAATAGACATGTGACTTTTACAGTCACAGCCACTAATAAAATACTGGACCTTAAGAGCCTGAGTAACCCACTCAGGCCACGAGGAGAGAGTGCTGGATGTCGGTACAACAGCTCTCAACTGCACCTCTTTATTGGCTCCCTGTGGCAGCATGGACCCTGTGGGCCACGAAATACCAACTAACAGAGAGACATAAACGCTCACAGAAGGTATTTCACCAGGGCCTTAACCAGCGCAGAAGAGGAGGGCAATACTGAGGAAGACTCTAGAAAGGACCGGTCAAAGGGCAAGATTTCAGACCTTGCTCAAATGAATGGGACAGAACCATATTCCCCACAGGTCTCCTGAGCAGTCTACACCTCCAGGGCCAGGGAACGAATTCGTGTTGGTAGGACCAAAACTCTTGGATTCTCAACATAACATTGTTATTTCATAGTGCGTGAGCAAAAAGATGGGATTGAGTCCAACGTTCATAATGACTGCACAGCACCCAGACAGGCACCTCACCTTCGTTGAAGCTTTGGACCAACTAACTCCAGAGTAGACTCAAGAGGGACTATTTGACCACTTGCATCCTTGTCACTGCCCCAGGTTTTATGGAAAATGAGTGACCCAGAAAGCAGATGGAGAATCCTAACAGAGGTGCTATTACAGCCAGGGGTACCACGTTTTCTGGCCCCCCTCATGCGTGCCTAATGCATCCTGTTCCCCCCAAGGCAGAAGGAGAACTGTATTTTCAAGCGTCCATTGTAGACAGCTCGGAGAAGAAATTTACTTTCCCCAGAAGTTGGTAAAACATGTGTTTACTTAAGAAGACGTATCTATACAACACTAGCACTAAAACTAACTCAACTCACAGGAAATTATTCCAGAGAGACAATGTCACCTCTTTCTCCTTCAGAAAACCAAAAAGGGGTTGGAAAAAAAAACAAAAAAACAAATGCAAATTGCCACTGGCAGGGTTTCATGGGGAAGGTGCACTGAACGATTCAAGAGCAATTCAAGGTTTGCAGCAAATGCCTATTCATTAAACCAGTAGGAGGTGCAACCCCAGCTGGCAGCCGTGTCCAGAGGAAGATCTATTGCTCAGATCACTTCTGAGCAGCCAGCAAGTTTATTTTTACCCCTTTTACGCACAAAACTACAAGGACATAAATGTCGGCATTAGGCATGCCAGAAGGCTTAACGAGACTGGAAAATGAGATCCAAAAATGGGATCCCGCAAAAGCCAGCTTTCATCGTGCTTGATGAAACAACGTCCTCCGAACGTTCAGGAACCCCAGCAGACCCCAGTGTCCCCACTAGAGACTCTCTAAGAAACCGCAAGGACTTCGGCCACGTCCGGGAGGAGAGACTGCCTTGCATTCGCTGGTGCCAAGAGGCTTGGTGAGGGGGATGGAACGCTCACACTAAAGCCTGGGCTTGGAGTCTGGCTGCACAGGAGGGCCGGAGGGAACAAGTGCAGCACAGTCTGGGCACGAGGCCAGTCGATCACCGGGTGCCAGGAACCCCCTTAAGGCCCCCTTGGCAGAGTCTCCCTCTGGGGCTTGCTTTCTTTGAACCTCGACATAACCAACCAGAATCTTCTTTTTCCCAAGTGAAGTTACTGACTTCTTCCCTAATGGAAACATAACACTTACTCAATGCCAAAAGTATGCTCAGCACCAAAAAAAACCCCAGAAAATCACAAAGAAATTTTAAAAACTATTTATCATCCCACCACCTGCAGATAGTAAGATTCTGGAATATTTCTTGCTTTCTCCCACCTCCCCACCTCTCTGTCTTTCCCTCCTCCTCCCTCTCTCCCTCTGACACACACACACAAATATACATCCATATATATGTCTCACATTATTATGCTTGCCTTCTTATAGCCTGCTTTTAGGTCTTACCACATTTTAAATACTTTGCCATGATAATAAATATTTTTCAGCGACAATTTAAAAGCTAAATAGTACTCCACTGCATATACATGTTTTATTTAATTAATCCCATAGTACTAGGCATTTTTTCTTTATTAAAAAATAACAAACTTTCACTCCTACCTTTGCAATTTCAGATATTTCCTTAAAGTAGAGCAATCGCCAAGTCAAATAAGAGGATTTCCAGGCTTTTGATGTAGTAATACTCCCACAGTGTCTTTCAGAAAAGTTCTCATTTACGCTCCCCACTAAGAGGGTGTAAGAATGCCCCTAATACCATCTGTTTTTACCCAAGCTTCTATTATCTGTATTTTATTGTCCTCTAAATTGGACGATTTTTTTGCCAGATCAGTGTCACTTAAATTATTTGCCAATTAAATAAGTACAAAAGACCATTGCTAATAAAAACCATAACCACAACATTTCCCAGGCACTTACTATGTACCAGGTAATGTTCTAAGTATCTTACATATTTTAAGTATGCTAACTCCACACAGGAATGGCAAAAATGAGTTACAGGAGGGTGAGGTGATGTGTCCACCTGGGAACTGGAAGAGTTGGAGTCTGATGCCAGATAATCAATGGTGGCAGAGTCTAGACTCTTAACCATGACATCACACAATTACATAGGGGACTATCTGCAAGGAGAGGCAAGGACGAGATTAAAGCGTGGTAGAGGGATCACTGAAAATGTATCCTGCCAATCACTCCCTCATCTTTAGTCACATGTTCCACGTCACCATCATCGTTCAACCACCAATGTTGTTCACCAACCAACGTTACCATCATCTAAGTGATGGACATAGTCCTCTGATCCAGCAAACCAAACCTGAATGTTGACGCTTAACTTCCTGCTGCCTCACTCATCAAAAAGTGACCTGGGCTAACTCCTCTGACATGGGACTCTTTGCCTGTTCACATTAATGGCATAAAAGACAGCGGGCTTATTTGTTTTCGGGTGTAAAAAATGACTTGGGATCCAGCCATTCTACTGGTAGGTACCTACCCCACAGAACTGAAAGGGCTGTAACAGATGCTCGCACACCCATGCTCACAGCAGCATGATTCCCAAGAACCCCAAGATGAAAGAAACCCAAGTGCCCACTGACAGAGGAGTGGATAAACACAATGTGGTATATACGTGCAGCGGAATATTATCCAGCCCCGAAAGGAAGAAAAGTCTGACACATGCTACAACATGGATGAACCTTGAAGACATCATGCTAAGTGAAAGAAGCCAGACACAAAAGGACACATACTGTATGCTTCCACCTATGTTTAAGGACTTAGAATAGGCAAAGTCGTGGACAGGAATAGGAACAGTGGTTGCCAGGGGCCGGGGTTGGCAGGAGCGGGGGGAGTTGTTTCACGGGTGCAGAGTTTCAGCTGGGAAGATGAAAAAAGTTAAAGACATGGATGGTGGGGATGGTGGGGATGGCTGCACAGCAGTGTCAGTGTACTTCATGCCACAGAATCGCACACTTCAGCATGGTTAAGATGACATTTACAGTATATGTATGTCTCCACAATAAAAACAAAAAGGAATTTGGAAGGCAAAGGGCTTCCTATGAGCTTTCTATCTACGTAGGGTGCTTCAATCACTTGGGCCCTAATCAGATCCTCCTAAGCCTAAAGTTGGGGACATGGTACAAATGCTCAACGGAAGATGAAAAAGCCTCTGGAAACAGTCTTTAATTGCAGGGACCAACTTATCTTCTGATGCTCATGTAAGTGAGCAGTCTGGAATACCAAAGGAAAAACAGAATCAAATAGCCTATAAAAAAACACATTTGCTACAGAAATCAAAGAACAAATGGGAACATCCGGTGAGCATACACAAATAACCATGGAGAATAACAAAGAAACCACAAGAAAAGGTTTAGCACAAGCCTGTACATCAAGCGAGCTCAGGTCATCAGTGCTTAAGAAGATCAGATGCAGAAAGACTGCCCATCCAAAAGCCAGCACCCCGTGTCCACCCAGATTTGGGGTGGACTACGGGGATTCAAAAAGGCAACTTATGGCCAGTCAGCAGCTCACTGTATTCACACAGCACCACAGAATAGTTTCAAAGCCTTATTGTTTCAAGACTCAGATTCAGAAATGCTGTCTTTGTGACTTATTTAATAGAGGGTCACTATAAAACCCCAAAACACTGCTTCCCCATGAGACTAAATAAAGTTTTTCTAAAGAAAGGAAAACTGGAGCTATCAAAGCTAACACATGTTACTACTGCCTCATAATCGGCCCAACCGGACACTGGATTAGGGTAGTTAATGCCAAGACAAGCTGGGCTCCTTTCCTAGGCCACCATCTTAGGTCTTGCTATCTCAAATATAATCTGCTATCGTACAATAAAGAATCTGACTGGTCTTTGTCCCTGGTACCTAAAAGGGACACTAAATCCTTCGAATTTCCTGAGTAACAGAAGTTACTTTGTTCTTGACAAGCCCCTTGGATCACACCTGAGTTTATGCTAAGAGACGAGAAGACTTGGACTAGAAGAGGACCACCAGAATGACCAACCATGTGAGGAGAACGCCGGGGCGTTGAGCCTGCCCAATCTTGGGGGCTCAGACTGATTATATCATTGGACATGCAGATGAACTCAATCATGTCTACGAAATGAAAAGCCCAATAAAACTCTCAGCATTGGGGCACCGGGTGGCTCAGGTGGTTAAGCGTCAGCCTTTGGCTCAGGTCATGATCCCAGGGTCCTCTGCTCAGCAGGAGCCTTCTTCTCCCTCTCCCTCTGCCTGTCACTCTGCCCACTTGTGCTCACTCTGTCAAATAAATACATAAAATCTTAAAAAAAAAAAAAAACTCAACATCAGGCTCAGTGAAGCCTCCCAGTTAATGAATACGTTGATGTGCCAGGAAGGTGACACGCCCTCATCCCAAAAGGAGAGGGCATGGAAGCTCAGCATCTGGAATCCTCTCAGACCTCCCCTCTCTTCGTTTGGATGGTCCTGATTTACATCCTTCGATTAGAACTGTAATCCTGAGTATAGTGCTTTCCCAAGTTCTCTGGGTCATTCTAGTGACTTATCAAACCTAAGGGGGTCATGGAACACCAAGGTTAGTAGCCAGTTGGTTAGAAGTGTCAGTGGTCTGGAGACCCCACTTGCAGCTGGCATCTGAAGTTGGGGACTGTACCTTTCAATTTATGGGATCTGCACTAACTCCAGGTGGCCAGCATCAGCATTTTATGGTAGTACACCATTTGGTGTCAGAATCCGCCCCAACCCTGCATGCACACATACTTCCAGTTGACTCAAGTGTCGTACATGGATTCAAAACTCAGGTTCAAATGACATCCCTTTTATCTACCAAGATTTATGCCAACTACTATTGACTATAACGTTTTCCCCATTTAATAACTGAAATGTTTTGAGTGATTCCTATCCCAGACATGATTCTAAGACCTTCTACGTGTATTAACTCACTCACTCCTCATAGGAAATTCATAGGATAGATACAGTTGTTCCTTTCATTTTATAGATGGGGGTGCTGAGGCACAGAGAGGTTAAGGAACTTGCCCAAAGTCACAGGGTAGAGGTGGCAGGATTCAAATCAAGTTCCTCTGCTTCTAGAAGGTGCCCCTAGTCACAAGCCTAGGGGAACAGTCATGAAAGCTGGCCCCCCACCCCTCCAAGGGGCCCTGGGTCAATGCTCTTCTCTATCCCCATTTACTCCCATTCTCCATCCTTAGAAAGGGCACATGCTGATCTCCTCAGGGCAAAATGTGTGCATTCTGGTGACAGAATTATCCAGCTTCAAATAAGCAACCGAGAACACAGGTTGCACTGGGGAAATGAACTATTTCCCCGAAAGTCTTTTCCAACAAAAACACAAACAGCTAGAGGGTACTAGAAGTAAATGAAACTGACAAATTTCACTGTAGTAGACGAATCGATTCAAACTGAACGGATTCAAAGTTGTTCCTTTGCATGATTTCCCCCACCATGGGCAGAACCTCCTCATGATCAACACAGACCCCCTTTCCCTTCTTTTTTTCCTAGGACTTAAATTCTTAAGCGTACTTCTTCATTTGTATTAAGGCGGTATGATAGTCTGATGTTCTCGGCATCTTGAGCATTGCAATTTGAACCTCAGGCAGTCATGGTGGTCATTTCCCAGTAGAAATGATAGAGTAAGGACAACAGCTGGTCGTCCCTCCACCTGATGCACTCCTTCAGCAACTATTTCGAGCCTCTACCACATGCTGGGCAGCACTTAGGCACTAGGACTCCACAACAACGATTTCAAAGGGTACCTGCCTGCCAACATGGCGCTTACATGCCAGCAGGAGGGAAGGCAGCAATGAGTGAGTGCGGGCACGGATGTGCACATGCATCCACGCGTCTAATTCCAGGCAATGATCAGTGACATTTAAAAAAACAAAACAAACAAACAAAAACAGAGTGAGTGCAGATGTAGGGAAGTACAAAATGACGTGTATGGCTAGAGTAAATTCAATCCTGGGGAAGGTAGAAGGGGTTGAAGACAGGGAGGGGCCGGATCTTTCTAACCTGAGGTACCCAACCCCTTGTCACCCTCTCCCTCCCCTCCTGAATCTATGCCACCAACACCTGTCATCCCTACCTGATTGCTATGCTTGCACCCTTGCTTGCCCTTTCCAGTCGGTTCCGCACACAAGCCAAATGTCCTGTATAAATACAAATCAGATCAGGTCACCCCCCCCATCCCCCCAGGCTCAAAACTCTGAACACATACATCACAGTCAGAATGAAACTCACACTCTGTACCCTGGCGAGCGAGGCTTTGCGTGTTCCAGCACTACTCGCCTCTCGACTTAACACCTTGTTCCCTTCACTCTACGCACACATCTTCATGATGGGTCCAGTCTGTCCCTACCTCAAGCACCTCTGTGTGCCATGGCCTCCTCCTGGAGCTCTTTTCGTCCTGGATGCTGCCTCGACTCTGTCGTCATGCAGCTATCTGCACAAACATCCCTCCCTGAAGCAGCCTCCTAGGCCACCACATCTAACCTAGCACCCAACGCGTGCTCTCTACCCCTTGCCCTATGTGATCCTTCCTCTCCCATATCTCCACCTGACCTATGATTCACCAATTTCTCTACTTCTCTCTTTGCTCACCTCTATATCTTAGTGCCTAGAATGGAGCCGGGTACAAAGGAGGAGCTCAATAAATACATGTCAAATGAAGAAATGAATGACTCTGATGACGGCATCAAACTCATCATCTACAATCTTATGCATCCAAGCTATCTACACCACCTGTCCAGAGACAACCCACTCTCGGATCAGTTCTTGTTGGCTACAAACTCAGAAGGCAACGTCTTCCCTTCCACAAAGCCAGCTGTACCAATTTACCCTGTGATTCTGATAATAAGAGGACAAGGACACCCTACAGAACTATTTGACGACCCAACATTTACACAAGAAGGCCCCAAAGAGCTTCTTGGTTGAGAAATTCACCCATACTCTGAAGTAAGGAGTTGCCATTTCAAATCCTTTCAATGAGTCAGTGGGCAGAATTTCCAAGGAGGTAGAAAATGTCTCTAGTACCCACCTTCCATGCACAGACTCAGCCCCCACTCACTGAGCTCCTCTGATGTGGTGACTGTGGGCTCGACCCTGGAAACACGATGAGCCCCAACAGGCCTTAGAGGTCAAGGGGCTTGCTGAAGTCTAGCAGAGGAGACAGACAGGCCTGGCCATCTTTCAGCCCACTACTTACAAACCCCAATGCTTTGCACTTTAAAACCCCTGCGGGGGAAATGTGTCCGTCCCTACACTGTAGTGTGAGGAGTCGGTAAGTGAAAGGTGTTCTGGTCTGGCAGGGGTGTGCTCGGCCCCCTTAGTGGAACCCAGGTCTGAGTGGAAATTGGGGAGCTCAACACAGATTGGGGAAGTGGGAGAGGGAGGGAGAGAAGAACCTCACCGTCACCTGAAATCTCACCCCTAAAGCTGCCTTCAATACTTTCACAGTGGTCAAAGCCAACTTTTCCCTGGACAGTGGTGGTAACGCAGAGGACAGGCTCAGGGGACTAACGGAGCCTTTCAACTTCAGGCCTGAGGAAGGGAATGTCCTTTTGACATTTGGTTGTAATCCAGGGGCCCTAAAGCTGATGAGGGCAGCAGAGCCCCTACCATTTTGAGCTCCTGGAACACCAGAGAAAATCCTGCAACAGGGAACCCCTTCTTCTGAACCAGGAACAATCCAACTGACAGGACAGGGCACATGTGGGCAGAAGCCTCTGCATCTCAGAAGGATGCAGGAAATAGTAAAAAGTCCCATCTCTCTGTTTTCCTGCAGAATTAGTCTTTTCCTTAGTTATTCATTTCAATATCCACTGGCACTTGCTGGCAAGTAAGTGATCACTACAGATCTGAGCAGGTTAGGGAAGGTGAGACTCAAATACAGGAAAACTCTACCCCAACACTTAATGGCCTTTTCTGGGAATGAAAAGGCACCTGTGTAATGATCTAGGGGCCAAACACCAGAACTACTATAGAAATGAAATAAGACACACCACACACAGCTTTTACTGGGCTGCACAGAAATTATGTTAAAAATGACAAGTATTGGGGCGCCTGGGTGGCACAGCGGTTTAAGCGTCTGCCTTCGGCTCCGGGCGTGATCCCGGCGTTATGGGATCGAGCCCCACATCAGGCTCCTCCGCTATGAGCCTGCTTCTTCCTCTCCCACTCCCCCTGTTTGTGTTCCCTCTCTCGCTGGCTGTCTCTATCTCTGTCAAATAAATAAATAAAATCTTTTAAAAAAATGACAAGTATTTTTTCTAAAGGATGATAATTAATATTGTCTTTACATCACCTGCTTTTTTTTTCTTTTTCCTCCCCCGCCCTCCCCCATTTTTTTTAGTTTTTCTTTTCTACTGGTATTTTCCTGCATTGGCAATTTGGCAATCAGCAAGTGAATCAACATCCTGTCAGGCATTTTCTCTAGGAGATGAACACTTTCATCAACACTTTCCCATACACAGAGGCATTCCCATTTGGAAAACAAGGGAGTGGGGATGGGGTGGGGAGTATTAGAGCATCTTTCTTACCCCACAGCATCCTGGGATACCCGTGCACCTGATCACAAAGCCACGGATAAGGTTCTGCCCATACACTCACAGCTTAATACAAATGACTGTAATACAAGGAAAACTCTCCCTTGCCTCTACAATGCTCTCCCCACAGGCCAATCTGGCCTTGCCTTCCACACAAACACCTCTGAGTACCTCTGTCAGGCACAGAGCACGTGACGATGAATAGGTACTGCTCCTGCTCTCAGTCATGGGGAGATGGACACATGGATGCGTCATGAGAACACGAAAGTGCAATCCATACTGCGTTCCACAAGTGATCTGTTGAGCACCTGCTACGTGCAGGGTACTGTTCTGGATGCTGGGCACACATCAGCATACAAACGTGTACAAAAGAATATGGGATATACACAGGGTATCGCAAGAACACAGAAGAAACTCCCCTCATCCTATCCAGAAGGATCAATGAAGGCTTCTTTGAAAAAAGAAGGCCCTGGAAGGAACCTTGGAAGATAAAATAAGGATGGCAGAGCAAGGCATCCCCGACAGGGAGAAGAGCAGAGCACCAGGGAGCGGTCACACTGGAGGGCACCACTGCCCTGCAGGCCTGTGACGCGAAGGGAGGCAGGGGCTGCCAAGTCCAGCCTTGGGCAGCAAGACAAGGTGCCCAGGACCTAGGGCACCCCTGTGGCTGAAGAATGACTGTGGAGAGCCTCAAGCCCAGGAGAGACATGATCCAATTCCCATCTCAGATAGAACTTCCTGAACTGGCTTTTATTTACAAGTTCTGCCTCTCCTGCATCAGGGGCTTCAAAATGCAAACAACAACAACCAGACAGCTTTAGCAAGTGGATATGAAGAAGTTTCAAAGAAGAAGGCATATAGGATTCTTCCCTGTTTTAATTTGAAAAGACGGCTAGAAACCACTAAGTAGGGAAGAAGAGAATGTTTTTTATAGACCAAAAAATTAAGTGAGCAAAAAGCAGCTTCCCAGAGACAAACATCCCTGACTTGGCAATTTTGTGAGAACTGTTCGTTTTCATCTCTGCTGGGACTAAGAGAAGCTGCGTGGCAAACACTCTGCACGTCTTGTGTGGCCTGCTGCCACATAACACCTCAGCAGGAGCCATACCAACCTCCCGAATTGGCCGCCACGGCTCGTGGTGAATGAGCCAGCCACTGACAGATCCAGAAACGAGTGAGAATGCATATTCTCACCATGGATGATGGTTGCAGAGAAGGCTATTTTTTCTAAATAATACTTCTATGTTAATTTTACAGCTCAACCTTCCCAAGGGCCTTCAAACGGAGTACTAAATTTCTCCCGCTACGTGAAGGGCAATTTCAGACCCTTGCGGCCCAAACTTCAACTATTAAACATCCCATCCATTCTGCCTCTATAGACAAGACATGCTTACTACTCAGAAAACGGTAGCGTGAATACAACAATGCCATAAAATTGCACTGCCACATTATGGTTCCCAATCTAAATCCAATTATAAGCTTCTATACAGTGTATCCAACTTATTGACCACACCGTAAGCCTATAAGCTACTCTAGCTTCAAATGAACTGGATTACTTCAATACACACATTCTAATTTAATGTCCATACAGCTATCTGCCTTCCACATAAAATTCTAAAGCCCAGCAAGTGACATCGTAATTAAGTTCTCTGTGTTACTCACTACTGAAGTGAGCGTATTAAACGTTACTACCCTGAAGGCCAATGCTTCCATGAGTGAAGCCACGCATGAACTAGACTGGAAATTTTTGTTAATCTACCACTCAGAGTTACCAAGATGTTTAAGTGCCACATTTTGGAATATTTCAAATGTCTCCAGTCACCATCAAAATCGAGAGAGACGGGTTAAAATTAGTCTTCTCTTCATGTACCGTATAATGAATTCCATTTATGTAACATCCAAAAACAGCACAACTGGTATGTGCTGTTACAAGTCAGGCCAGTGGTGATACTGGGGATGGGGCGAATGGAAATCTCAACTAAAAGGTACACCAGGGGAGTTTCAGTTATGGTTCACGTTTCGTTTCCTGATGTGTGTACCCTGACAAAGGTGTACCTGGCTGTCACAATTCATCAAGCTGTACACTAGCAATGTGTACGCTGTTCTTTATGTATAAATCAACCATGTTTTAAAACATCAGGGCGGAGGGCAAGATTTGTCTACTTTTGTGAAGACCCTAAGAGGTCAGACTTTCAAATCTGTGTGTCATTTTGAGGAGAACTGATTTTGCACGGACAGAAACTAGATCGACAGAAACAACTACATGCTTTCCTGAGCCCACTTCCATTCCCTTTCATTCATTTTTCTTAAAGATCTCAGCCATCCTAACAGTGGCATACCTAGCATAGGGGACACTCAGGGCAGACCACTACTTAACAGTCCCTCTTCCATACAAGGAAATTATTTCCAGTGACGTGCATGCAATAATCAATCGTCGTCATATTGAGTCATTCTTTAGTTTTTAAACAACCTTTTTTTTTTTTTTAAGAGAGAACACGAGCACATGCAGCAGAGGGAAGGAGCAAAGGGAGAGGGAGAGAGAATCTTAAGCAGACTTTCATGACCCCGAGACCACGACCTGAGCCAAAAGAGTCAGATGCTTAACCGACGGAGCCACCCAGGTGCCCCTACAACCTTTTTTTAAAGGTTAGTTTTTAAAGTGACTTCTAAAATTCAGTGAAATATTTCTTCTACAAAGTAAAATGTACACTTACAAAACAACATTACACTTAGGAGTGCTCAGTCTTTCACAGTTTTAAATTTTAATCACACGTAAAAGCTCCAAATGGTCACACACAAGTGACAGCGCTGAAGAAACTCCAGTCCCATTTTACCGTCCCTGACTGTGCTATCACTTATCGTCAAGCTCCGTGGAAACACAGGAGTATGTCGTCCTGTAAGGGCTGGATGCGTGACGTACACTTAGAGCACACATCAACAACCCTGAACTGTTCGGAACGGACTCTCCAAGCCACCTGTGTAGCTCAGTCCACGTGCGCCAGGGTCAACGGCAGATGGGAAATTCTCTCCATTTCCATGTCGAATACAATGTTTATTAAATGGCAGGTACAAGTGTGTATTAACCTCAAGTGTACATATATAAATATAAATATCTATTCACATAGTTATATAGCATTATTCATAGCAGCAATTATTTAGAACTTAGACCCAGCAGAGTTTTTCCCAGGAAGTATTGTATCACGGGCTTTGTTTAGAATGGCCCACACATTGTGACAACAAAAAAAGCAGACCAGACTGGCTGAAGTCAGTTTCCTTGCTTTGGGTCCCTACAGCTGATACACCCGCCCGAGCCGCCGCACCTGGAGAGGACCACGCCCATTGCCCCACCTGCGAGCCGCAGCTGCAGCCTGGCCGGCGCAGGGAAGCCAAGCAAACAAAAGCCTTCTGAAGACACAAAATGAACACAGAGGTTCAAACACAAAAGCATTTGTATTTCCCAGTTAAGACAGCCCTTGCCGTTTACAATGAGGGTAGGGAAGGGTTTTTGCATCTCAGCACTATTGACTATTTGGGCCAAATATATGCTGTGGGGCTGTCCTGTGCATTGTATGGCATTTATCAGCACCTTGGGGCTCTACCCACCACAGGGCCAGTGACACTCCCCCAGCTTCCCAATGTCCCTGGCTCAACACCAGCTGAGAATCACTGGAGTGGAGGTTAGAACACCTTTGGGAAAGTACACAGGAATCCGGCACAGTGCTTGGCCCAGGGAAGGGGCACTGGGTTTTTACATCCTTTTAATTTTTTTTTTAAGATTTTATTTATTCACTTGACAGGGGGTGCGGGGCAGAGAGACAGGCAGACTCCCCACTGAGCAGGAAGCCCCACACAGGATTGGATCCCAGGACCCTGAGATCATGATCTGAGCCAAAGGCAGAAGGTGAACGGACTTAGCCACCCATGAGTCCCTGTCCTCTTAACACTTAACAAGTACATCTATCTCTTATTCAAACACAAATTTAAATACATCAAGAAAACTCTTAAAGAGGCAAGGCATGAACAATGTTTAGGCAAGAGTACCACTGAGGAAATGCCAGCAGCCCTCTCAAATTATTTTTCCTTTATTTTTTATTTATTTTCAAATATTTCCCTAATGAACAGGAAAAAAAATTACCAGCTTTCCAGAAAGGTCATTCTTGCCAGGAAAGACTTTCTATATACACGGAGATAAACGGTCCTCTTAAAGAAGTATTTCTGGTCCCTCCTTGGAATCACTTCTTTTACACACAATTCTAACTTTCTGTGGTTTCTCCAGAACAAAGCAGAATCAAAGCAGCAAAGTGGAGTATCAGTGTCAAGGCGAGCATCCAATCCCCAGGGCCTCGCTGAGAGCCCTGCTCGGTACTGCAAAAAGAACGAGGGGTCTAAAGCCAGGAAACTTGGGTTGGAGTCTCTGTCCCCCACTCTCTCTCACCCTGGGGCCCTGACCAAATCACAGCCTCCCCACACACTAGTTTTTATTTATGAAATGGAGGGGTGATGTGTACTTCACAGTGCTTCCAAGAACGTGCTCATAGGAGATATATGCAAGTTTTTATGCAGGCATCAAACATTATTACATGTATTGCAGGGTTATATATATATATATCATGATCCCCAACCAGAGATAACCCTTGGCTTTACCAACAGGAGTTTAATCATTGAAAATAGCCCTGGGGTTGGTGTCCCCAGCATCAACAGCAGATTCAAAAGGATGAGAGTATCCAAATGTAAAAGCCAGTGGAGCACAGAGGTGAAGAGCGATGGGCAGGGCTGCCTGGGTTCCGTTCCTACCAGGTGACACTGGGCAACTTCCTTCACTCCTACATGCCTCAGTCTGTCTACAAACTGGGGATGACAGTAGTACAGGCAGCAGTCATTATTTGCCATAGTTATGTTCTATAAAGCCACAGTGAACACTGAATTCGGGAATGCGGAACCAGGGTTCCCAGGGAAACACAGGGTCAGGTTCCTGTGAGCCTCTGGTCACAACATTTCTGTCAACTGATCAATTCCTGATCGTGTTTTAGGTGTTTTTTTTTTTTTTAAGATTTTATTTATTTATTTGACAGAGATAGAGACAGCCAGCGAGAGAGGGAACACAAGCAGAGGGAGTGGGAGAGGAAGAAGCAGGCTCATAGCGGAGGAGCCTGATGTGGGGCTTGATCCCATAACGCCGGGATCACACCCTGAGTCGAAGGCAGATGCTTAACCACTGTGCCACCCAGGCGCCCCTAGGTGTTTCTGTTCTAAGACACCTTCTTTAATATAGACTGTTGACTCATTAACCTTGAACTCACAGCCAGTAGTAGTCTAACTCATGCTTGAAGACACCTAACACACTCATATTCTCTGTCGGTATATCATTGCCCTCCCGCACTTTGGAACGCCAAACAGCACTTTAACACTATGCCTAGGGGCCATTTTAAACCATAAAATCACCCAAGTAAAGTTCAAAAAGGCCCGAAAAAGGGGGTGCTATTTAGACCACAAAGAGAGCACTCATCTACAACAAGAGAAACAAGAAGGCAGGGTGCTGCCCTGTTCCATCTCGGCTGGGAATGTGCACATTAGGCCACTCAAACCTCCCTGCACTCTGTGTAGGTCTGTGAATGACCACAAAAGCTCTGCAACTATTGGTTTTGTCATTACAAATACATTTTAACAAGTAGCCAAATATTCAAATACAGAATGCTCCCATAATGAGGACCAACTGTACCTGCCTCGCAGAGCTGCTTGGATAGTTCAACGAATTAAGACAGATAAAGCACTTAGAACTCTGCCATCCTGGCACACGGTCAGCATTCAATAGATGCTAGCTGTTACGGCACAAATAGGTCCAGCAACTATCACGTGGTGCAAAAAGCATTTAACAAAATGATGAAAAGGAACACAGGTGGCAATAGAGAAGCACAGAGGAGACAATACAGCATGGAGGAAAGAAACCAAAATGCATAACATTTCTTTCCTAACACGATTTCTCATTTGATTCATTTTCCTTCTATTTGTTCTCCTTCCTTTCCACCGAGAGGTTACACTGCCGACCATCTACCTTTCTGCTCCCAAATGCATTCTCTGCATGCCCTGCCCTTTCTGCGACGTGTCATGGGAAACCACACCTCCCAAACCCCCTTGCCATCTGGTTTCCATGTAGGGTCGGCCTCGGGGAGGTGCCAGCAGGTACTGGGAGGGCGGGCACAGGGGGGAAGCCAGACTATCCACCCAGCAGCATCTCCACCACAGGTGCAGCTCCTCCCAGAGGGCCCCCCAGGACCCTTGTGATACCACCACCAACTCCCATCCTGCTGCAGCCCAGAGGGGGTGGACGTCTTCCTGTGGCTGCAGACCTTTGGGTGGACACACCTTCTTCTTGGTGGCTCCTCCTCCACCCCCTACATGCTCACTTTCCCATAGTCGGTTCTCTGCAAAAGGCCTGGTCCAGCTCCCCCGGTCAGTCTAGCACACACGGGCTCCAGAAGGATGCTGTGCCCTGTGACTCTGCCAAGACCCTCCCCGACGCACATTCACCCAACCCTCCCACCATCTTACCTCTCTGATTCTGACTCACTGGCTTCCTTGGATTGAAAGCCAATAAAGGTGTTTAGGGGGTTTGTGTTTTTTAATTCACTGTTGCAGGAAAAAAAAAAGTGCACTTATGAAAAAAACTAGAGCTACTTCTGCTTTTTATCAAATTACATTACCTCGGCCACCTTTCAACATGGGCTACTGGCTGGCCCTGTACCCATGGTTTCCTTCTGCTTAAGTGCTATTTACTTTTTAAAGACTAAGCATTACTCTCACCTCATAAATACCTGGATTAAAAAAAAAAAATCCAAATGCAGCCTATGGCACATAGCCAATATTCCTTTGTAGTCAGCACTGGCCATTCCCAGCTGCTGACAGCAGCCTATGTAATCACTATCCATGAATTGAGGGAACTTCCATTCTCTTTTTTTTCTACTGTTCTCACTCCAGTGCATAAAAAATGTAATGCCTGGCCATCATCACAAGCAAGCATAAAAGAGGAATAAAAGAGTTCATGTGGATAGAAGAACACAATAGCGAAACGATTCTGGTAAGTGAATCAGAAAATCAGGAGTCAGGGAGGCTATGGACAACGCTCACGCCTCACCGAGCCCACAGTCTCTTCCCCCTGGGACACACAGCTAGACCACATTTTCTGGAGACGTGTGGCCAGGTGACTGAGTTTGAGACCATGGAATCTGAATGGCAAGGGACTATCCACAGCCAGCCTGGCTGAAACCAACTCCCAGGCCAGCTCCTATACCTGGTCCCCCCATTCCACAGGCTACCACGGACACCACTGCAGGGTAAACCGTGGAGGGCCTGGCTTCAAAGTCAGGACGTGGTTGGCCTTGGTCAGTACAGGACTTCATAAAATGGATCATTACCCTACACTACCCCCACCAGGCTAAAAGTATCAACTAGAAAAAACTTAGACTGGGTGCCACCTGACTGCACACACAGACCCACACACACATGCAGAGAGCTCCACTTGTAACAGAAGGTCACAAATGTAGGACACACACCTTTCGAATGAGCTGGCTGGACATCGATTTAAGGTGGTCTAGGGGGTATATGAAATAATCCCCAGCATGTCCCTTCTAGAAAAAGATCTGAGAGGAAACCCATTTGGGTGGGACACTCAGGAATAAACAGCTGCTCCTGGTCCCTCGTTTCCTGTCAGGGAGAACAGTGCTGTGCACACCAACTTTTACTTCATAGCATAAAAAAACAAGATGCAGAGAGGTCAGGGTGGGCCTCACAGCATAAAAGGCACAGGGCTGGGGTCGGCTGGGTGGCTCAGTGGGTTGGGCATCTGACTCTTGATTTCAACTCAGGTCATGATCTCGGGGTGGTGGAATCGAGCCCGTCGGGCTCTGTGCTCAGCAGGGAGTCTGCTGGAGATTCTCCCTCACCCTCTGCCCCTCCCCCCACTCTTCCTCTCTCAAATAAATAAATCTTAAAAAAAAAAAAAAAAAAGCACCAAGCAAAGACCCACATGTCCTAAATCAGTGCTACTCCAAGTGGAGGGGGAGGGCAGTCGACAGAGTGGGGCCAGTCCCCAAAGCATTTCATCTATGGGGAGCAAGTACCCAACTTGAGGGCAAGCATTTTGGAAACTTTTACAGCAATGTGACAGGGTAATTTTCGGTCTTTGAAACCACTAATAAAATTGAAGGCTTGTGTTCTGGACTTCCTTGTTTGTGTTTTTATTTTACTTCCTAGTCATTTATTTGATCATGCCAGTCCATGATGGCTTACAAGTTTTAAAAACCGTTCTGTTTCTCCCATCACCCAGAATTCCCAAGGTCCATGTACCACCTTCCCCAATCCTTCCTGCCTCACCTGGGTTCTCCTCCATCCTCCTGGCCCAGCGACTCCCTCATCCCCACCCTTTCAAGGTGGTATCTCATTAGCTGGCAAACTCCCCGTCAGCCTTTCTGAGGCGGGAGCTGCCTGCCCGGATTCCTGTAAGCCATCATGAGGCCCAGATCAAAATGAGGAGTTAAGCGGTCAGTCATCCATCAACACAGCTAGAATAACGCAGGACTCTAGTCCCAGAAAATGGCCACGGTAAGAGAATAAATGACTAGAAACCTGTCAGTGGGTCTTACCCATGTTAATTAACCCAAGGGAGAGCCTCAGCCTGCCCGACAGATGCTGTCCATCCATCACTCTAAGCCTGAGAGGCAAAATAAAATGGCCTTCACCTCCCTCCTCCAGGTAGGTTGACATACACAGAGAAACCACACACCAGCTCGGGGAGAAAGGACAGGTTCTTATCACAGTGAGTCCTCTGTGCAGCGCCGAGTCTGATGAAGTGAGCAGCCTTCGTCACGGGAAGGGCATGGGATATGGAGACAGCATGAGCTGTGGCAAGCAGGACCAACGGACCCGGCCATTACAGGGGACTCCTGCACTAGCTGCAGAGAGGGATTTAAACATATACGCATCTTGGGATGAGCCTGGTGGCTCAGTTGTTTAAGCGGCTGCCTTCGGCTCAGGTCATGATCTCAGGGTCCTGGGATGGAGCCCCGCATCGGGCTCCCCACTCAGCGGGGTGTATGCTTCTCCCTCTGCCCCTCCTCCTGCTCATGTGCTCGGTCTCAGTAACTAAAATCTTTAAAATAAATAAGCAAGATAAATAAACACATACGCATCTCCTTAAAACTGAATGGAGAGAAAAACAGATCGATAGCAAGGATGGCCAAAACAGAATGACAGAATGAAAAAAGGAAACCACAGGTAAGGGGAGATCCAGGGAGCACCAGCCATCCCCAGGGTGTGGGTACGCTGGGGCTCTGTGTAGGTCCAGGTTCCAGGCAGACCCCAAGTTTAAAAATTTCCAGGGACAGAAGTACAGTAATTTCAACGTAAAACAATATAAGCACCTTTCACAGTTTATAAGACACATGTCATCACCAGCATCAGAAAGGGACCCCTGAGATATGCAGGAAGGGCAGGGGGAGGGTAACCTTAGGGAGTGTTTTAGTAAAGTCTCTGCACTTTTCTGGATACCTGAAATATTTCACCATTTCATTTTTTTCAGGTAAAATCAGAGAAGAGATATGCTGTTGTTTAGAAACCTCTTGCCATGAACCAGGAATTCTGATTTCGTCCAAAGCCAGGCATGCCTTGTGAAGACAACGGCTCTGCTCCTCCACACATGGCCTGGTGATGAGACACGTGCCTGCCCACTGCCCTGACCTCTGCCCCTACAGCCCCACCACCCCCTTCCCTTGGGCCAGGAGGGAAGCAGGGTTGTGTCTGCCATGCCCATTCATCGGTACTGGGCAGTGGCTATCCCGCGTGCGGTCCTCCAGGCTCCAGGGCACCTGCCGGGTTCAGAGCAAAAGGAAGGAGAGGCCCACGTGCACCACAGGCAGGGGGCCGGGAAGGTGACACACATTCTTCCCTTACCGTTTTCCCAAAGCCTGCGGCTCAAGAGCCCATTCCCGCCCCACTCCAGGCGAGATAGCAAACTGTGCACGGGACTCAGCGGCGCAGCACGCAGCCAAGATCAGGCACTGACATTTCCTAAGACATGACGAACGTCCTGGGAACCACAGAAGGAAATCTGAGCCCAGGCAGTGAAGGTGTTTCATTTTAATCACATCTCAGGCCTGCCATCGAAGCCCCTGCCTCTTCCAAGATGACTCATCTTTGACGCCAACAGGAAAACATCATTAACTTTAAATCCCATAATCTGGATTTGATGATTAACATATTTCAATGTCTGTACTACCGGGATAAGAAAACAACAAAAAAATGAAACACAACGTTTTCTACCTAAAACCTTTCTTTCTTTACACTCATTCATTCAGCTCACCATGTGGCCATGGGCCAGGTTCTGTGCTAGCCAGCGGTGGTATGAAGGCCAGGCCTAGCCCTCAAGGCATTTGTAGCCTAAATAGCCCCACAGTAAGTAAAAGCCATTCTGATTCCACGCTGCTCCTTCTCTGGCAATATGTGGTCACAAGATCTACTGGTGTGGCTCTGGTTTTATTTTTACCACCAACACTGCATCTTTCTCTTCTGGTCATGTCTCAAGAAATCAAAGTTAGAAACCGGTTCTTTGAAAAATTAGGGCATTAAAAAAAAAAAAAACAAAAAACCAGGTATGGGATCTACCAACCCCTTCGAAAACCTTTTCTGACATCGATTTTCTTCTCTCATCACAGGCTCTGTGGTAATCAGAGTTAAAGTCATTTGTTCTTAGGAGCCAATTATCCTGACCTGAACGGACTCCTATGGTTGCACAGAAGTCTAAGCACGAAGCCAGGACAACCTCCTCCTACCTCAGTCAGAAAGGAGATGCTGCGGGGAGAGCGGAGACCTGCTTCCCCTCCTCCAGGAAGGCCCAACTATTTCCACACTTCCGGGGGTTGCCCCAGTGTATGAAGGCCACGAGCTGCAGATTCTGAAGACTATTTAAGGGATTATCAGAAACGCAAACTCATCTGTGATATGGCTTTCAAGTTATAAATGTCAATGACAGCCAAGTCTGCTGTGTTGGGAACTCCTCCAACATCAGGTTGACAATAGCCCAATTCGACGGCTCTGGAGGAGGCTGACAGACAGCTGCTCTTTCAGTAGTTATTCCCAAAGGAGCCAAGAGGCCCCTCCAAAGGCAGCTAGATATGGCATGCTCAAGAGGGAAGGTGACAACATATTTGGTGGCTGACAGACATAGCCCAGGAGTGCCACACGATGCCAACACGTCTGCCTGCTCTGTGAAGGCTGTCAACCCCACACAGTGCAGAGCTGAGAGCAGGAGGTGGGGACAGATATGGACATTTAAAAAATCATAGCACAAGGCAAGGCAGAAAGGAAGAAACTCATCCTTCCCACAGCATAAGCCATGGCAGCTGGGTATCAGGGACCGCAGACCCAGCTCCAGGTCTCCACGATGTCAGCCTGCCACCCCCCGCTGCCATGCCAGGCAAATCTCAGCGGGCAGTGCATGAACCTGCCCATATCTGTCAACAGTGAGCTGACTGCCAAAACACTCCTGAAGACACACTATTCGGCTGCGCAGTCCCTGAAATGAAGTCCCATTCCAATTAAGTGATGCGTATACACGTTGTGGGGGGCGGGGAGGTGGATTAAATATGTTTGTTCCATCTTAGACAAAATCCTACGGCCTCAGAAATTCAAAATCCCTTTGAGGTTCTGAAGGAGACACTTCTTGTTTCTCTGGCTTCTCCCAGCAGGACAAACTCTCAAGGTGACAGCTAGAGAGAAGCTACTGATAAAAGTCACATGGTCACATGATTTTCTAGCGCTAACATTAAGGCTTTCATTCACATCAGACATTTGTCTGCTTGTGAGCTGCTGGCATACGTTCCCCCCCCCCCCCGGGGGTGTTCTTTCCTGTGATGTTGTTAGAGACGAAGTTTGTTCAAAGACCCACATACATAAAAGAAACAGGAATTAGGAATGTTTACTGTTTCATTCTGTTAGCCCCATAACCTTGACACCAAATCCTAGTAGGCTGTGAAATCCGGATACTCTGCTCCCAAGTTAATTCATTTACCAAGATAACTCTCTCAAGGGTAGCCTGGGCAGTGATTTTAGGTGCTACAGACTATTCAGATGGTTCAAATAAGGAAGCACTCAGCAAATTTCTTCCTCCATAAAATACGTTCATAACTGAGGACTTAGGAAAGTGTACTTCTTGAGTTCCTTGATACACACACAGTTCAGAGATTGTGCGGTCTTTAGCAAACACTCTCTTCAATTCATCGGTTTTACTTATATTCTCATCATCCTGTGTCAGATTTGGGTTGGGCTGCTCGGAAGGAACCAGCCATTCTATGTAAGGGCATCACGCTAAATAAAGTTGTGTTTGATCATGATTGAATAAAGGGATAAATAGCCTTCTACTCCAGTCACTTTACTAATTCTAGACAGATAAAATATCCTTGCCCAATTATCCCAAAAGATTAAACTCCACCAGGCCTTGACCAGAGAGCTCGAGATGTCCCCCGAGGATTAGGGTGGCACGGGAGAGCCACCCCTCAGCCCATGGGGACTCGGGGTCTGCATTTTGACACTTCCAAATGCTAACATCGGATTCAACGACTTGACCGTCTCCCTCCCAAGGGCAAACATCCTGGGTCTGTGCTAAGCCACACGGATATCTGCTTACTTCAGTACTTACACGGCCTAATGGATCTTCCTCCAATGTCCAACTTTAGAGCAGTAATCACCCCTGAAATCACAAGGACAAAGATGTTTTTAAGTTTCTCCTCTTTAACAACTTGATCTATTGCAAACAGGCTGAGGGAGACCTTCTATGGACTTTGCTTCTCCCACTTTGCAACTCAACAGCCTTTCAACGTAGTCTCCCAAAATGAACCTAAAAACAGCTAGCCAGGAGGCGCTGAGAGGCCCTATCACTTCCAACACCCAAAGGCATTTACAAAAAAAAAAAAAAAAAAAGTATTATCTCATGTGTTAAGATCCAAATTCATCCATTATTAGTTTAGCGGTAATAAGGCTACGTTTGGCAAAGACGGAGCTTCTGCACAAAACTGCTCTTTGTTCCAAGTCTCAGGAGGCATTAAACCCAAGCTTTCACCAATTCTAATGCTTTCCGGACTAGACTGCATTAATATACACACACCGTTCCAAGTATATGTATACACACAATTTTAAAAACAGATAGCTCTATCACAAAAAACTAAGGAGTTTGCAACAGGAGATAAACCCAATTGATTTACAAGCCTGTTCATTCAAATGTAACAGATTACTTGTGGCAACTTCACCTTGAAGAGTAAAATAAAATTAAAAAAAAAAAAGTGAAAAGCATTTTACAAACAGATCTATGTGCTTCTAATAAAGCTAGTATTTTCCCTCTATAATACTCCTTTATAAAAGAAAAAGGGGAAACGTGTCTTTAATAGATATATTTAGCATGTTTCTGATACTCCTGGAATTTATCAGCAGAGAATTGGAAAACTGGAAGAGAGTTCGGGAGGGGGGAGAAAAGGAGCGGGGGGAAGGAGGAGGGAGGAAAAAACAACCACCATGTTGCACAGACCCATCTCCAGCTGACTGCCCACAGGTGGCCTACGGCTAACCAACTGCTCTGACCACTGAGGACCCAACGGCAGAGCATATACCGTTTTCTGCTAGGAAATGTCGGAGTTTTGTTATTTTTTTAAATCAAAACAGCCAACTCCCTCTTTATACGGTCTACAGCACACAACTACCCTTCGAAGCATGAACATCTGTGTCCGTGTCAACAATCTGAGCGGTACCAGAGAGCCATGCCCTGGGGCAGCTGGGGAGAGCGGGCTCCACCTGCAGTCCTTCCAAACCCACCAACCCCATCCAACAGTCCTGCCTCGCAGAGGTTTACTCAAGAAGGATGGAAGGTTAGAAAGAACGCAGTCACTGCCAGGGACCACACAGCCCCCTCTTTATGCCAGCTTCTGTCTGGACACAGCTCTGAGGTGAAGGAATGGTTTCTGGAAACGCAATACTGTGACACAGAAAAAGCTGCCAACTCCAGCAAGTCCCATCATCAAGATATATTTTGAGAAAACAATCCTAAGCATTTTGGTCATTATCAAAACCCCTACATTCACGTGCATTGGTGTAGACTAACAAAAGGAATACCCAGGTGCCTCAGGCCTAAATAACACAAGCTGACTTTCAGTGCTTTTACTCTTTTACTGTATGTTTTCATCAACATCTCAACTGGTGCATTACAGGGCAATCTTCTGAGTGAGTGCTGGGGATTGAGTGAGTGCCGGGATCGAGCAGTAAAACTAAGATTCAAAAAACGTTCATGATGTGCCCTCCTCCCCGCCCCCACACACAATAAAGTTCAACTTTACCTCCCTCAATGCTTTCAAATATCAATTTTTTTTCTTCAGTGATACTTCTATTAAATAAAAACTCAATCTTGATTTCCCCTGAAGCATCAGATAAGCTACTCCCTGAGTCATAGGAGAACTACTGCATTACCCTTGGCTCTATCATTAACAAAATTCATGGTCACCATGAAATCAAAAGGCCGTCTGCATCTATCCTCAGCAAAGCTTTAATGTTCAACTCATCTTAAATATCATTTCCTGAGAAGTCAAATATATAACATTAATGAAAATTTATAACCACTTCTAGCCAGGTCTCTAGATCAAGAAAACCCTGAAGGAAGTCCTTTCTCCTTCCTCATTTTCAAAACAGCATCACTCCACAGCTTTCGCCGAGATTGCACCCAAAAGTTTGTTTTCTGGGGATTAACAGGCTCGCTCACACTCTTCTTGAGCTTATGCTTTTCTTCCCTCTCTTAATTACACCTAAACCACGAAAGCATTTGTAAAGCATCATGGGAATTCAATTCAATCTACAAAGAATAAGACAGCGATCACAGGGGACAGTCAGTGAAAAAGGAGCTAGGAAAAACTGGAATCCCATTTTCAACCAATATTTGAACTCTTTCTTTTGTTATTTTGGAGAAAAGACATTATAAATGGCCCACAAGCAAAATACCCTACTTGACCAGCTCTGCACTCTGCGCTGTCCTTCTAGGAGGAATCTGCAAGGGAGTTTCTTGCCTCGCACGTGCAAGGACCACATCTGCAGAACCTTCTCTGGATCCAATGACAAAGGACAATGGTGGCTGATTTCAGACCTAGGGCTCTCACACCTCCTCTCTCCTCATGCCCTTCTGCACCAGAAGCTGTCGGATTCATCCCCTTCTCAAATTTACACTCAAGTTTTTCCACCCTCTTATTCCCTATGGCCCATGTCTCTCCAAACAGAGAATCTCAGAATCCTGATGCCAAAACCACCATAGACATAGCTCAAAGCAGTCTTTCCCTCTCTCCTTTTAAACCTAATGAAGCAAAAGGTGGCTCAGGGACAGCACCAAAGCTGTCCTGTAGACTTACTCGTGTGAGAAAACAGTTGGAAGGGAGTGTAGGCCTCTGCTCAAAGTACCTTCATGCCTACAAAAATAATTTCAAATGATTAAGACCACCTACTGGTACATGCGAGAAACAAATCATGAGCCTGTTTATGAGCTTTAAGTCATTCGATCTTCCTTATCAAATACCAGAGAGTCACATAGAAAATAAATAAATAATTGCAATACTGGCCTCAAATGGCTTTCATCTTATGTGGGGCAGAGGAGCTCAATTCATCACACGGTGAAATTTTGCCCAGTTACAAAGATCTAGAATGATCCTTGACCTCAGAACTTACACAACATTAAACACATTTGGTTGCAACATACTTCAAAACTTTCCAGCATCTTTCCATTTCAGCGAGGCCTCTCATCACACTGCCATTGAAAGTTTCCCAAAATAGAGTCAAATCTAAATCTGCCCCACATTGCTCACGCTGCCTGGACTCAAATAGAGAAGTCCAACTCTCACAAGCTGTGTGAGGACACCCCAGTGGCTCTCCCAGCCTCCATCTTCTTGTGTCTGAAACAGAGGTGATCACAGCGCCCCCTTCTAAAAACAGCGGTGGGACTCATATGAGCTAACACAGCACAGCCAGAAGCACAGCCGCCACCTCGGAGAGCCAGCGAGCCCTCCACAGACATAAGTGATTCTCACTGCTGTGGTTGCTACTGCTAGAATAGGACAGTAAATTAATAGAACAAAAGGCTGTTCTAGAGCCAGTCAGAAGCCTAGAACCACAGCCACCGGTAACATGTGACACATCATATTTTCATCTTGCAAACAGCTACTTTGCCAGGCAGGTGTGACAATAACAACGATGCAGTGGCTTGGGACTTGGAATACCCTTAGCTAAAAGGACTGTTCTCCTACAGATGGTCCCCGTGTAAAGTGTGCTTGATTGACAAGAAAAAAAAATTCCAACCTTGCAACTTGAGAATTCATCACTAACTTGAATTCCCAAGACGTTGGTATCCATCCAAGTTTATCCAAGAGTTTACCGAGGCAGGAGAACAGTGGGCCAGGAGAGCCAGGAGACCACTAATCTAGGTTTGCACCTGTTGTTCATGTTCCCTCACAATGTCACAAAGAACAGATGCCCTTGACAAAGCTTGCACACCACCTCGAAGACTAATTTGTATTTTCAGCAAGATTATTTTAACAGGCACTAGGGAATTAATCTTAGAGTTCAGTTTCTTGAACTTTCCCCACTTACACCTGTTTTTGTCCCTTAGCCTAACAGTTCTCAACAAGTAATCTCAAACCAGCATCAACATCATCTGCAGAGCTGGGAATGCAGAATCTCAGAGCTCACCACACCCCTCCTGAATCACAAACTCTAGGCTGCGGCCCAGGAGATTCAGACGCTAGCTCAAGTTTGAGAACCACTGCCAATGGGCCATTAACACGTGGGCTGGGGCATCACTACAGACAGCTCTTTTCCTTAAACTATCTGGCATTTCTTAGATCCATAAAACCTGCTATAGGATGATGTCAGCTGTTCCTTTTATTTTTAATTCCTCATGATGAGGCTGATGATGATGATTCATGCAGTACCTTATGTGATGGCTAGAATAGTAAGAATCCTTCTTTCCCCACCCCTAATGGAAGGTGACTGCTGCCTGTTATTTCTGATGTAATTACAGGAACAATTTAGTAACAAAAGCTTGTCCTTTATCAACCTCAGCAAAAGCTGTAATAGAGAGTTATAATTATAACACTCCATTCTTTCCCATAATGTGTTCACAATAATGTACCCTTTGAAACTGATCATACCACATGTCATAACAAGGAAACACGGAACCCAGGATCAAATTTAGCTTATTGTAAATAGAGATCAAAACTGTAAGTGTCTGGGCACACCTTTTCCAATTGACAGGAAACAAGCATGCATTAGCCATCTGGCTGTATCTCATTCATCTAAGTGAACTACGTGGTGGGGGGAGGTTGATTTAATGCATTCTATGGTCCTAAGGTAACCTCACAATACTCAATGGTCTTATCACCAAACACGACCCATCATCTAACTAATTATCAAAGCAGGAAGCATTAAGGAGCATTTCCTAAATAATAAATAACCCTTTTCCATACCTTTAATTTGTTGATGTGTGTATTAATTTGGAGAAGTTAATTTCATACTTGCTGTGAGGTCTCCTGATGAATTGTGAATACCAGCGAATTATTAATTTCCCCTTTCTTTTTGATTAATTTCACACTTAGGCTGGATAAGAAAGGTGAGATTAATGACGTCTGGAAGACAATGTTCAGTTCTTGTAAGATACTAAATCAACCTTATGTTCAAATAAACAGAGAATGCAGATAAGGAAATGATAATGGAATCATCTCCAGGAGGTGTCCAAGGTGCCATGCAAATAAATGCCCAGAAAGGCAGAGTGTTTAAGCTGTAAACTCCAATGAATACTCTTCCAGGAGGGGAGGAGAATAAAAGCTGGAGTTCTGAAGGTTGCACTATGCACGGATCAACTTACGCCCTTACCACTGACTGAAGAGATGAATTGATTGAGCACACTACAATTCTCCATTTTCCAAGGGTCCTTCTGTGTATTACTTAGCCTCTTCACATCCTTGTCTTTTCTAGACTCTCTGCAACAATCTCAGGACTCCTAGCTCAATACGTATTGAACAGACAGGTCTTCTTCAGAGGATATAAAGGAGCATAAACTCAGGCTTGACATGCAGTTTCAGTATGCACATATATGCTAATCCTATTTCTGATAATAATGCCTACATTAATGTTTTTTTTCTTTTTATTTGACAGAGATAGAGACAGCCAGCAAGAGAGGGAACACAAGCAGGGGGAGTGGGAGAGGAAGAAGCAGGCTCATAGCAGAGGAGCCTGATGTGGGCTCGATCCCATAACCCTGGGATCACGCCCTGAGCCGAAGGCAGACGCTTAACCGCTGTGCCACCCAGGCGCCCCCCCCCTTTTTTTTTTAAGATTTTATTTATTTATTTAATAATGCCTACATTAATTGAGAATTGCTACGTACCAAGACACTAGGCACTTCGTATAAGTTATCTAACATAACAATAGCTCTTTAAGGTACAATTATACACAGTTTGCAGGTGAAGAAGCCAAGGTTCAGAAAGCTACCTAGCTTGCATAAGTGACCCCCATCTTCACATAGATCTGTCAAGCTCCCAAGCCTGGAGTCTTCCATACTGCACTGCTTCCCTAAAGCAAGAGTAAATAGAACATTTACAGCTTCCTGGACGTTATTCCAGAAGACCTGAAAGCTACAGATATGCCATCTTCCCCCAAGAAATTTCCTTGCCTACTCCAGCTCCAACTGACCCAAGTCTTGTTTGGATCCCAATATGTAAAGACAATGTCACAATGCTATCTATTATACTAATGTCCACTATAATACACTGTGTCTTAACCCTCCCCTCACGCACAAGCCTGCCCGACTGGGACCTACATCCAAGTCCTACAGCAGCAATCTGTCATCTCTGGCCATGTCACCAGCAGTGCTGTCCAATATGGTAGCCACTTACTACATGTGGCTTGATTTAAGTCACTTACAACCAAACACAATTAAAAATTCGGTTCCTCAGACATACTAGCCACATTTCAAGTGCCCAATATCCACATGTGGCTAGTGGCTATCCTATTGGATGCTATTGACACAGAACATCTCCATCATGGAAGTATTTCCGGGCAGTGCTGGTGCAGAGATCTTTCAGGACAGCATCTTTTCATCTAATATCCTACCAAAACTGTGCAGAAGGACAGAGCCTCTTCCCCACAGAACTCACTACGGGTGTCATCAGACTAACTGCGATCATACCTATCTGTCTTCAGATCACGTCCTTTAAGGGAGAACATTCCTTTGATAAGTTAGGTCATTGGGTAAACTTATAAGTGAACCAAGTGGACTGACCTCAGAGAACAGAAAAGAGATGGAAATGAGAAGAAACAATCATGATTGGCCCTTCCTTTTGGGAATAACCACCCTATGCAACTGTAGGTCAAGACAGACTTAACCACAGACACATGCACGGTCACGCACGCAATGGTGTCCCTGAGGCACGGCCTCTCCAAAGCACGCTCTCCTGGAGAAATTAATCTCTGCTGTTTCTCCTTGGCAAGACACAGTCCCCAAATTTGGGCTCTTGTTTCTAATTATTAAAGAAATCAACGCAAGGAAACCACTTCTCAAATCACTCTCACCCAACTGCTTCACTAAAAGTTGGATCATCAGCAAATGAAACCAGCCTTTGGTGACAATGACAGTCTGACAGCAGGCTAGGAGAGCCTCTGTCCCCTTGGAGACACCTGACCTGGAAGGAGTTACCTCAAAGATCTCCAGGAACTAAAAACTTGAGAAACTCTGGGCACAGCTTCAATCTAGGCAAAGATCCTAAAATATACTGTTAGTTACTATTAAATTGGAACAGCCTGGGGTACAACACACAGAGTGATAAACATCAAGGTCACCGACCTGACCTTTGATTGTTACAACGTACAAGTGTGCAGCACATAGTATTTCTTCCCTTCGTCAGTTCTTCATTGCTTTCATCCTCCACCCTCCCCGCTGTCTGGGCATTACGCCCAAGACAAGCCAGTCTTCATGGCTGCCAACATGGGTTACAAAGTGATGGACCCAAGTCTAAATGCCACCTCCACTGCCAACTCCTTCAGGTAATTCCCCTTAGCCATCCCAGACTCAAGATGGTATACAGGGCAGACCTGGGCCCCTCTCACCACAATGATAAAGTAATGAATGGGAACTCCGTCAAGCTAGGACAAGAAATCAAGGTAGAGCGTTTTCTAATAAAAATGTAAATCAATTCATCCCTGTGGAGGGAAGAGGAGATAAACTAACACGTTCCTCTTTTAGAGCCTAGAAAAGTCATCTAATGCTGGATAAATGTTCCTCTCTCCTCTGGGCTCCTACCTCAGTCAGACCCATTCCTGTCTGTCATCTGGGCATTACCTTCACTGAAGGATCAGAGCCCACTGAATTTCTAACCCTAATGAAACTTCCAGCATTCACCCTACCCTGCTCAGTAGCTCACAACAATAGCTCTGTAACCTGGTGGACCTTTCTCCAGCCTCATCTCCCTCCCCGGCAATCCATTCCTGCCAACCTGCCACAGGAACCTCAGAAACACTCCCCACACCAGCCTTTCCATTTCAACAAGGCAGCTTAGGCCACTATCTCCAAGATCAAACCCTGGCCTCTCAGGACCTCTGAAATCGGGAAGGACTGCTTTGCTCAAGCCAACTGGTCTCTTTTTTCCCTGCCATCTTCAGCTTTTCCCTGCCCCCAACACATCCCTGCACTTACCCTTCCATAACATAAACATCAACTCCGGGAAACTTTCCCAGACCTGAAGTGCTGGCTCCTCCTGTGTGTGGTAACACTCAAAACCAGAATGCCAACCCCTCGAGAGCAGGGTGTGTCAGTTTTCCAGATCTCTGAGGAGCCAAAATCTGAGACCCAGAATTATACACAAAACCAATGCTTCTTAAATATTTGCTAATCCACTGAAAAGAATTCCAATCCAGGGGCACCTGGGTGGCATGGTTGGTTAAGCATCTGACTTTTTTTTTTGATTATATTTATTTGAGAAACAGAGACAGAGAGCACAAGTGGGGTGAAGGGCAGAGGGAGAAGCAGACTGCCCGCCCAGCAGGGAGCCTGATGCAGGACTCAATCTCGGGACCCGGGGATCATAACCCAAGTGGAAGGCAGCCGCCTAACTGGCTGAGGCGCCCAAGCACCTGACTCTTGGTTTCAGCTTGTGTTGTGATCTCAGGGTCGTGGAATCCAGCCCTGCACTGGGCTCTGCACTCAGCGTGGAGTCTGCTTAAGACTCTCTCTCTGCCCCTCTCCACCTCCCCCGCTAAAATAAATCTTAAAAAAAAGAGAGAGAGTTCCAATCCATGCTTGTAAGCGCATTACTCCAAGTGAATTCTCAGACCGCTAAGACTCCTTCGATATACAGTTTGCTCACCAGGAGCCCATGGAGGCTCCACACCGCAGGAAGGAGCCCAGGTCTGGACTCACGCTGCCTCTGCCTCTTGAATTCCAGCTCCACCATGCACCAGGTAAGGCACTTTACTCCTCTAGGCCACCCCTTGGCCTTCTGTGAAACCCAAGTAATAGTAGTACTTAGCCCCAGGGGTGCTGAGAGTTCAAGAGACAATGGTAAAGCACTTAGCTCAGTGCCCAGCATCCAGAGGGTCAATAAAATGTTACTTTACTGCACTTTCTCCTATAAGTCTCCTTAAGGGGACAGGTAGCAGAGTAGAAACAACATGGTTATGAGGATAAAATTCACTTGTGTTCGAATCCCAACTCTATTCAATAGATCCCAACTGTGGGACCTCGGGGAAATTATTCAACCACTAAGGCTCAGGACCTTTATCTATAAAATGGGATCATCAACCTCAAAGGGTCAGTCTAAGGATTAAATGAGGGAATAGACCTCAAGTTCCCAGTACACAGTGAGCAGCTCAATTACTGGCATTTACTAAGTAGGATTTCAATACAAAGACAACTGGAAAAAACATCCTCGTGCTCCTTGCTCACATCTGCCATGTCCTTCCGGCCGCGTTCTTTAAGCTCATAAACCAGGCTTTTCAGCTGACAGCCCCACCTCCCGGGTCATCAGCCAGAGTCCTCACACAGGGAATGCATAAAAAAAAAAAAATCACATTGAGAGCTGCAAGGAAATTCACTTCCTCAAGGCAAATATGTGCATCCTCATTTTTACAGCTCTGCTGATCTCTAAATATTCATAGCTACTCATATTTACACATAACACTAGCAAGGCCATTCCTGAGAGGAAAACACACTGGTGCTATAGGTTACTTTTTTAAAAAATGAATCCATGACTGAAATCAGTCTAACAAAAAAGAGGCCAAAGTGCAGAGAGAAAAAAAATTCCACAGATGAAATGAATATTCAAACAAGTGGATGAAATGTTACAGCCCCACTAAAGGCAGTCCCCAGCCAGGAGCATACCCTCACTAGAAAGAAAAATCAACTCTACTCTTTCGGATCAATTTGCAAGTTTTTGCAAACTCAGAGGGGAAGACAGCAAAGAGAGGCCTGGTGTTCCCACTCTCCCCCTTCCTTGGGCCCTGCTAGCTCTCGGCTGCCACCCCTCCAAGCTCCCGTCCTGGGGCCCGTGGGGGGAATCCTTGGCCCAGGTCTCAACTGCTAGAGGGCAGAGGAAGGGCACAAGGCCAGCACTCAGAAGTTATAGGAGTTCCCAGGTAACCAGGTTTCCAGCAGATATACGTGCCTTCTCGGCCACGGCCTTACTGCCCTGAGCTGGAAAATGACTTCACTTCCTTCCCGTGGCTCCCGGCCCAGCCCGGCCACCAGGGCAGGGCCCAGCAAGCTCCTCACCGCACGGGGCTTGCTGGAGCACACAGGTCCTTTCCTCACCCCCTTACCTGGTGCAAGGACAGGGCCAGGGGGACGCTCGGCGGAATCCAGGCCTGAGTAAGCTGAGTGGGCTGCCTCATGAGAGCCTACATGTCTCAAGAGCGGCGGACTCGCCGACCCTGCTCAAATACTGCAGGTGGCTCTCCGCCCCGGGCTTCCTCACCTGCTCCAGCTGCCCGGTTTGCCCCTTGCCCCACCTACCTCGGGGCTCGCAGGTGTGCCTTGTTCCAACCACGAAGTCAGCTGGACCCTCCCAACTGATCAGAGCCTGACACTGCCCAGAAGCCTGGAAGAATGTTCGTGAGACCGCAGAGCAGCAGCCAGCAAGACTGGATGCTCACCAACCCGCCAAGGCTGCCATGCAAGGTCCAGGGCAGCGCCCGTCAGGAGCTCCAACCACGTGCAGAAGGGGGAAGGGACCCACGGAGTCATAGCAACCACACAAAGTCACACAGCTGACAGGTGGCACAGCCAGGCCGTGAACCCCAACTGTCTAACCACAGAGCCCTCACTCATCACCTCTGGAGCGGGCACTCTCGACCGTCTGCCCTTCCGCTGTCCTTTCACTTCGGTGCTAAGGAAGAATGACAAGCCTTCTTCAGGTGCTAGGTGCGAGGGGGCCAGCTGCATGGACTGTTGCTGTCCTCAAAGGCATTTCTCCCCACGGCTCTCACAAGCCAGTCAGCACTTTGCCAAACTCGAAACTGAGGCACACCAGGCTGCACCGCCACACCAGTCAGGCACATGTATTTACTGATTTTGTTGGGTGCAAATGCATCCTGATTCCTGGCAAAACCCAGCGGCGCAGAGCTCAGGAATCTGCATTTTCACTCCCCAGATGACTCTGGTGCCGGTTAGTGACCACACGTAACCACTGCACTTCTCCAGAGTGGTCATTTTCAAGGCAGAGTTGAGAGAGGGATGTTCAATTCCATACCACCCCCCAAAGAGCTTTGAAAAAGCTATTCCACTGCCCCCCCAACAAAAACAAAACAAAAAACCCAGAATCTTCTAAGGCAGAAAGAGTAAGAAGAGCTGCAGGTACTGATTAACTTCCTAAGTTTGTGAGCCAGTATAAAGCACCAGCCACCTTTTTCTCTGAGCAACCTTGCCATGAGTCAAATGATTTAACATTGCCGTCTCTGCGGATTCATTTCGCAGGCTCCTTGCACGCGGACAGAAAAGGAGTGTGGAGGAAGGGAAGGAGAGAGAGAAGTTCTGGGGAAGCCTTTTACTGACACTGGCAGAAATAACTGGGACCCTTCACACACAGACACACAGATTATGAGTAGGATTTAGACCAGCACTGTCCGAAGGAAATACAATGGGAGCCACGTGTGTCTGTTTATATGTTCTCGAAGCCACACTACAAAGTAACAAGGAACAGGTGATGTTAATTTTACTACTGTATTTCACTTAACCCAATATATACAAAATATTGTAAAGCATGTTATTGATATTAAACATCATTAATGAAATAGTTCACATACCTTTCTTCATACTAAGTCTTCGAAATTCGGTGTGTATTTTTGTTTCCCTAGTGTAGTGGACAGCACATTTGTGTGACAAAATTCGCTGTGTACTTTCATTTCCAGCATGTCTCGGTTCAGATGAGCTGCATTTCAAGTGCTCAGCGGCCACACGTGGCTAGTGGCTACCATGCTAGACAGCCCGGACAGACAGAGCGGCAGGTAAAGAGGAAGGGAAGGGTAGGAATAAGGCCTTGAACAAAGGACTATGGGAATATAACATCCAGGCTCATCTGTGATGAGCCTGTGCTTTTAAGGAGTTAGGTGTAATCAGTTTGCAGACTCAAGAGTACATACATTAGCATGATCTGCTAAAACCTATCTGGGTGTCGCCATTTGGTGCCCAAAAGGATCAAGCCCACGATGGAAGAATCAGAGTCCGTTACCATACGGACACTCAGTAACATTAAGCTCAGCTGTACATCACACACATCTATTCAACATTAAGCAGCGGCCTGAACCCTGGACACCCACCCACACAGAGCTCAAACAGCTGGAAAGCAAAGCTCCTCTCTCTGCCCATGGGCACAAACTCCACCCAAGGAAATAAAAGAACAGGTACCACCTGCAGTGGGCAGAATGGTACCCCAAAGACATCTTTGTCCCAACCCCCAGAACCTATGAACCTGTTACCTGACATGGTAAAAGGGACTTGATGATATGATTAAGTTAAGGATCCTAAAATGGGAAGATTATCCTGGATTATCCAAATGGGCCCAATGTAATCACAAGGGTCCTTATCAAAGGGAGGCAGGAGGGCCAGAGTCAGACAAGCAGATGTAATAATGATGAAGACAGAAATCAAAGTGATTTGATTACTGGCTTTGAAGGTGGAGCTATGAGCCAGAGAATACAGGGCTGCCTCTAGAAGTCGGAAAAAGTAAGGAAAAAAAGAGTCTCCCCCAGAGCCTCCAGAAAACATGCATGATTTTAGCTCCATGAGACCTGTTTTGGACTTCTGAGCTCCAGAACCTAAGTTAACAAATGTGTGCTGTTTAAAGCCATCAGTTAGCCACTTGTTACAGCAACAATAGGAAACTAACATCCCCTTTGTAAAATGGCCAGCCAGACAGCACGCATTAGCTAGAGTGACCCTTCAAGGTATCAGTAGTAGTAACTATACTTGGATTAGCAGTCATGATAACGGCCACCATGTATTGAGGTCTTACTAAATCTCGAGCACTTGGCTACATGCTTCACAAATGCTTTTTAAAATACACGTTTCCTTCTGGAATAATTCTGGATTTGCTGAGAAGTTGCCAAGACAGAACAGATTCCCTGTATACTGTTCATCCCGATTCCCTCATGCGAACATCTGACACGACCACGATGCATTTCTCAAAACCAAGAATTCAACAACTGCACATTACCATGAACTCAACCACAGGTTGTACTTGAGTTCCACCGGTTTTCACTCGTATTTTATCTTCCCAAGAACCCTACGGGGCAAGCACCATTCTAATCCCCGTAGGATGAAGGGTGATGCTGGTGCTACCTAAGATTCAATCACTTGCTCAGGGTCACGACAGTGAAGAACTGGCAAGTCTCTTAAATTTGATTCCTCTGCTCTAGCCTTGCACCGTGAGCTGCCCTGCCTATCATCACCCCTGGTTTATAGGACAGGAAAAGCCGGGGACAGTTAGTTACCCAAAGGCACACTAGCAGGAGCGACATCAAACCTGGATGTATCTGACTCCAAAGGCCTGGCTCCGGCAACACCATCTCCCCGTCTCCGACACAGAAGGGCAAGGAGCTGCGGGAGCCTACGAAAAGCCCCAGAAACCCGCGAACGTATCGCCGTGGCCATGATGACAAGGAAGGAAGGAAAGTGTGCCTCTGCAAAGAGCCTACCTATTCTAGGACCACTGCAAACTAAGAGCTTTCTTGTCGCTCTCCGGCCATGAAGAGGAACCCGACAGGGCCCACTAAAATGTCCTTCACGAGGAGTATTTCTGGAAGAACGCACTGCAGCTAAATCTAGCTTCAATCAAACCACGGGGGCCCTAGCTTTGGGGCCTTAACAGCACGATTACAACGAACTCCTTTAAAACATTCTTCTCCTGGGGGACCCTGTGCCTCAAGCCTGCAGAGCCCCTAGATTTTACCACCTGGGCTACAAAGGAAGTAGGAAGAAAAAATTCTCCCACTCTAAGGCCGTTAACCTCACATAGAACTATCCTCAGTGAGTGGGGCAGGAACTAGGACAAACTCACCTGGATCACCCTTAACAAGCCACCTGTTCACTCTTCTCCTAGCTCTTATTTCCTTTGTGGCATTCCATGATCTAGCAGGCCTCTGGACACTGTCAGCGTTACTCTATCAGCAGCTTGCAAAGCGTGGCCTCTAGACCAGCAGCACCGGCATCACCTGGGAACCTGTCACAAGTGCAGACTGGAGGGCCCCACCCCAAGTCTACAGAATTGGAAACTTGGGGGGCGGGCCCAGCAATCGTGCTTTAACAAGCCCTCCCAGGTGTTTCTGATACATGCTACAGTTTGAGAACCACTAAGTTTTATCTCTCCAGCTCCATGGCTGACCTATGACCTAGAAATGTATTTGGAAAGGTCTCTGCAAATAAACACCATGTCATACCTCAACAGAAGGTCCAGGCAAAAAGCTTACAAGTCCAGGTGGGGGGGGCAGTACTCATTCGTCACAAGTTAGGGAGCATAGTACAGGCCATAAGCCAGGACTATGCTATGTGCTGGGGGCCCACCCTCGGCTTCATGGAGCCGAAAGCATCGGAGAGCTTGAAGATCAAGCAAACCTACGCAAAAATGAATAAAGAATCACACTGTGGCAAAGAAAAGAATGGGGTGGGGGGACACACAGAGAATGATGGGGACCTACTTTCTACTGCAGTCATCCAGGGAGGTCTCCCTGAGGAAGGAACAATTAGGCTGGCACAGGAGGGAGGAGCAGGAGTTGGTCAAGCAGAGAGGGAAGGAAGCAAACATTCTTGGTAGAGGATAAGCTTGTGCAAAGGCCCGGGGGGCAAAAGAGAGCTTGGTGCTTTAGAGATGCTAACAAAGCCAGTGTGGGTAAAAAACACAGAACAAGGCAGGAGTAACTGGACTAGAGAAGTTGCCTGGCCTCGGATCACGCTGTACCTCATAGGCTTGGTCAAGAGTATGAGTTGGAGTCTAAGTGTATAAGGACGCCCCTGAATTTCAGGCAGAATATTGACAATAAACATAATTACTAACAGCTCTGGTTTAAACGCTCTGCGTAAAAATGTTATCCTCACGACCACTTATACGTAGGTTCTATTATCATCATCGTCTCCGTCTCACGGATGAGGACAGAAGTTAATTAAGGTGCCCCATGTCACCCGGCTAGTAAAAAATAAGAACAGAGCTGAGCCCACTTCAGCACTCAAGCTCTCCACCACCTCGACAGGCTGCCGCTTGGCAGGAGAGCAAAGCAGCTAACTGATGGCAATATTTGAGTTTTCCAAAAGCTCTCTAGGGATGCCGTGTAGATAGATGGAAGCAGAGGCCACTGAATCATCCCGCCAAGAAACGGCGGTGGCCTGGGGCCGGGTGATGGCAGAAAAGCTGTACCAGCAGAGAAGGAACGGATTCCGTCCCAGGGGCAGCCCAATAAGTTCTCAAAGTCCTGAACAAGCTCAGTACGTCCTAACCCACCCCTGCATCTCCCATCACGGAATTAGAATAAGGACTGAAAAGAGGGCTCCCAGTCCTGTGGGGCTGACCAGAAACACAGGGCTGTCATTGTGACAAAAATATCACACTTGGTCTCTTCAATCTGAGCCACTGTTATTCCTAGTTTAGCATTTTGAGGGAAAAAGTCTGTTCCTTGTTTAGAACGGATGCTGTTATCTGCCGGGAAAGGCCACAAAGGGTCAAGACAGCCTCACACAGGACCCTCATAAACACTGATCAGAATCAAATGCAGATGGAAAAAGAGGCTCCTTGCAAGCACTTGAGCAAGCAGGGCCTCATTTAGCTGCCTTGGTTTCCTTGCAGCTCCTGGGGGAGGGTATGACCGCACATTTGTCAGCGTGGCTTGCACTTCCAGAAAAGTCCCACCTATGCCTTGGTAAAATGGTACGTACGGGTCTTGGAGAGGACTGGTACTCAGCCCTTTTCTTGGGTTAGATCAAGAGTTCTGAGGGGTGTGGTAAGTGTTACCTGACTTCAGATGAAAGGGTCATCCTACAGAGCTCGAGAATCAAAGCCACAGACTGAGGTCTGTGTCGGCAGTGGGGACGCCCCAACCAACCCGTGGAGCCACTGGCCTTCCTGTCTCCTGAGACGGGTCAAATGAGGGTCCTGCTGGGCTTCCCCTTTCCCAACATGAGCCTCGCTTTGGCCCTCTGACCGGCATGTCTGGACTCCGCGTGGACAGGTCAAGTGTGGAGCCAGGGGGGCTTCCACAGGAGAGGATGGGGCAATGGGCAACAGCTATGGCACCGGTCCCTTAGGCCAATCAGTCAAAGCCTCAGTCACTTCACTTCTGAAAGGGCCACATGGATTTCAAAGCTTTGACAGGCTCTGTCTTAAAAGTCTACCGACGCAGGCAAATGGCCACTCTGCCACTCTCCCTCGTATACCTGTCCATTCCCCCCACATTGCTCCATCCCATAGTCCTCTTCCTTATACAGACTTAATTAGCCACCAGGTCTCTGTCTTCTAGGCTGAAACTTTATCACGGGGTAAGTGAAAAATGCTATGTCTTTCTCTTATTTACAAAAGTACTGAACTGACTGCCCCTTGTGTTCTAAAGGGCACCCGTTATGTTTTCCCTGTAGGGTAACAAACCTTAAAAAGACAGCTACAGCCCTGCCCCTGCCCCCACTTGCCCCCCAAGAAGCTTCTGATGATGTAGGACAGAGAAAGGGATAGGATCCGAAGGAGAAGCCTCGACCCCCACTGCATTAGGCCCTGAGGACACTCCCTTCCCAAGGAGCCCTAAGCACGCAAATGCGCCACTCAGCACACGCGGCGAGAAGCACCATAGCCGGCGAGAAGCAAACAGTCCTCGAGTGGCCTGTAAGATGCCGAGTGAGTGGCTTAATCACCCAGCAGGGTCTGGTAGGCAATACATAAAACTCCTCGGAGACAGCAAGCCTGTAAATGGAAAGCATTATCATTTGTAACAGGATTAATAACAACACAGGCTTGAAACAAACACACGCCACTGGATTACTTTTCCGACCTCTTCAGGGAGACCACGAGTTCAATGGAGGGTTTTATCTCTCTGTTTTGAAACAAGACAGCATCTCCCACCATGTGACAGCAGGATCCCTCTCCAGGGAAATCAGTCCTTGTGTATCCCTCCTGTCGAGGTTAAGTTCAGGGGGTCAACACGAAATGAAACCAAAAAATGGAGTCTGGAGAAGGTGCAGAGTAATGTTACAATTCTGACTGGGGGGGGAGGCCAAAGATCTGATCAAGCATCAGCACCTTTAAAAAAGGCCTAAGGGGGTCCACGCCCCCCACGGCAATGTTTCCTGAGTCACCTGGGGTGGCTGGCTGGTGTGGGACTCCATGCCTTGGGACTGGGGTGGGGCACTGGCCTGAGATCTGCCTTTTTAAGAAGCTCTCTCAGTCCTCCTTATACAACAGATGCTCCAAACCCCTGCCCTGTTTCATAAATGCGCCGCTGATCTACAGCTGAAGTCAGACAACGATTCACACATTTTTTTAAAGATTTTATTAGAGAGAGAGGGAGAGAAGAGGCAGAGAGAGAGGGAGAAGCAGGCTCCCCACTGAGCAGGGAGCCCAATGCAGGACTCGATCCCAGGACCCTGGGATCATGACCTGAGCCGAAGGCAGACACTTAACCGACTGAACCACCCAGGCGCCCCAAACGATTCATGCTTTTAAAACTAAGAAAGTCTCAACCACAATGGCCTGTAACTTGGAGATAAAACATAGTTCACCGTGTTCATCAGCCAAGTCTCTGGACCCAAATCTTTCAACAGATCATTATTTTAAAAAATAAAAAGACATTGATTATACATTTATTTCTTTTCCTTCACGAAGTCTCCATGGACTAGCAACGATCTCAAAATGTCAACATCTGGATACAGAAGAGTGAGTTGTCCCCATGGAAGGGAGGTTCCTGCAAGGTTTGCTTCCTCATGCTCTATCAGCCCGAAACGCAAAATTCAGACCCACTCCAACCTTGACTCCTTCCAAACCCAGGTCAGAGAAGGCACAGAGGCAACAAGAACCGAAGGATACAGAACACGGAAGGATGGGGTGTAGATTGGGCAAGGGCCCAATTCACAGCAGCCCCAGATCCAGACTTGGGATACTTTGAAGTCACGGAGCCTCACAGAGATACAAGGACGGGGTTGAAACGGAAGGCATTCTGTTGTGTAACTTTGAACTGATGATACCTCATTACCAGACCACACCACGTATAGCGTGCCATCTCCGTATTTTCATAACTCCTATAATTACCTTGTGAGAAGCATGATGACGTTGTATTATGTTTCTCTGTATTAAAAAAAAACGTTCAGTTCTCACATGTAAACATTTAAGATTCCCCATGGTGTTTCTAATATTAATATGCATTTTCTCACTTTTTAAATATATCAGAAGGCTCAAATTATGGAAGCAGCCCAGTCTCTTGAGCTCTGAGATGCAACCTGAGGAGAAGAGGTGAAGCTCCGAGTACCAGTGTGCTTTCCTAGCTACCAGGGAAGACTTCTGGAACTCTCCAGGCGTGGGTCTCAGGAGGAACAAGAAAGGGGAATTTCCAAATTAACATCTCCCTGATGGGACCTCTATGTCTTTAGTATATTGCCTGCCTGTGGCAGCCACGCACTAGGGGACAATTTATGCGGACAGTTTCTCTGCATGGACACCAAGAGAGCAAGAGCTCAGAAAAATATGATACATCTTGATTCAAGGGTTTGCTTTTTAGTAGGTGAAGTTCTTCCTCCTTCTCTCTCTGCCTCAGTGGCCTTGTTGGTGCGCTCTTAAGAAAGGAGTAAACAAGCCGCCATCCAAAATCCTAGGAGGCAAGGGGAAGTAAATTTTACTGGGCACCATCCGAGGGCTCATTTCTCTAGAAGGCACTCTACACAGTTTGGACATCTAACAGCCTCTGTGCTGGTTATCTGGTCATCGTTTGTCCCGCTCCCACCTACTCTCAGCCCCGTTCTGTGCCCCGACCGCTGACAGCTGGAGATTCCATCAGCTGGGCTTCACTGCCTGCTGGCTTTCCTACTGGGTCAGCTAACCAGAGGCCCAGTAGAGGACTGGAGAAAGGAGAAGAGAGGTCCCAGCCCCCTCTCTCCTTGGATGCCACATCTTTGGGCACCATTCTCCTTGATTACAAATCTAGCTGGGCAGCCCCCTTTCCAAATGTTGATCTCACTGGGCTCCGGGAATTCTACTTCCTCCTCTGGCCTCCTCAGCCCTGGTGATGATACTGGTTTCCCACTGCTGTTAGTCCCTGGGTACCTCACGGTGCCTGGCCAGCCCCTCTGAGACTGCCCCTTTCATTAGTCTTCATTCAAACCATGTAGGGTGAATTCTGTTTTCTGCCAGGCACTCTGATACTGGCTCTCATTTTAAACATAACTGCCTTTGCAAGTGAAATGAAATGCAAAGATGTGGGTCAATAAGCATGCAGGGGCCTTCCTAAGAGTTTGTTAACCGGCACATATACTAGGCCAAGAAGAGCTGATAAGGATAATTCATCATCAGCATGGCCTTGAACCCAACTGCTAATCCAGCCAGAGGACGGCAATCCCGAAATACAGGCATAGGGCCTTTAGACCATCTGTAGTAAGTACACAAGGATTTTTCTTTTCTTCATTTACCCTATGCTTTCTGCTATCTGCATGCTAATAGGAAATAGAACTCTGAGGTGCCCAAAGAACATTTCAAGCTCCTTTGGGGAATACAGTCTGCAAGGAGGATAATGGTAATAGCCACATGTCACCGACCTTGGACACATTTCTCAAGAGTCCTGTGAGGAGGCATTCTTTGTCTCCAACTGACAGATGAGCACACAGATTCAAAGAAGTTGACATGGATATGCAATGTGCCCCAAGTCCCGCACCCCAGATGGGTCTGACCCCAATGCTGTTCTTTCCTCCCTGATGCACTAGCTCTTAAAAGAAGGAAATGAGGATTCACAGTCTCCGAATTACTCCTGACCTGTGCTACAGGAATCAGGCTCCCTAGTTTTAGGCAAATCAAAAACACCAAAGAAAGAGAATTTTTTTTTAAAGATTTTATTTTTGGGGCCGCCTGGGTGGCTCAGTCAGTTAAGCATCTGCCTTTGGCTCAGGTCATGATCCCAGGGTCCTGAGATTGAGTCCTGCATCAGGCTCCCTGACTTTTTGTATGCCGTGGACCGCACTGGCAAACAGGTGCAGTCCCTGGACGTCTCCTCCAAATACTTTTCCGACGCATAAAATAAAACTCAAAGAATCCCAAAGTAAACAAATTATACTTAGACTTATTTATCACAATACTTCTTTAAAGATTTATTTATTTATTTGGGGGGGCGGATGGAGAGAATCTTTCAGGCAGACTCCCTGCGGCCTCCGAGAGCATGGAGCCCGACTATGGGGCTCCATCCCACAGCCCACAACGTCACAACCCTAGCCAAAGCCAAGAGTCAGGTGCTCAACGGACTGAGCCACCCAGGCACCCTCACAATATTTTTTAATTGTGATACAAGGATCGGTGCTGTCTATCAAAACACCAGGTAGCAAGATCTGCAAAGTGGCTCTGTGATCCCCACCATTTTGAAGTAGTGATGAGTGTAAATGCTATTGGAGGATATCTGCAACCACGTGGACTTACTGGAGACAACGTCGGGATACTTCTAACGCTACTTTGGTCTGTTGCCGATGTTCACAACTGAAGAAAATGCTGAATCCCAGTGAGCCTCATTGTGCATCAAGATGGAACGCTTTTCCCACTCAAGCTCACAGATTTCCGGGAATAGAGGGAGGAGGGGAAGTGTTATTGGAGCACAGAGTTCCAGGAGCTGTTCATCCCAATGGCAGCTCTACTACCAGGTGAAAGATCTCAAACAGAAGAGAAGGGGGGGGAATGGTAATTTCTAGTAGAAGCTGTTCCTTTTCTTTCTTTCTTTTTTTTTCTTTTTTTTTTTTTTTTGTAACTCTGTTAGGCTCCTTCAAACCATGAAAATTGCACATTTCCTAAAAACTAACTACACTATATATTTTAATTACAGCAATATTTTTCAAGTACCACTTCCTGTGAAAGGATCTCTGTTTCTTCCACTAAAAAGATTCAACTGTTTTATCTTCCTCAAGACATCCATCACATGAATGCCAATATCTTGGGATTTAAAAGGAGGTTCCTTGAAACTTTCTAAGTGTTTAATCAATTGGTTCCTTTTCACACAGTGCAACACTGCCTGCATAGAACCAGAATGCTCTTTTTCTTTAACCTGAATTTAAAATACCATTCTACCATGTATTAAGTGGCCATGATACTTCAGGTACAGTGCAAGGCTCTCTTCCTGAGTTAGTTCTCATGCTCACAGCCATGCTGTACTCTTATCCCATCTTATTAATACAGAAATAAAGTCATTAGGAATTGCAAAACAGAGCCTGATGTTATCACTCTCGGGGGGGGGGGCGGGGAAGAGGGAGGAAAAAAAGCCCCAAATACACTAACATCTGTGTTGGAATTCCAGTTATACATGCAAAGGTAGTTATTTTTAACTAAACAATAAACTACTTTCCTGGTGTGGGGAGAGACCGTCTCTAGCAAGAGCCTAAGCTAAGTAGCTCTCAGGCCAATTTTTCTTCACAACCACACGTTTCTAAGGACTCCAGAATGATCTTTAAATTTCTTCCATTCTTCTTCCATTCATGAAGTATTAACAATACTCCAAATACATGCAGGAGAGAAGCACAGTCCAAACCAGCATGCAGGCACGTGGCTGGCCAGCAACCAGAGGTGAGACAGAGGCAGCCGTGGGGGCAGGCACCCAGCACTCCCAGGGCCCGGCTACATAATGTCACAAACAGGCTGGGGAGAGTCTCCTGGCCACTGACAATGTCACCATCTTCAAAGAGGAAGGTTCCTATTCCAAAACTGCAAGAGGGCTTTTGAAATGACCCTAATGCAAACATTTTGATTCGAAATGTTCTCAGACCTCACTCCCTTTGATGTGCTATCTGAAATGGGTTTGGAGGTACAGGGTTAGCATTATTTTGTTTTCTGCCCCCTATGAAATCAGTTCCTCATGAAGGCATTTAATGAGGTGGGGCAGGTTCATCATTAATGAGTCATTTTGACATTAACCAAGCACCCTAACAGAACTTAGGATGATGCCCCAAGCTCTCCTGAAAACAGAATAAAGGCTAGGGCAAGGAACACACCAGAGATCAGGAGGAAAACCTGAGCTCACCAACGTCATGGACACCTTTAAACCAGCCCAAGAGGAAGTGTCAGTGATGTGCCCCTTTGTTCTTTCCTATCTGTTTCTTCCATCAGGGTGGAAATCTACAAGAAGCGAGCATAGGAGGAAACTGGAGGTGGGGTGGGGGGTGTCAGGGAGGAGAAAGAAGGAGCATTTATTGAGTCCTAGCAAGTTTAAGGGACTTTCACATGTATAATTAACTCCTTTCATTTTTCTCAAAACCTATCAGTTAGACAATCACCTCTCCAAGTTCAAAATGAAACAGATATCAGAGAGGTTAAGCAACCTGCTGAGAAGTGCACAGCTCAGAACAGCAGAGTCAGAATTGGAAGCCAGGGGACCTTGGTTCAAGACCAGACTCTTCCTCCCTACCACCCCCCACCTCTCTGAACTTGTGAGTTAATTGCAGCACAAACTTTAAGGTTAAGGAAAATGGTATCCCGGGTTCCAAAACAAAACAAAACAAAACAAAACAAAACAAAACAAAAACAACTTCCCTAAGTCATAATCTCTTGGGGAAAGGGGAGAACATTAGTGAATATCCAGGAAGTCAGAAGAGAAGGGAAAGAAAGGTCCAATTTAAAACAAAACAAACAAACAAACAAAACCCAGGGTTGAAGGGTGGAAATGAATTCTAGACACTATTGAAGTTGGTGGGTATTCAAGTTCTACAAGGAATTTTGAGCAAATAGTTTGTGGTCACTTAAAAAGGGTAGTCTGTAGCACATAATGGGTTTGCAAAGAGCCAGTCACTCCAAGGAAACCTTATGCCCTTTCTGGTAGGCACCCTTAGTTGGTCGACCAGGAAATGGTGACAGAGACACAGAGGAGACACAGAGCTTCTGTTTCAGCAAGCCATGTGACCTGGTCTTCCATATGACTTCACCCCCAAACACAGCTATCCAAGGACCTGCCCAACTTCCCAAATCAGTAGTCTTCACAAATACTTTGGTCACACATCCCATTAGAAAAAGGGAGCATGCACCCCTAAGATATGTTCATTTATTTTAAAATAATAAACATGTATATATTACCGAAATATAAGCCCTTAATTTTAATGAAAAACATAAAAGTTTTCACATTTTCTTCCCATACCCCCAGGGTTATCCTGAGTACCAAATCTTGGAAATCAGTGCCCTGGGCTTGCAACACAGTGGCCACCTGCAGCCCAGTGACCTTCACCTTCATCCCACCTGAGCGACATCCCTGACATCTTGCCCAGATCAGTTGTCCCGGTCTCCACTCCCAACACTGCGAGCCTGCCCTCTATGCCTGAGAGTCCCGGGAGCACTTTGTTCCATTTTCTCAGGCTCGCAGGCTACCCCTCCCAGACTCCCTTACCTCCCTGAGCCATTTACTTCCAAATCCCCTCTTCTCCCAAATCCTTGTCTCCCCACCGTCACCACGCAGCAAAATCCCCAACAAATTGGATCTCACAGAAGAGTCTCCCTTCCCTTCTGCACTCAGGCAGTTCGGCAGCACCAGAAAAAGCAGGTGAAGACACAGAAACCAACCATAGGACCTGTTTACTGGTGACTTCAAGCTCTCGTCTTCCCCAGGCCTTCTAACATCAGAATCTCAGGCTTTTTCTTGTCTTCGGTCTGCTCCATTTCCCTTTACCCTCAGCCTGTGATTCCAAACTGGCACCCCCTTCCCCAGTCTATTTCCAGGAGCCCGGCCGACAGGCTTCATCCATCTACTCCAGCATTTACCGAGCACCCACTCCGTGTCGGCGCCCTTCCAGTACTAGAGAGACAGGACTGAATCTCACCGTGCGCTTGCATTCTAGTACATTCTAGGAAACGAAACAAGGTCCGCCGTTGGGAGGCGATGAAAATAAAGCTGTTACAGAAAGGGCCGGGAGCGGGGCAGGTGCCAGAAAAATCCTGGTCATCGGATGTGACCCACTGCACTTCCTTCCTACCTTTCCCCTTCCCAGTTGTTTTTTTTTTAATTGAGATGAAAATCATGTATCACTGAATCAATTCCTAAAGATGTACAATTCAGTGGCATTTAGTACATGGACAATATTGTGCAAGCCCCACCTCTGTCTAGTTCCAGAACATCATCATCTCAAAAAGAATCCCCAGGGGCCCATCAAGCACTTACTCCCCATATCTCCCCCTCCTCCCAGCTCCTCAAAGCCACTGACCTGCCTTCATTCTGGGGGGATTTACCTACTCTGGACTTGTCCTGTCAATGGAATCCTATTCCCTGTCTGTTCTGACACCACCTGTGCTCCTCCTGACTTCTTCCTCGGGCCACTGCCTCCCCGACTCCTTACTCCTACCCCTTCCTTCCCCTTCCCCCCTCCACTCTTTTCTCCCCACCCCCACCCCAGGCCTCTTACCTCCTCCTGCTGGTAAGGATCTGTCACCTGAAGCATTGGTCTGAGACCCCAGGCCTGCCCCTGCCTCTACGTTCAAAATACCCTTCCCGGATGGCTCCTTCTCTCACTCTTTAATGCCTAAACCCACGCTGACCCCAGTCCTTAGCCTCCAGGACTCAGGCCAGCTTGGCACTCCTGGTACAGCACAGCAGCAGCCTGACGATGGCTTGCATGCGACATGTCCAGAGTGAAGGGGCACCCTCCCCTCTCACCCTTCTAAGCCTCCTTTCCCCTCACCTCCACTTCAAGTTCCCATGATCTCTTATCGGGACCACTGCAGTAGCTTCTCCCCAGCCCCCACTGCCTTCCTGTCCCTTCCACCCTTCACATAGCAGCCAGAACACCCCATCTGAAATCCAAAGTTGCCCGTGTCACTCCCTTGCTCAAACTCCCTCAGGAGCTCTCCACAGTTCCCAGGAGCAAGACTCATCACCTTCCCAGGGACGGGTTTCCTGACCTGGCCCCATCTCCAGCAGCCCCTGCCTTGCCCTCTGTGCTCCGGGAAGCGCTGACCGCTGAGGCAACGCTTGAGTTAACCTCTCTGCTTGGCATGCCTTTCCCACCTGATCCTCCCACATTCTGCCCCTCTTTCAAGGCTCAGTTCAGGTATCACCTGCAAGAAGTTTTCCCCGATGCCCCAGATGAGGCTAAGCAGACTTCCTGCCTGACAGTGACCACCATTAGGTGCGTACGGATGCGTCCTCCTCTTTAGCCTATGAGCTCCCTGAAGACCCTACTTATCTCATCCATCCACCTACCCGCCCATCCACCCACCCACTCAAAAAACTGCCCCAGAGCCTACAAGGGACCAGGCGCTAGGAGTACAAGTTAACAAGGAGAACATGGTTGCTGCTTCAAGCAGCTGAGAGTCCAGCAATGGAGGCAACAAGAAGGTACGACAGCCTCCCTACACACACACACACACACACACACACACCCCTTACAAGCGCGGCACAGTGTGAGCTCTAGAGCCAGGCTCCCCGGATTCAAATCCCAGTTACACTACCTGTTAGCTGTACAACCTGGCACAAATGACTTGACTTCTCTGTGCCTCAGCTTCTTCAGCTCTCAAACTAGGACAGTCGTACCTACTTCACAGGGTTGTTGGGGGGGTTAAAAGAGCTAATAGGTATAAGTCAATGGGAAGGATCCGTAACTCCCTGGCACATCATAAACACCTGTAAGAGTTAGCTGTTTCTATTAACATCGGAACAATGGGAGTGTTTATGACAGGGCTCCACCCTAGATGAAAGGTCAGGTGTTGTGTTCACCTCTGTATACCTACGCCTGACATAGAAGTACTCATTAACTCGCGCACTTTGGCAGAAGCAACGGGGCTCATGAAGCTAGCTGGTGGCAGGGAAAGCGAAAGACCCCAGACCTCTGACTTCCCAGCTGATATTTCCTGCCCCCTTCCAAGAAGACCCTTGTTACCCAAGCCCACACAGCTGGTCTGCATCTTCCACGCTCTGCCCTTTTCCACAACAGAAAGGCTGCCATTTGCTACCTAGGCCCCTGCATTTATCGCCCCTCCCCCGCTGCCTCCCCTTCTCACCTTTCGCCTCCAACCCTGTTTTCTTTTTCTGTCTTATGGCCTATGGTTCTTACAGTCTGTATATTCGAAGACAACCAGAGATCGTTGCATTCTTCAGGGAGTAGCTTAACCAATCACAGGAGCAGGTGCAGATCCCTGAGCCCTCCCCCTGCCCCCAGTCCCTCTCCTGGTCCCAGTGGTCACTCCTGATGGGGGAAGGCTTCGTCTCCGGAAAGTTTCAGAGACTGTCTTTTTTGGGGTGTTCCAAGGTTCAGAAGGCAGAGCCCCCAAGCACCTGGGTGTAAAAGGAAGGCCAAGTAAGAGCTCTCAATTGAAGGCCGGATCCCAAATTCCCAACCAAACATGTAACTCTCACCCATCCGCCTACTTGCTCTAGGTTTCCGGCAGTGCCTCTGAATGGCGTGTCATTCTTCGTCATTCTTCGGCACCGCTGACTTGTTGACGAATGGCCATCCAGCAGGACTTTTTTAGAGGCCGTGGTGTTTACGGAACTGCTCTGATAGGCGACTTTTGCTTTCACACCTCAATGGGCCTCGAAGGCAGCAAGGGAACATGACACAAGGAACAAATAAATCCTGGAGAGCTATGTGATGTTCTTTATTACTTTCCAGGGTTGGGCTGTAATATCAGTTATAAGTACCTTGGGCTTCATTTATCCTTGTGTCTGCACCTCTGCTGAGTGTGTTCACACGTGTGTGTCTGAAGCTGATGGAGGCACAGAGCTTCCTCACAAGCCAGAGTGTCTAACACTGGCAGTGCCACTGTTCGGGTGCTGGGATTTCATTTTAACATCTCACAGTAATGATTATATCACACATATCTGCCCTGATAATCACAGTCGTGGACAGAGTGCTAAAAACAGGGGTAGTAAATTTCATCTACACACCTTACCACTGAACAATCTCCTATATGACTCTGCATCATAACAGCTACTGGCTATGAAGGTGTTTGCCCTGGAGATGAGATTTTATGAGTCTCGCTTTATCTTTCTTGTAAATGCTAAAGCAGACCCATTCTTTTCAACGACAAATGGAAAACCACTTTATAGGAAGAGAAAAACCACCTGCCTTCCCAAAAAAACCCTTTCTACATTTTTATATGCAAGAACATCCCTGCTAGACATTTCTTTTGCCAAAGGGAACTTTCACCTAGCCTCAGAGGCACTGCTCTTTGGCTCTAGACCTAGTTCAGGACTCATCCTCAGAACGGTATTCCTTGCACGCCTTACCAGTTCATCCGTAGGTGAGACAGCCTGATCTAATACAGCTAATGGAGAACCAAAGACCTGAGTTCAACCCCCAATCTGCACCTTCTTTAGCAAGGGGACCGTACGTACCATCGAAGCCTATTATCCCAGCATAATCATTACTAGCATCCCCTTTTACTCTCAAAAGTGTTCAAGTTTGGGTGATAAAATTATATGGGCCCCTTATGATTATGTGAGTCACTGCACACAAGACACTTAACTTCTCCAAACCTCGGTTTCACGTGTGTTCAATGAAAACAAGGGAATCTAATTTACAGGGCTGTCATCACCATGAAGTTAGACAATGTGCTCCAGGCTTGGTTCCCAGAAGTGCCCCGTACTCCCCTGAACACCAGCTACGTGCTCAAGAGGTCCACTTTCAGGAAAAAGCGTTACTCTGTATGTGAGGTCCTCATCTTTGGATTGTCAGTTTGAGGACCTATATTTTCCACGTTTCATAGCGATAAGGTCTAGAGAATGGTAATGGGATCTATCTGTGTCTAGCAGCTGCACCATGAACTCTGTTCTCCACGTGACCAGGAGATGAATCACTCACGGATATTTAAACTTTTATCCTCCAGATCTGCACGCTGTTCACTCTCGCCACAGAGGTAGGATTAAGATCAAAATTCATCCCACACCAAACCTCTATGAAAAACAGGCCTGGTAAATGCAGCTCAGAATGGGGGAGAGAGGTATGAGAGCCCTCAAACTGAGCAAAACCACCACCCCTCAGCCAATGAAGTTGGTGAATTTCCTGCTTTCTCAAGTTTTTTCCCAAAAAACACCTGCCCTCATGGATCCAATGATAGGATAATTTCCTTGGTAAAAGGATGTGAGGTATCTCACTTTAAAAATCAGAACAAATGATGGATCAAGAGGGTATAACACGAAGTGAAATAAGTCAGTCAAAGAAAGACAAATACCACATGATTTCATTCATATGTGGAATTTAAGAAACAAAGGAGGAAAAAAAAGACAAACCAAAAATCAGACTCCATAGAGAATAAATTGATGGTTACCAGAGGGGAGGTGGGCGGGGGATGGAGGAAAGAGGTAAAGGGGATTAAAAGTACACTTAATAGTGGTGAGCGCTGTGTAATGTACACAATTGTTGAATCACTACATTGTACACCTGAAACTCATAGAACACTGCATGTTAATTACAGTGGAATGAAAATAAAAAAATAATAAACAGGCTATGTATAAAAAACTTACTTAAAACTTAAAAAAAAAATTAGGCCAAGTGGTACGCACTATCTTGCACATAAATCTATAAGGACAGTCGGTGGCTCAGGATCAACAGAATTTGGCTGCTCCCTTTTACAAAGAGCAAGCGAGAGAGACGCTGTCACTTCATTCATAAGCTCAGTAAGTACACGTATGTGCTCACGTCTGACATGAGCAGTAACAATATCATGTAATGGGGCTGCTCCTACTTCCTTAAGGGAGTGGCCTTTACTCCATGAAAAATTTGATCAGTAACTAAACCCACACAAAAGTGAAGGTTAAACACTTGAAACTACTCAATTCCAATCTTCAGCATATTTTTTGAAACAAAGAAAAAAAATACGATTGCCATGATTATTTAACATGGTTGTCCAAGATATTAATGTTGAATGCGTGAAGAACCCTCCCTCTGCTCAACTTCTAAAAAATTAGAAAGGAAATGTTCAGCATTTTCATGCTCTAAATATAGATTTAGAAGCTGTGAGAGGAAAAAGATGCACATGGCAGCACAATGACTCCGTGTCTGGAGGACAGCAAGGAACAGTGCAGTGGGCTTGTCTGTGGAAAAGTCATTTCCTATTAAGAGAAGTTTCCAGAAACAGAGAAAGGTTGAGGTCTTCCCAGAAATCCAGTGATAGCTGCGGCATGGCACCCTCTAGGCTGGACTCCCTGGGTGGCCAGGGGGCAACCAGACACCTATGGAGCTGTCTACCTCCACCCAAACCCTAACTTCTAGGAAATGCCCCTCCCCCACACGCCAGATGGTAACAAAGAACACCCCTGGCAGCCATTTGTGCAACGTATTTCTTAAGCAATGCGGTCTTAGAGTTAGTTATGATTATGTAACTCTGAAGCATACAAAGAGGAACACTGAAGTTGGGATGCATATAGGGAATTGTCTTGCGGAATGTCCGTGGTTTTTCTCCACTTGAGAAACTGAACTAGAAATCACACTTCTGCTTAGAATTCAGATAATCAGTATGTTTTGGCTTTAAATGCATCATGTACCTTGTACTGATCAATACAGCCTTGCCGGAGGAATGTTCTGACAAACTTGCCTCCTCATGTCTGATAAAGAATGAGCTGAGGGTGACTCAAGCTCAATGCTTTGACCAGTTCTGGTTTAAGAAGAAAATAAGCCAACTGGGGATAAACCCGCACCCCCTTCCACACCCATATCTGGCAGTCTTGGGGAAAGGCCATGTCAGGAGGAGGTCACCTGTCAACAACAGAAGAGACGGGGCAGCGATGAGTGGACCCTCCACCGTTCTACACTATGATTTCTGTACCACCAACCCCCTGGCAGCCTGGGGACGTACACAGACCCCTTTTTAAAGACATAAAATGAAATACACAGGATTACGGAGGAAGTCGATGATATTTAAATATGATTACCAAAATATTTTTTTAAACTGTGATATAATAACACATATGCTTGTTTATTAACGCATTAAATAACACTATCTAGCAGCAGGTGTAATAACCACCAGAATTTTAAAGTATTGATATTTCAAGATATCTGTCAGACATCTATAATGTGAGATGAAAATATTGGATTTCTACTGGTGACAAAGTCACAGACGATACTAATAACACTATAATTTATGGCCAATATTCAAAAGCTAACGATTGCTCAATCTGGGTTAGAGGTTAGTGAAAATCAAAGTGTAGTATTTTCCCGTGAAAGCCCCCAGCTTAAGCTTGACGTCTGATGGAGTAGTCTGTAGTAGTTCATGTGAAACTCATGTGATAATCTGATTTAATTCCATACTCCTATGGCTCTTCCGTAGGAAAGAAGGATAAGGAGACCCACAACCGAGCCCTGGCCCAGCAGGAGCCAGAAACCACATAGACGGGAGGGTGGGGAGGGCGCACCATGGAGCGTCCACTATCCACACACAGGAGCGGTGTGGAGCCAACATGTCTATTCCTTTTTTCACAGTCGGCTAGCTGCACAAAATGCATGAGACACAATTTTTTTTTATTTCCTAAATGGTCAGTGTTAAGAATATTTAATTCAGTTGAATCATTATGCTAGAAGACAAAAATGACTCTACAAATCACTTCTCCTAGTGCAGTTCTAACCTCTATCAGCCCCGAAGCTCCCAGCTTATAGCAAACTTCTAATGCCCCTTTACTCTCTCAAATCAACTTTTTAGATAACCCTCCTAAACACCATTTCAAACGTATCTATTTGTTGTCTTAGTAATATAAATGGAATAAAAGGAAAATAACTGATAACTTAACTAACAAGTATTTCAATATGCAATTACTTGGGTGAGACCAATCTAGAACGCACAGTGGGGTCGTTAGTTGCTTATGTTTTAAGGTAAAATCAAAAAATGGATCGGCTTCAAATGAGGACTGACACAGGTGACGTGGTGATGCCAGGGGTGGTGTGATTTTCCAAAATGGCAAACATCTCTTGGTACATTTCCCAACGAAAGAAAGCACAATCTTTCTTCATCAGCTGAGAAAGTCAATGCTTACCTAAAACATACAAAATGTTCTTTGTTTATGTGTAAGACAGGGCCTCTAGGTTCAAGTAGTAAACAGGTTTTGTTGTCCATGATTGTCTCACAGTGTGACATGGGATACATTGCAGAGTGTAAGACTGTTCTAGAAGCTCCTGAGTGGCTCAGACAGTTAAGCATCTGCATTCAGCTCAAGTCATGGGTCCTGGGATCAAGCCCCACATCGGGCTACCTGCTCAGCGGGAAGCCTGCTTCTCCCTCTCACTCTGTCCCTGCCCCCATTTATGTGCGAGCGAGTGAGCTCTCAAATAAATAAATAAAATCTTAAAAAAAAAAAAAAAAAAGACTGTTCTACCCATCACAGATGGTTTGCATCCCTGGTCCCCACCAATAAATGCTAGTAGCACTCTTCAATCATTAACAACCAAAACTTCCCCACAAATTTCTAAAAAGCACCCCTAAGACTCCCTGGAGGTAGCCAAAATCCCATTGCAATTCCTAGCTCTGCCCACTTCCGGGTGATGTCAAGCTGGGCCACTGAGGAGATACTCCCCACGAAACTGTAATTTGTGTTACAAGAAAGACTAGTCTTGCTGGGTGACTTCCCCAGTAGCTAGTGTTACCCAGGGTCCTGCCCTTGGGACAAAAAAAACCCATAAGGCAGGGAGAGAATTAACCAACCAGGCAGATGGACTCAAAGAGGAAGTAAAGGAGATTCCTGGGGTTCCCAGAGCCTCGAGATCCCAGGCTGCAGGAGGCCTGCTCCTGGAGCCCTAACATGAATTCTCCATTTTTGTTGAAACAAGCTCCATCAGGTCTCTGTTGCTAGCGCTCAGAAGAGCCCAACCACCTGCCTGAACTAAGGGAGGCAGCTAAGATCAAAAATACTCAGGGGACGCCTGGGTGGCATCTAACTTCGGCTTAGGTCATGGTCTCAGGGTCCTGGGAGCAGGCAAGCATAGGGCTCTACACTCACCCCTCCCCCTGCTCCTATGTGCTGCTCCCTCTCCCTCTCCCTCTCCCTCTCTCTCTCTCTCTCTCTCTCTCTGTGTTTCTTTTTCTGGCACGCCCATGCACTCTCTCTCTCAGATAAATAATGATAAAAAAAAAATACTCAGAAGAATCTATTCTAATGTCAAAGAAGCTACCTTATTTAGTGGACATTTCTCAGATTTTACCTAAACTCTTCACGCTGTAGTTGAAGCTCATTTATTTCGATTTCTTTCTCACTGCCAATAAATAAATGAGCCAGTGACCATTCTTCATCTGGTATTTCAGATTCCAGAAAGACATATCCAGATCCTTCTGAAGCCTTTTCTGCCTCAGCTCTTTTTCATCAATCTCATTAGCCATACGACATAAATAACGTTGTTGTCCCTCTGTGACTGGCTTAGAAAATTTAGGTGTCAGGAAAATTTGGCCTTTAAGGACCTAACTGGGTCTGAATGAAAAAAAATATTTTTTTCCAAAGTCTTTCCAACCCCCAAAGTCCAAGATTTAATGTGTTTAAATTTTATTATGCTCAGGAATAATACCACCCTAACTCAGAAACGTGGCAGTAAGGACCAAATGCCAGAAAGGTGTGGTAAAAAGAAGCTACTTCTGTTTCTCTCCCACTTCCACTAATGGACTCCATTATATCACAAAAAAAAGGCACTGCTGCAATCTAATGAATAAGTAACTAGTGCTTGAATGGAATCTGTGTCCATTTTCATTCCAGCTAGTTTTCACAAGAAAGCCTCATTTAAATTAGAAAGGGGGGGGCGGTTAATATCACTTAAAAACGAAACATTTCGGAAATGCTCCAAAAGTGCCTTATATAAGCCAGTCAGGTATAATGTTAAATCACAAAAACATTAATTGTTGAATCTAAGTAAATAGAGGAGAGAGTCTGAGTACGACACAAGAAAAGAGGTAGTTTTCACATGTGACAGATTTGTTTAGTATAATTTCCGGAAGAATACAGGAGAGCTAACGGTCACTTGAACAGTATCTTCTAAATGGAGGGTCACAGCTAACTGATGGGTTATGAAATCAGTTCAGTGCAAGGGTCAGAAAACATCTTCCTCAAGAGCCAGGTCGTAAATACTTTAGGCTTTGCAGGCCCGATAATCTCTGTCACAACTACTCAAGTCTCTCATCGGAGCTTGAAAGCAGCCATAAACACTACATGAACAAACAGGAGTAGCTGCGTTCTAATAAAACTTTATAAATAAGCAGCAGGCCATAGTGCTGACTCCTAACCAGCATTTTTTAAGTCTATAAAATAGAATAGAAAGCAGCTGACGGTATTGGAGGCAGAGGGGTACCGTGTCTTGAAACTCTTCTTGCTGTTACACACATGTATATATGAGTTAAGAGTTAATATGCATTTCCTACTGTACACTGGGGGTCAAAGCCAGCATGCTAGAAATAACAGTTTGAGGAGGAAAAGCAAGTCTGCTTTGGACTTAAACTGATAAGAATTTAAAAGACATTCGTGTTAAAAAAAAAAAAAGAAAGAAAGAAAGGAGGAAAAAGGGTAGGTACAATGAGCAAGTTCTTGAGCCTAAAGTATAACAAAAGAATATTTTAAAATGTACTAAATTTTTCCAAAAAATATTAACTAGTTATGAGCAGTCCAAAATGATCTCCAAAAGGACACTTAAAAACACTTCTTATGCTATTCAAACACCTAATATGAGGTGTGTATCAGTTAGCAGTCACTGTATAACAAACTTGCCCAGAACTCAGTGGCTTAAAACAACAATCATCGATTATTTCTACAACTCTACAGGTTAGCTGGGTTCTGGTGATCTAGGACAGGCTTAACTGATCTTGGCAAGGCACGCTCAGGAGACTTTGAGCACCCAAGAGTTCGGCTGCGCATTGGCTGGTCTAGGGTGGCCTCGGCTGACACAGCTTGGCTCATCCCATGTGTCTCTCAGAACTCTCCATTAGGCTAGCCTGGGCATGTTCTCATGGCCGTGGCAAGGATCTGAGACAGCAAGCCCAGCTCTGTAAAAGGCATTCAGAAACACGCAGGCTCTTTGAAACTCTGTTTACAGGACATTTGCTAATGTCCCACTAGCCAAAGCATCATATGGCCAATCCCAGTGGTGGGGAAGGAAAGGAAGGGGGACTACAAAGTTATAAGGCAAGAAGTGTAGCTACAGGGAGGCCATTAATTGGGGCCATGAGTGCAATCAATCTATCACAAGCAATATTAATGTTTGTCACCACCTTGGCAGAAGCAGAGAGATTTGACATTATTTTACATTTCCCCATTATCCTTTTCCATTTTGTTTTTCCATTATCACTTCAGAGGCAGGCCGAGCAAAAAGAACCCAGGCTTCAGAATCAGTGAGATCCACTTTCACATCCTGCCTCCAGCACTTCTGGCTTTACGACCCCGGGGAAGTTCCCTCTGCCCCTCAGTCTCCTCACTGCAGGAAGACTGCTGATACCGCACTTGCCCGAACACGCACATGTGCACAGCTCCGCGTCTGACCACAGCAGAACTCGAATCCTAAATACTGGATTTTACAAACAGTCCATTTTAATATATTCAAAAAAGATGAGGGAAATAAGCAAATTTCCTATGACACTGAAGTTCCTTGACAGAAAGGAGGAGTTCTACATAGAGAGTAAAAAAACATTTCTTTACAGAGTTTTGAGCACTGTGAGAGGCAGAAAAATGGTCCCAGAGATGTTCATGTCCTAACCCCTGGAACCTGTGAATGTTACCTTACAGGACACACAAGATTACATTAAGGACCTTGAGATGAGAAGATTATCCTGGATAATCTGGGTAGGCCCAATCTGATCACATAGATCTTTAATATCAGAGAACCTTTCCCAGCTGTGGACAAGGAGCCGGGCTGATGGCACAGGGACAAGAACTCAGCTCAGCATTACTGGTTTGGACGGAGGAGGAAGGGGGCACAAGCCTATGAATGTGGGCTGCCTCTAGAAGCTGAAAGAGGCAAGGAATTGGATTCTTCCCTAGAGCTTCCAGAAGGAGCAGACACTTGATCTTAGCCAGAGAGGCCTGTGTTGGATCTCTGACCTACAGAATTATAAAACAATAAATTTGTATTGCCTTAAGCCACTAAATTTGTGGTTATTTGTTCAAGCAGTAACAGAAGGACTGCATAATCTTGTAATCTTTATACTAAAGGCTGACAATAAGGGAACCGAAAAGTCTCTCTTAAAGCCACTGGAGTGGGAGGAAGAAACTAGAACTTGGAGAACACTAACTAGGCATGGCATTCAAAATGGAAAGCTGTATCTGATTCTGGTTATAGGGGCAATTAGAGAAAAGACACTATGATAGAATAAGCAACTCATTATCACAGAAAACACTTTATTGCAGTCTATAGGCAAGTGCAATAAAATCATTATCCACACAATCTTCACAGACATCCTAGATAGCTCTGACAAGCATGTGCTAGGGAAAAGCCATATGAACAAAATCTTTCCACACAAACTTTCTAGAGGCTTCTTTTAACTGATGGCTACTCCAGATCTACAATTCCCATCTGATCACTCCTACTTCTTTTTGTAGATAATATGACAGTAAGGTAATATGCTCTGGCGGTATACAGACATGGCCAGACACACACGCCCACACCCTATTTCACACAGAGTCCCAATTTGTTGGGTCCATAAACCCATGAATTATGCTCACAGTGAGGGGGTAAAAATGTCTACAAAAGGGGCGCCTGGGTGGCACAGCGGTTAAGCGTCTGCCTTCGGCTCAGGGCGTGATCCCGGCGTTATGGGATCGAGCCCCACATCAGGCTCCTCTGCTATGAGCCTGCTTCTTCCTCTCCCACTCCCTCTGCTTGTGTTCCCTCTCTCTCTGGCTGTCTCTATCTCTGTCGAATAAATAAATAAAATCTTTAAAAAAAAAAAAAGTCTACAAAAAGTCCACTGATTGATTTAAACAACAGAAGCGTAAACAAGCACCACCAAACAGGCCGTCAAAACTAGGAAAACACCTAAGCACGTGAAGGACAGATTAAAGAAAGCAGAGTTAGATAAGCAGGCTGAGCTCAGCCAAGAAGGCACACTAGAAGAATTCCACAGATGTAGGAGAAGCTACGAGATGCCTCATTTGACACATGAATAATCGGACTCCTAGAACACTGAACTGACCTGCGTGAAGACAGCCAGCTAACTGCAGACGCTGGCCTGTCACGGTGGGAGTTTACCCGTGATGCCCGGCTGCACCGCTGATCATGTGACTGGTCACGTGCACAGGCTCTGTGCTGGGCAATGGCGCTTCCAGTTGTGCTTTCTAGAGTGCCATACTCCTTTCTGAAAAGCTCATGGGGTCAGATGTATTTTTTTTAACCGACCTAGGAAAGAAACTCCCTTTCTGAAGCTTATTGGACCACAGAAAAGCAAATAAGGAATGGCGAATCTATAGAAGAAAAATGGTAACATTCACCCAAGAGAAGTACATCTCTACGTCCTCAATATGGATGATGAAAGATCATCCACATAACGTCACCGCTGGAGACCCCCCTCCAAATCCCCACTTACTGCTGCCACTAACCTTGGTGGCTCTGAAAAATGAGAAGAGAGGGGCTGAGGGAAATCCCATAGAAGTACAGCAAGAAATACTAAGAAATGCACCGACAGGACACAGAAACATCATACTTAGCATGAGGCAGAGACAGTGCTCTCCTAAACAAGATGTGTAAGAGAAAGAGTCGGTCATTTAGAAAACTTATTGGCATGAGCATTAGTAAATAAAAAAAATCGGAACTGAAAATAACAGATGGTTAAGAAGAAAAAAAAAAAGCAGTGGCAAGGAGATTGATATCAAATTCCTTGTCTTTGAACGTAGTTGTTTCGCAGGAAAGCTGTTACGAAGGTATGTACACAGAATTCGGCCCAGCTTGTGGGGAGGTAAATCCTTAGCAGGTTTCCCCAGGGCGCTGTGCCACAGAACCACAGAAGTCTGGGGGCCGGGTCATCTTCTGCTCTTTGCATCTCAATTCCCCAAAAGAAAAAACAGCTTCGGTAGGGGAAATGGGTTATTTCTAGACTGAGAAGTAAGGACCAAGTCTTTTTATTTCTAAACATACAAAAATAAACATCCTTAAAGAATAGTGATAATAAAGGGTTGGTTCTTCTTAGGTAAGCATCTCAATTGTGTCCTAAAGGGAGTCTACCAGCAAAAACAAAAACGACTTGAGTTTTTCCTCAATCTTTTTTTTTTTTTAATTCAGTAACGGAATCTTCTTTCTTTATTCCACACCTCCTTTGCCATATGTAGAGGATTATACAACTTCAGGACTGAACAGAACTTTGGAGCTCATTCAATCCCCTCTTACTTTTCAACTTAAGAACGGAGGCCGGAAGTGGTCACGTGGGCTGAATTAACGTGTTCTTCATTTGCATACTGCCTCCCAACTGCACTGAACTCTTCCACGAAGGCCCTGACCAGGACTAGACTTGAAACTCCTTGAGCAGCTAGGGACTATTTGTTAACCAGAAATGTTTAGAATCAGGAACAGGCAGGAGCCCTGCTATACCCCATGTAATCCTGGTCATATGGAAGGAATAAAATGAAAGGAAACGGTGCTTGCTGTCACACCCAACTGGAAGATTCCGCGAAGTACAGTGATCCCGGTGGTCAGAGGGATATTTTCCAAGGCCTCAGCAGTCTTTCCAGGATTCCACAGACACTGTGGGAATGTCCTCACTGGCCCTTTAATGGAACTGTTAAGAAACAGCCCTGAGGCCACTGCCAAGTCACCCCTTGCCTACCCCATGCTCCTGTAGAATGGAAGGCAATGCTGAGCGGGGTCAGGAGCCATAAGACACACACACACATACAGAAACAGAAAGACTGACAGACCGGCACACACACACAAAGAGAAAGAGGGAGAGGACTTAAGAGGGAAATGCAAAATCCATCCCAGACTATATTCTTAAAATGTCAAACTCAAGGACATGAAGAAGGGGACACATCACTTAAAGGCATAATTTAAGTTGCTCAGCTTCTCCTGTCTGGGGCTGGTGAAAAAATGTGGACACACCACCCACTCCCCACCAGATTCTAAGGTGAAGCTGGATATGAGCTCACAGGCACAAGGGGTTCTAGGAGGGGGAGGGACAGATGCCAAATGACCAGCACATTTGCTTCCTGAATCATTTCTGCAAACAAAGGAGGCACACAACTGTTATCAGTTGTTATCAATTGTCCCTGTGGAACCACGGGTGAGAAATGAAACCCAGCTTTGGCACTGCTGCCCACTGGCTGATGAGACTTTGAGGAAGCCCTTCTCGCTCTCTGCACCGACATGCCCTCGGCTAGAAAGAGAAGGAATCCAGAAGGATCTCCCTGAGCTGCTTTCCAACTTCTGTCTAAGGCTCCTCTTGGCTTTGGTTGGAGAGAAAGTGCTGGCTGCTTCAGGATGAGCTTCCAAGCCTTAACTAAGCATAGTCCAGCTAATATGGGCTCTGGACCTAGACCACCTGAGCTCAAATCCTCGCCCTGTCACTTGCTAGCTGTGTGCGACCACAGCCAGGTTTCACAACCTCACAAACGTCTCAGTGTCCCAGTATATCAAATGGGAATGACAACAGTGTTCACTTTACCATCGTAGGGAGTAGTAAAAAAAATCGGAAAGAAGCATATGCAACCAGGTCAATTACAGAAGGTACGTGTTTTCATCCCGTCTCTATGGTCTTGCCCACCTCTTGACATTTCTCCACAACGACACATAGTATCTGTGACCATCACCAACACAACACACTCCCATGAGTGGACTGAGACACGAAAGAGATCCAACACTATTACCGTGGAAGACTGTTCTGTGTAGGATACTTTCGAAAAGTATCTAACCAGCGTGACAGGACTTACAAGCCGTCTGTGCTCGAAACTACAACACTAAGGAGTGCAGCTGAAACAGGAGTGGGTGGGCGGCACACATTCCCTCAAGGGCCAGCCACAAAAATCACAGAGGGATGCAAAAGTGAGGTTGTTAATCTATTCTAGGGGTAACCTTGAAGGTCTGACTTTTTTTTTAAGTAAATCAAATGCAAACACCAGTATTTAACTCTTAACAAGTAATAAAGTACTTGGATACACCTCACTCCTAAGGGCATGGGCAACAGGGTGGAGAAATACTCCTTAGCCATCCTCCATAACCACCCCAGCCGGGGCCAAGTCCAGGAGGCCTCAACACAAGCATGGTAGGGGAGGGAGAAAGGGGGTACTTTACAGGGAGAACTCCACCAAACCCAGCCATGACAGCTTATCCTCCTTGCCTGTCCAGAATTTTCAGGCTGGGCAAATGGCCTTGACAGGAAGGCTCCTGTTCTCTTTCCGGAAGGTTATGTGTTCAGATAAGAGAGCTCTGGGATTTTGAAGAAATAAAGCGATCCTTCCAACTCCTCTCATGCACACATACAGTTTTCCAGATGTGACAAAGTCGGGAAAACATGAATTTAATTGTAGCAGGGAAAAAAACAAACAAATAAATTAAACAGCCCAAGGAAGCAAATAGAGCTCAAGTCCCCACGCTTCCAGCTGAGAGAACACAGTTAAAGTACTAAGGCTCCTGGGACCCACCTTGGCGACCTTCCAAGAACTATTAGTTTGCATTAACACACAGAATGAGAAGGTCAGATAAATTAAAAGTTCAAAAGGTAATTTAGAAAAAGGACATCTTTATCCTCAGCACCAGCACAGGGCATGGCTCATGGCGGCTGCGGGACAAACTTCTTCAATGAACACACCAGCAGCTGGCAAGGAGGTCACGAGGTACTCAGGTTTTTGATGTTGAAACAAGATGCCATATAGTATAGGGACAAGACCTAGATTAGAAACTTCAAGAACGGTTGGGGAGATCCCTACTCAATTTCCAACACATTAAAAAGTACACCCATCTTCTGGTTATTAAGAGTGACTCTATACTCAAAGCCACTTAGGGGACTTTAAAGGCACACTAGTAAAACTTGCACTGACAAGCACCAAATTTATTTGTGACCCAAACCTCTCAGCTGTCACCCACATGGCATCCGCCCCCAAATATAAAATTATTTTCTCTTTTTTAAAGTACCTGGATTCTGGAACACACACATCTTCCGTCAGCCAAAACGCTCAGTTAACTCTTCACCTGACACAAGGACCCTTTCTCAAACTGACATACACAACAAAACCCCAGAGACAAAGCTCCTGACAGTATATGTTTTCCTGAGATTTCCTATAATAATATCAACAGGGGAAGCCCCTCATTCCACCACCATCCCACCCTTCTAGAGCCAGGAGGCCAAGACACACAAGAAGGAAGGAATAAAATGAGTCCACGCTACTTTTTACATCTCCTGGGAAGAAGCCTAGATGACCAGAGTGAAAAAGGACATGAACTTCCTAGTGCAAGGCTTATGCTGACTCCTCTGTGCAGTTTTCTGGACATCTCTGCAGGGCACACTGGCCACTGTCCCCTGCCAAAATCAGTGTAAGGGTGACACTGCAGTCACTTAGACCCCAAGCCACAGGGAGCATTTGGAAAGGTGGTATTACATGACTGACATCTACAATGGATCCCAAGGAGCCACACTTCGCAGCGGAGGAGCCAAAGGCCTCCGCCTGGGCTAGAATCACAGGGGACTCTGGCATTTCAATGCTTTTGGAGGCCAGCTGGGCAGAAGGCTGCTTTAGTTATTTTTAAACTGAGAAAACTGAATGGGAAAGGAGAAAATTTGAATTCCTATGATCTCCTGAGGTCCCTTCCAGCTCCAAGATGCTACTTAAGAACATTGCATATGCACATGCTTCTTTATAAAAACGTATATATACATACATATGTGTGAATATATATGTGTCCTGTATTCACACTTCAAACACAAAGCACTTGAAATGTTTGCTGCTGAGATCAAAAAGCCCATGAGCTGCAGTCAGCTGGCAGCGGGGCTGCGGCGCATAGATGCCATTGGCCGATCTGGGCAGAGCCCGCAGCCCTCCTGCCATCCCAGTCCACCTAAACACCAACCCCACCAGCAGCTGCGCGTGTAGATGCAAGCCCCGCAAAGCCCCAAACCAGGACTGCAGATTCCTTTCTCCTAGTGACTCTGAGCCCAAGTGTCCCAAACCCAGGCAAGCTGGAACAAAGGTAGAGACCAAAGGAAAAGCCTAAACCTTAAGTCCCGGCACCCAGCTCTGCCAGAGTTCGGTGTCAGGCAGAGGAGCGCCCTTCTCCTCTTGTTCCCGCTCCTAAAATGGGCAGAAAGGTCTCCTTCCCCCTGCTCTAACACTGTGTTTTTCAGGACCTTTCCACTTCACTCTGACTACCCAGCCAGCAAGTTGGTAACTGGAGATAACTAAAAAGGCCTCTAGAAAATGGAGCTTCGCTCTAACCCTAGCAGTGCCAAAGTTAACGGTGCTTATCTCAGCCTTGAACAATAACAACAAAAAGAATTTGTAGGAAAGAAGGAAGTGGGGGTGGTGGTGAAAATCCATTTATCAAGACAGATCTGTGATGGTTATGCTTATCATGAAAAAACTGTTTCTTGATTTCTTGAATTAAAAACAAGGCAGTTCCGATCGCTCCTGCGTCAAGGCTCAAGATGTGGCATATACAGTTGCTAACATGGTTGGAGGGGGGAGCGGTGCTCCCGGAGTAAAATCCAACCAAGTCCCTCAGGTCCTGACAATGAACAGAGGCTGGGACACCGGCTTCCCACTTGCCTCTCTTTACAATGAGATCCTACCGCTAACGAACCTGAGTGTTTCCAGCTGCACTGTTGCCATCCCTCCCGAACCCCATACAAACCTCAGCTTTCCCCTCCCCAACTTCACAGCTCCGTAAGTGCCCAACCTTCCCTAAGTGGGCCGCCAGAGCCGGGTGCTACAACAGTGTCTGCCCCGCACCGGGCCCTAGACCTCGACCCCGGCATCTCTGAAAACCATAAGCATCGCCAGCTTCCAGCAGAGCACCCCGCTGGTGCTCCGAACGTGGCTGGACAATGCAAGCGCCACCTCTTCCCTCTTCCGCGCGGTAGCTACGAAACCATGGCTTTGTGTGTGACAGCAAGTGTGTGCGCGAGCGTCCCCGGCTCACACACCCCCTTCCACCCAGTCTGCTCCCGGCGCAGGGTCCGTGCGCTCGGCGAGTGCATAGAAAGCGAGTCCACCAGGCAAGCGGCAGCACCGCCAGGCCTCTGGCCTCCCGGCCTCGGACCTGGCCTTGGGGAGCGGGGGATGACATCCACACCCCCGTTCCCAGCCGCGGGGGCGGTCGGCGCGAGCAGCGCTGAGATCTGAGCAAAAGCCAGGGGCACGAAAGGGCGACAGGCGGGCGCCTCGCCCCCCACCCACGCGCTCGGTCGCCCCCAACTTAGCACGCCGTGGACCCGGAGGGGGGCCCAGAGGGGGCCGGGAGGGGGCCGGGGCGGCTCGCGACTCGGCAGGAAGTTCCCAGGGCCGCACTGAGCATGCTCTTCGGGAGTGTGTGCGCGGGTGTGGGCTCTGCGCTCCCCGCAGCCTCTCCGGCCAGGCAGCCTTGCCGAGCGCCCGGACGGGGTCGCGGGCCGGCGACCGGCCCAAGGGGTGGGGGGGTTCCCCCAGGCTTCCCTGGTCCCCCAGGCCGGAGCGTCGGTCCGCCGCATCCCTCCTCTTCTGGGCCCCGGGCCAGCCTCCCTTCTTCTTCTTCCCCACTGGCCGGTGGCTGAGCCCGCCCTGCGCGCCCCGGTCCCGGGGACCCCAGCCCGGCCCACACCCGCAGCGTGACCCCACCAGGCTCCTCCGCGGTCCGAGCGCCCATCTGCCATCCCCAGCAGCTCGCCTCCAGTCCGCGCCACCAAAGCCTCCTCTGGACAGTCCCTTGAAAAGCCCACAAGCCTCTTTCCCAAGGGCCCTGGGGGCCTGCTGTCTCCCCTGGGAAGGGCTGCCCCAAGCAGGTGGGCGCCTCAAGGCGCGTCCCCAGCTGCACTCCCGGATCCCGCAGAGCGGCCGCAGCCAGGGCACCCACGCAGGCGGCAGGCGGAAGCCCCCGGCCGCGCCGCCCTCGGTGCAGGCTCTCCCCGCCCGCGCCCAGCTCCCCGCGCCCTCCGCGGTCCCCTCTGCGTGCATCTCCCCGCGGGGATGGCGAGCCCGACGCGATCGCCCCGACCCAGTGGCTCTCACCTCGTTGCTACACAGCAGCAGTAGCAGCAGGGAGCGCCCGCCAGCCGCCGTCCCCGCGGGGCCCACGACGCGGCGGGGCACGGAGTCGCGGCGCCCCGAGCCTGCGGCGCGGCTACCTGGGCTGGCGCGCCCGGGGCCGCCACGGCTGCCGCGGGAGCCGCAGGGCCGCCGCCGAGCGGGCCGCGGCAGGGACGGTCTGCAAACTCCCAGCCCTGGCGGGGCCGCGCGCGGCGCGTCCACCCACAGCCCGGACGCTGTAGCGACGCTCCTTGGGGGCTCAGCCTAGCAGGGCGGGGGTCTGTCCACAATTTCTTCCAACACCCCTCAAACCCAACGTCTCCAACTTCTCCCGGCTTCTGGGCTCGCGGCTCTTGAAGGCAGGGATTCTGGCCAGGGACGTTCGGCAAACTCCCCGCCCTCCCAGGCAGAGCGCTTAGCCAATTCGGAACGCCCCAGCTTCTCAGGGGCCGTCTGCAAACTCTCAACTCTGTCGGAGAGGTCTTCTAGCAACCTTTCAATTCCGCAGCCCAAAGGGAGAAAGGAGCAAGGAACACAAGTTAATAGCGGCCATAAATAATATTCTAGCAACGTCGGGGATAGTGTGCCAATGCTCATATGACAAAGCATACTCCAGAGTGGTGCAATCCAGGGGCTTTGAAGCACTAGGGGCCTTCTAGCAGTGAAGCCCAGTGAGGGAAGACTGGTGGTTCACCCATTTACCGGTGCATACAACTTTTATAAGTGCCCAGAGTTTCAGTTTCCTTCTTTGTAAAATGCGTTATAGGTAGCCATATGAGTCTACACTTGGTTTTTGTGACCTTGGACAAGTCACTTAACCATTTGAATTCAGCCTTTTATCTATGAGCATACGCCGCCTCAGGAGCCTATTTTGAAGATGAAAGAAAGCATATGTAAAGTACTTAGGTATACTTGGCGTATAGTAGGCCCTCGATAGATGAATTCCATTTCTTTCTTTTTCTTCCTCTCGCTCTTGGCTTCTATGAACATGCTGGATGCGCTAGCTGAACATTGTACTATTGTAAATTCAAAACGAAATAAAACACATCGCATGCCCTGAAGGTACCACAAACATTGACTGACAGGACTTATTAAATCCAACCAAGCCCTGGGAGAGACAGTCATTCATGTACATCATAACATTATAGATTGTTGTTAAGTAGGATCCAGAATGGAGAGAGAATGGCCTGGTGGATCACCTAAGGGTCAAGATGACAAGGTTCATAACCTTAGCACGTTTCAGGCCCTGTGACCAGTCACTACATCAGATTACTGTATGAGAATTATCCTCAACTTCTCCTTACCTTCCCTATGGGATTTTTCCACCCCTACTTCACTGTCCTCCCTGGGGTCTTCTGTCTTGAATTTAGATCACACCACTCTGCGGCCCACCCTCCTCAACAGAGGTATTTAAAAACAGGATCATGGAATTTTTAGACCCTAGAAATAACTTAGCCCAACTTTCTCATTTTATAAGTGAGTTCTCAGGGCCACCCGAGGGTTAGGGAGGTCTCCTGACTCCAGGATCTCGGCAAAACACACCTCATGGCCTCTCCTACATTGAGCTACCTCTCTTCCAAGGCACATTAGGACAGTCCTACCTTTAACTTCAAGCTCAAGGAAATGGCTCTAACATTTTTTGACCAGATGAGCCCCAAATTTTCAGCCACTTGGATCCTCAGCTGTCAGAAACTGCCCAAGTAATATTCGAGAGCCCCAGGGAAATCTGCATGGACAGGACTATTCCTCTTAATAAGACCTTTCGGTGAAATCCCAAGAATGTTGGGAGGCACGCATTTTCCTTAGTCCCTTGTTAGAAAATAAGGTCTCACAACTCCTGGGCGCGGGGAGGGAAATAGAAGAATAGTGACATCTGGTGGCCAAGACTTTCCGTGCTTTGACTAGGGATGGTACAGATTCTAATCCTAATAGATCTGCTTCAAAGCCAAGTTCCCGCGGGTGGTTAATAAACTGTACCACCTGGTTACCTAGAGATTTCTGAAAGACATAAGTCATTTAAACATCGTGGACCCACTACTGTAGAAGATATTACATATGGTGATTATTTCAGGATCTTGTTAAAAAATGTATGTGTATATAGAGAAAGTGTAAGAGTGTAATATTCATATGTATACACATTATATGTATTTATATGATACAAATATATATTATATATCTGATATTTATTTGTATAAATAATATACTAACAATGCCATTGAAGAACATTAATACTATCTCAATTGTTTTTCTTATGAAGTTAAGCTTATAATTTACATTAATAATTACTAAAGGACATTGCTTTTAGACATAAAATGCTTACTGGGATGGAGTTGTATATTTCATCATGTCCTCTCAAGAGAGAATTCATTACAAACTTAAAAGAGGAAGGAAATAACACAGTGGGATTTTAATAGTGAAAACCCTGGCTGCTGATGGTCAAGGTCATGCTTACCTGATGAATAGTGATTGATTTTTAGCATTTCCACCACTTGTGAACAAGGGATGTTAGGTTTTAAAAAAGGAGGATATTTGGGATTACTTCATAACAATGCAACAGTGACTGTTGGTATTGCTAACTCTGCTCTACTTCTTTCCATATATTTGCCTGTGTAACATACTTTGGATAATTGCCCAATTATAAATGTAGAAAACACAACTCTGTCCACACAAGCAAGTCCATTCCTTCTCAGAATCTCTTACTAAGCTCTATGTGAATTTTACCGATCCTAAAACAATTCATGGAGCAGATTTACTATACCCATTTTATAGAAGAAGCAGCTAAGACTTAGAAAAGTTACATAATATGCCTGCCCACAGGCAATGTATTTTAGGGCCAGACTCAGGATTGAATCCAGTTTTCCCAACTCCTGAGCCCACAATCTTTCCAGTACGCTATGTGGCTCATCCCTAGGAAACCAGGAAGAAATGAAGATTAGGGCAGAAATCACTCTGAAGAGTACACTAAAAACTAAAAGGGATATTTAAGGTACTAAACACACACCACATTTCTTAACCTATTCAAGTTATATGAAAATTATAAGGAACAGAGTAACAATTTTGTGTGTAAACCTTACAAAGCTGGGACCATGTGATTCAGTCTTGAAGCAGGTCTCCGTGAAATAAAATGTTTTGTTTCGTTTTCCTGCGCAGGACCTGAACTATCTTTAACAGCTTAGGGATTATGCATTATGTAATCCCAGTGGAAGGTAAAGCCTCCGATGGTAAAGGTGGTTGATCAGGTCTTTAGGATGGTTCTGCTAGCAGTGGTACCAGTGATTGACGCCATTATGTTGACACTAGAAGCTGACATGTCAGGAGTGCCAGCGGGGGGGCTCAGGCAGTTGAGCATCTGCCTTCAGCTCGGGTCATAATCTCAGGGTCCTGGGATGGAGCCCAGGATGGGTTCCCTGCTCAACAAGGAGTCTGCTTCTCCCTCCCGCTCCTCCTCCCCATGTGTGCGCGCACACACTCTCTCTCAAATACATAAAAATATAAAATCTTTAGAAGCTGATGTGTCTAGTATATGGTGACAGAGGTAGCAGTATCTTCACCTTATCAGTTTTATTATATGATCTGAGGATTTGTTTCTAAATGCACATACCTCTGAGCCTGACTGTAAGCTTTCTTTTCGATAAATTCCTTTTCTCCTTAAATCAAGTAGAGTTACTTTCTGTTGCTTGTAGTTAAGAAGCCTGATTGACACAGACATTAGAACCACCCGACACAAACCCTCAGGAAAACAGAAGAAGGATGGGTTATCTAGTTTGAGGAAGACTGAGGGCTGAAAATCCAACTGGTTTAAAGGGTTTTCACACAGGCATCTTACAGCATAGAGTAGCAAGGCGGTTTAATTCAATTATCACTGTGCTCACCTAGAATGAAGTACCCATTGAAATCCATTTTGGAGAAGCCAAGTAGCAGCTGAGGAATAAAAGGACTGGGGAAGTCAGGTGGTTGTTTCTGTTGTTTTATGGAGTTGGACAGCTTCAAGAAAGAGAATAATGAGCTCTAACTCCTAATTTCTCAGCTCAAATTCCTAAATTCTCAGCTCAAAGAAGATATATACTGGGGATTTTTCTGTGATTTTTAAGACAAACAAAACAACAACAATAACAACAAAATTTTTTTTCTAATAGCTAGAGGTCAAGATAGGTGAAAACTGAAAACAAAATTTGATTTTGTGGGTCACTGAATTATAAAATCACTTAAATGCACAGCCTAAACACTCTCTTATTTGAAAACAAGGACATTGATTAGAACAATCCTAAGGACCGGATGGAGAGACATGAGAAAATCCAGATGACTGAATGTACCCCACAGCCCTCGAGCTCTGTGCTGGCTTCCCTTACCAAACGAAGGGCCTGATGAGGTTCCTAGCACACCTCAAGAGACCAACTGAAAAGATAAACCCCGAAAAAGACTGAACCATCACCCAGAGTTCTGACATTTGGCTGTCTTATAAAGGCAAAAATCTGGGGAATACATGTGGCAAGAGATTCTGAGATTTCTAGACTAAGGAAGGAAGAACACAGCTTTAGATTGGACTGAATCTATTGATAGGGAAGCAGTTCTCAAAATTCCAGACTCCATGTGTTCACATGAGCAGTTGGGGGTAGTATTAATCATCTGCTCAGTTGGTGCTAAAATCCAGACTCATGGGGCCCAGCAGAAATAATAATAAGCCACTCATGTAGCTCTTACCAGGTGCCAAGCACTGTTTTAAAATACTGTTATATATCAAGTGATTTAATCGCAAGAATAAGGCTGAGATTTGTATTATCACCCCCACTTCTAAAAGCAGAAACCGAGGCATTTGGAGGTTCAACAATTTCCCACATGCAGCTTCTAAGTGGTAAAGCTGAGATTCAAATCAGTTAGCCTGGCTCTAGAGTCTGGGCTTTTCAGATCTATGCTGAAGTTCTTACAAAGGGGAGGTGCCAGAAATACCTTGATATTACGTAGAGGAAGCAATCCGAGAACTTACGGAAGTGATATAAAAGATTATCAGGTGTGATGGGGCGCCTGGGTGGCACAGCGGTTAAAGCGTCTGCCTTCGGCTCAGGGCGTGATCCCGGCATTGTGGGATCGAGTCCCACAATCAGGCTCCTCCACTATGAGCCTGCTTCTTCCTCTCCCACTCCCCCTGCTTGTATTCCCTCTCTCGCTGGCTGTCTCTATCTCTGTCAAATAAATAAATAAAATCTTTAAAANAAAAAAAAAAAAAAAAAAAAAGATTATCAGGTGTGACCTACGTATCCATTCTCATACTAAGTTCTCCAAGTCCCAAAAGACACATACTTGCCTCAGCACTGAGAAGCCCACTGGTGAGGGGGAATGCCAGCATTTTTGAAGAGCAGTGCTGTGGCTTTTCTCTGGAGGCCGGTGCTCATGACACAGAGTTGTAACCATCACCCAGTTCCCAAATCTGCTGACCACCAACCAGGAGCCCCTTGAATGAAAGAGAAACTGGACATTTGCAGCAAACCCCAATGGACAGCCATCCAAAAGCCATTTCCCATCCCATTTTCTTTGCTGCATACCACTTCAGAGTCTGGCATTATCTTGTCTATAATACTGGGTGTTGGGGCAACCAGTGACCCAGTTCTGGCCAGTGAGATCTAAGGAAAAATGTGCTGAGGAATGCTAAAAAAAGATGATTTGTTTCTTTTTAATAGAGATGTAGGAGGAGATGGGTTCTCACCTTGGCCACCCTTGTACTTCTAGCCTTTGAATGAGGTCATGATGCCTGGAGCTGCAGCAGCCATCATTCAAACACAGGGTGTAAACCTAAGTGAAAAAGTCACTCAGATGATCAGTACCTAAAGATGAAAAGAACCTGGATCCTTGAAGGATCATGCCCACAACTGTGTGGCTCCGGGCTCCTTGTTACATGAGGGAAACAAATCTCTACTTGTTAAGATATTGGTTCTCTTGGGGCGCCTGGGTGACTCAGTCATTAAGTGTCTGCCTTCGGCTCAGGGTGTGATCCTGGCATTCTGGGATCGAGCCCCACATCAGGCTCCTCTGCTATGAGCCTGCTTCTTCCTCTCCCACCCCCCTGCTTGTGTTCCCTCTCTTGCTGTCTCTCTGTGTCAAATAAATAAATAAAATCTTTAAAAAAAAAAAGATATTGGTTCCCTTTTCTATCACTTGCAAACTAAAGTATTCCTCAATGATAAAGTAACTCATGAGGAAGGATCCAAAATAACATTACAGGTATGTACCATGTATCTTCTTTCCAACACCCAGAAGAAATTCAAAAGTTGCATATATTGCTATTCTGTCTTTCCTGAGAACTTTAAAAAGGATCCATTTATATATTTACAGCAATACATTACGAAAAAAATTCCCTTTCTCATTCTATCTACTTTGATCGCAGCATAGAGTGCTCCAGGGCATCTTGCTCCATAGGCCTCCAACTCTTTTTCTCTCTCTTTTCTTCTTTCTCCTTTTCCACTGCTTCTAGCTTTATGATGTAGACTTCCAGGTTTCTAACCACCAACAGTGAAGAGGGAGGAGGGGGCACTTTTAACTGCAAAATTCCCTTCAGTGACTCCCAATGCTCCTACATGAATAATTTTTGTTCCATCACGTATCATTTTTTACTTTAACTTTTTAATTGTGTTTACAATTGCTTATATGTTTCTGTATTTCAGATTCCTATTACTCACTGACTTTCACTTTTAAATAAAGATGCCTTCTCTTGGAAGATGAGTTGGTTTCAATATAAGGTCAAGTCCCATTTGAGAATGTCAAATGTTTGCTAAGTGTATATCTTAAAAATAATAGTATATATTTTAAAAATAATTCTAATGCTTAAGATGCCATTGTATGTAAAAATAGGGAAGCTAGGCTTATTCCTACATAAGATTGTATTAATGATTCTGTATTGGTCCTATATATTCCAATTGCTGCTGTAACAAATTACCACAAACATAGTGATTTAAAATAATACAAATGTTTTATCTTACAGTCCAGGAGATCAGAAGTCCAAAATGAATATTAAGAGGCTAAAATCAAGTTGTCAACAGAGTTGGTTCTTCTGGATGGTCCAAGGGAGAATCTGTCCCTTGCTTCTTCTTGCTTCTAGAGGCTCTGGGAATCCTTGGACCCTCGCTGCATCACTCCCATCCTTGCTTCTGTTATCCTATCATCTTCTCCTGGTTTTGGTCTTCTTGCCTCTTTCCTATAAGGACCCTTGTGATTATAATTAGGACCCATCTAAAAAACACAGGATAATCTCTTCATCTAAAGATCCTAACAATGATAGGTGTGAATTCTCTTTTTGCCATATAGAGGGTCACCCACAGGTTCCAGAGATTAGGAGGTGAACATCTTTGGAGGATCCTTATTCGGCTTACTATAGTCTACCTTCTGGCCCCCAAAGATTCACATCCATTCCACATCAAAATACATTCACCCCATCCCAATGTCCCCCAAATTCTCAACCTATCACAGCATCAAATCAAAGTTCAAAATCTCTCTGAATATTATCAGTTCAAAAGTCCCAAATTGCTTCATCTAAATAAAGAATGAGTGAGGCTCTGGGTATGATCTTTCCTGGGGCAAAATTCCTCTCCATGTATAGATCGGTGAAGCCAGCAAACAATTTATTGGCTCCCCCAAGTACAATGTAAGACAGGCCCAGGACATCAGTTGTAGCCATTCCCATTCAAAATGGAATAAAAGAGAGGGAAGGAAGAAGTCACCGCTGCCAAGCAATTTTGAAATCCGCCTGTGAAAACTATTTCAAGGTCTGTGATTAAACCTCTGTGGCTTTTGGCTCAAATCTCTGAGGCCAAGAGTTTATTGTGAGTCATTCTCTCTTTTTCATGAAGAGTAGAACATGTTTTTACCTAAGTAGTCTTATCTATTTCCTGCCTTTGGAATTTGGGGAGTCCAGCAGTCTCTTTTTACTTTGTACCCCTCTCCCCCATGTCCCTTTTGATGCAGGGTAGTAACATTTCTTATACCATATCATCAAAAACCTTGTGTGTCTCCCATGTATGTTACAGAGATTCCCTCCATTTAGATAAAAGACTCTTCTATAGATTCCTCTTGGAGAGGCCCGTGAGATGGCTGAGGAAATCCAGGAGTCACATGCTTAATCTCTTCAAAGAACCCTCTGTGTAACAGAATACTGTGACATTTTATTTCTTCCCAGGCGCTAACAAAAGATTGTCCAACCACACACTCAGGTTCCTCTCTAGGCTTTCTTTCCTTATAGTAAATCTCCTAATTTTAATTTTTTATGCAGTCCGTATAGGCTGAGAATTTCCAAAATCATTAGTTCCCCGTTCCATTTGCTTAACATTTCTTTTCTCAATTTCTCTCTTTATTCTTGTATTTTATTACAAGCAGTAAGATCATCTTCAATACTTTATTTAGAAATATCCTCATTAAATATCCAAGTTGATCACTAACAAATTCTTTCCACATAAATATAGGACACAATTTAGCTAATCTTTCTGCCACTACATGACAAGAATCTGCTTTCTCCCTGTTTCCCATAACATATCCTCATTTCCCCCTGAGCTCTCACCATCAGGCTTTAACATCCATATTTATACTAACAGTCTGTTCAAGAGTTTTTCAAATTTTCAAACTTCAAGTTGTGCTCCCAATTCCAAAGCCACATCCATATTTTTAGGTATTTGTTACAGCAACACCTCACATTCAGATACCAAGATCTCTACTGGTTTTCAATTGCCACTATAAAAAATTATCACAAACTTAGTGGCTTAAAATAACCTAAATTTATTCTCTTACAGTTTGGAGGTCAGAAGTTTAAAATCAAGGTGTTGGCAGGGCAGCAGTCCTTCTGGAGGCTTTGGAGGACATTCTATTTCCTTGCCTTTTCTAGCTTCTGGAGGCTGCCCTCAGTCCTTGACTCATGGCCCCGTATGGAAGAGGAAAATTGCCCAGAGCAGGCTCAGGCCAGGAGGCCCCAAAAGATGGAAAGTTATTAACAATAAGCTAGAGATAACCAGAAGCCCTACTGGGAGCAAGAGATAACCAGCTGTTTCTGCTTCTGTAAACAGGCTTCCCGCCACAGGCTGTCTGCCCTACTGTTCTCTCCTAAAGCAGCCCCCACTGTCCCAGTTCAAACCCACCTACCAGCAGTCAACGTAGCCCTTGGAGCCTGACAGCCTGCAGTTCCCTATAAAAGCCTTGTAACCCCATGTCACTTGTTCTCTCGCCGGTCTGATTCTTATTTTTCTGCAACATTTCTGGAGTCCCCAGCGAGATGCCAACCTGTCTGGCCCCTTGAGTCACCAGCCGGTAGCTCGACTGCACTGAAGCAGGGAGGAACCCAGGATAATCAGAGGTGCCACACTGCCCGACAGTATTCCAGGTCCTGCTTCACCCTGGAGTTCCAACCCTCCGGGCAGTCTTGGCCCGGCTGGACTCCGAGGAGAAGTGGACCTACTCTCCTCGCAACTCATCTGGACTTGGTAAGCATCCCAGGAATCTGTAGTCAGTGCCTGCTCCAGTGAGCAGAAGGGAAGCCCGGCCACCTTCCAGGAATCTCCGTGAGGAATTCCACAGGTTGGGGACCTCAACTTTGGTGTGAATGCGTGAGTGAATGAATGGCCTGTTTGTGTTTGCTGCTCCACGGTCTTGAGACTACAGAGTCTGAGTGGGCCCCAACCTCTTTCCGTGGTGACATCATAGAGTCTAGGGCGAGCCCTTTGGAGCGCCAGTCTGGGGTTTATATGGACTTGATGCAGGTCAGAGGCACCCATGTCTCCTCCAGGAGAGTGGACAGGCGGGCATCAGATTGGTCTCTCCTTGGAGGGACACCCACCCCTTGTTTGTCTTTGTGCCACCGATTCAGGGCACAGGGAGGGAACACATAAGGTAGGCAAGAGAGCCCTTGTTCATCATGGGGTGGAAGTTCTTCAAAACCTACAGTCCTAGGCTGTATGCTCAAAATTTTAAGAAGGGATTCTCAGGAGACTATGGGATCAAAATGTCTCCTGGAAAATTACACACATTAGGTGAACAGGAATGGGCCACCGTTGGGGTCGACTGGCCCTCCGAGGGTGCCCTAAGATCTACCCACTGTCCAGTTCATTTACATAAGTATGGTTGGGACTCCCAGACGCCCTGACCAATGACCATATATGGATTCGTGTTTCCAGATAGCCCAAACTCGGCCCCTGTAAGTCAGATTCTCTGCTAATAGGAAGGGCCAGAGTAGGGTATTTGTAACCCAGGTATAGAGCCCAAAGGGTGTAAGGAAGCAGAGCCTGTGTCTCAGGGAGCCGTAGGCGCAGCAGTGGGGATGAGCTCTGGAGGAGGGTGAGCCGGTCAGGAAGCGTGGGGACTGCCGTCCTCCTCTGACTCGGGGCCTGAGGCTGAGCTGCAGAGAAGAGGAAATGATAGATGGGAAGGAAACTAAGATTTGGAAATATTTCTTTTAATTGGCGATAAACTCCACGTGAAACAATGGTTTTAGAAATCAGAATAAAATATGGCAGAATGCAGTTCTGACCACAAGTCACATTGTGACTTAGTAGTTCTGGATGAAATTCCCATATAGCTGATTGCATTTCAAAGGAATGGTGGAAGTATTGTTAGTTTCCAAGATCTGCCTGCTCCAGGGACAGTTACAACCCATTTTAAATGAGTCCAGTGTACCCCCCCCCCATAGAGGAAAGAATCCAATTCCATCAAAGTGGATTCAGCCTTTGGCATGCTGTGTTTGCATGTGGCCCAAGTCACAGCCCACTGGGAGTGGCAGCCCCGGCCATCAGTGTCGGTCAGGGGGCAGACATTTCTCTCTCTGTATTATCAAGAGCTCCAGGCTCTTGCGCAGGTCAGACTGCACTAAGGTGCTGACAGTGAGCAGCTGCTCGGACAGACCAGGGAGAGGCTCTCACTCTGTATTTAAAGGGCCCAAGAGCTGCAGGAAGTGTTCCTGCTTCTTCTAAGTGACATGTGTGAAGAGATGACTGATTTAGCAGCTCTGACAGCCCACAGAAAACTTGATCCAGACAGAAACGAAATGTAAGATAACAGGAGCTCTCCTCCTTGAGTTTAAGAAAGAGGAGAGGAGACTACAAATTCTGAGTGTCTCTGATAAGCCAGGCATTATGTTGAGTGTGTTAACCATATACTTTCATTTAATTTCCCAAAACACCATGTATGCTTGTAGAGTTTAAATAATGTAACTTTGGTCATCTAGTAAATAAGTAATACGTTTAAAAAAATCTGATAATCTGAAGCATGGATTCAAACACAGGGAGGAAAAGTATGGGTTCTTTCTGGAATCCTGCAGCTAGGTTTCAAAATTTGTTTCAACCACTTCCTAGTGATGAGGGTGAACAACTTTTCTAACCTTTTGTGTCTTGGTTTCTCATTGGCAAAATATAGGTAGTGTTTACATAACAGAGTTGTAAGATTCAAATTAGATTATCTCTATTAATTGCTTGAACAAATATCTAATGTTTAGTAACTCCGCAGAAAATGTTTGATACTATTTTCCAATGATCTTCAAAATCTATGATGTTCTAAAATGTCATTCCGCTTCCCGTATTTGAGTGTGACAATCATAATACCCACTGAAATATACTTTTCATGTTTCTATTAAGATTATTCTTAATGGTGATAATCTTATGCCATTTGTATATCTGCTAAAACTCAACTGATTTTACCATTATTGTTTGAAAGTTGCTCTTTGATGAGTTGTAAGTAATATATTATTAAATAAAAATGGTAACTTAGCCTTAGGGATTGTAAGTAGAGAGGCAAAGAAAGCAGCAAGACAGTCACAAAGCACAGAGCCCTGGAGGAGACCCAGTAAGAAGGAGAAGGGGCTAATGGAAACTGCCCACCTAATAGATGTGGGGGCTTCTTCCTCACTCATTTTCCGGGTTAAAGGCTGTAACTGCAGCCACCTGGGGTTAGTCTCCCGGGACAGGGATTTTAAGGAATATTCCCAAGTTGCTGACAAAACTCTCTTGTTTCAGGAAAACTCCCTGCCTTGTCTGGCCTGACATGGACTGCCCATCTCCCTTGGTGGTGGGAAGACAGGACGTTGGAGCTGGTGAGCTCTAAAACCGGGAACCCTTTCTCTGCCTTCTGGCAGCACTTTGCCTCTTCGGTCTCCCCCTCCCCCTTCTCATGTTTCTGCACCACCTTGGGTGTGGCCTGCATATCTGGCTTCTAGGCCATCCTCAGTGCCTCAGGCACCCTGGCTCCTTCTCCCTTCCGTGTGAAGGAGCGAGAAGAGCACCCTCGGCTCGAACACCACCCACTCCAGGTTTCCCCACCAGTGTCTCAGATAAAATCGACGATGGTGAGGATCCTGGTGGAACAGAGTTCAGTACTGAAACTAAGTTAAGTTTCTTGGTTTAATTAAGATAGACATGTCTTTTAAGTTATCAGCACTAAATGTGAAACTTTATTCTACCAAGATTTCCTGAAGGTCAAATAAACTCCTGTTACCTCTGTTGCGATTCGTTAGCAAGAGATACTAAAATAAAATTCGTTAGACATCTAGGTCTTTTCCAAAATAGGATAAAGTGCTAAATCATTGATAACTAGACAAAGGTTTCTGCTTTGACTTCTTATTGCAAAGAAATGAAGGACATTTAAATCTGTTGGTAAACATGTTTTGTGCTTAATTAATTCATAAATTTGCCGTCTAAAGAATTCTGATGTAACAGTTCACGATTGGTTACTACTTAGTCTTCACTGGAGATTAAGGTTTCTAAGAGTGCAAAATTCTGCTAAATGTAATTGAGACTGATGGAAATAAGGAAAACAACTCTGTATGTAGAAAAGTAGAAAATATACGGGAATGCATTTTTGTTAAAGGTAAAAGAAGGTAATTTTGTCCTAAATGAGCCTGGTTGTTTAAAAGAAATGGCTTGGGACAGGGTCTAAATGCAAAGAACAGTTGTAGGTTTGTAAAGGAAAAACTCTGGAATGAAATTTTAGGTGTGGTCAGTACAGATTAAGAAAAAAAAATAGATTTTAAAATAGTATACACTAGTATAATATTGAAAGACCACCTTCTCTCTGTTCAAAAAAAAAAAAAAGAGACACGTTTTCTTATATTCATCTGCTCTGGATAAGAGAATGTAAACAAAGGTTTTTCCTCTCTGTCTTTTGTTTAGTCGTTCTCAGGTCTTTGAGTACTTAGTTAAAACTTCTCAATGTTAAAAGGAACTAAGTTTACTAATAACCCAACGGTATTTCCTCCTCAAATCTCATTGTCGCCTTGGTAAAATAAAATTGAGTTTTGTGATATCTGTAATCCTGTTCAGGCATATGCTAGAACTAAGGTTTTAAGAAACCTTCCCAAGATTTAAATTGTAAATGAAGTCTCTTTAACTCATTAGACCTTTTACTTGGTGTGCTGTTCCTGGGGAAGTACTGTTAAGCAAATGATAAGGCTTGGGTTACATTTGGGTGGGTGCTGTAATTACTCTGGAGGTCACCTGCAGTTCCTAAAGTTTTAATGTGCTAATAATACAAGACCACCACTCCCTGTTCTGGCCGTTGAAGTGTTGAAGTGTCGTGTGTCACCAAATAACTGAGTTTCCTTGTCAGTCGAATCATGGTGAACTCTCATATTGGATCATTGGCAGAGTCCGTTTCTGAGCTGTTTTGGGTCACTTATAACTGTTCTTACTGTGTTGCAAAATGAGTTTCATCTTCAAGGAATTTTGTATAAAGGACTTTTAGAACAAAAACAGGTACTCAATATTTTTAAGATTAAAACTGAAATAAGTAAGAATTTCCAGAACTAACTGAAGCTGGATTCAAACTAAACCAGAACTAGTCACATGGGATTAAATGAACTAAAAAGATGATTATAGTGTTGTGACTCTTGTTTGAAACATTGCTGGTTCTCTGATGTTTACTCTTCCAGATTAAGAAAACTTTCTTTTAAGATATCTGTGACTTACAAAAACGTGATAAAGTATTCATTTGTGAACAAATTGAAGCATTTAACTTTCCTCTCTACCTGCACCCTCTGAAATTCAAAAGGTCTCAGTAAATATTCTTTCTTCCAAGGCAATCATGGTCGTTTGCGTAAGTTCAATAAGAATCTGTTTTCCTTGTAACAGGACAGCACTGGAAATATTGGTTATTTTACCAAGGCTTTGACTGGAATGTCATATTTGAGAGAGACATGCATAGACTCAGATATGACCAAACAGCTTTAAGGAACTAAGGTTGACTTTATGAAACGTGGAGCCATAATGCCACTTGGAAATGTTGGTCTGATACCTTGCTTACAAAGTTCCTAGCAGCTTCACCAGGTGAGTAAAGAATGTCGCTTCCTGGCAGGTGCAGGAAACCTCAAAATATATTGGGGCCCTCATGAAGAAGAATCCACCCAAATCTATAGGCATTCCAGGCATGTCTGATGGCAAGTACTTGGCTTGGCTTCTGGCCTGGAGAGGCTGCTAAAAAGTTTGACCTAGAGATTCCTTATGAAAGTTCCAGCAAAGCAGATTCTAAAAGATCTACCTGGCCAATCATTCTTGCTGAGCTTATGTAAATAATTATGCCGTCTGTTAAAACTGGACTTGTTTTCCAAAAAAAAGTAGTCTTATTTGGCTATCTCTGGAAATGAGGGTTATTATAGGGAAATTATGTTTCAACAACATGCCTTTGTAGATGTTAAATTCTAGTTCTGATTGTCTTTGAATGATGTTTACCTAAGCTAGACAACTTGAGGTAAACTTCAGAGAAAATTGCACAATGGCTCATATAGACAATCTTTGTGCTTTTTATTCTATGGGGATAGTAACAGGACCCCGTGAGCATATGATTATTTAAACAACTGGAAAATGGGATTGATTCCCCAATAATTATATAACTCAACTAGTACCTTGACCAATTCTATGTGGCTGGGACAATGAAATCACTCCATAAAAGCCAAAGCATACCCCATTCAATAGGGTTAACTATGGGCTTGTGGAAATAATGGATGACCCCACTTTCTTTATGATTGGATTGGATGATGTACTTGGGGATGCCTTTATCTTGACAAGTCTTCTCCCACTTGCCAGTGATTCCTTATAATTAGGATATTGTTAAGGCTAGACCTTGAAGGGATTCTTGATGGATTTCATCCCTCATAGTCTTATTTATCCTATTGAGGTGTAATTGTAAACAAAGGCTTTAGCCAAGCACATAACAGCCCTCCTGGTAAAAAGAGCCTCAAAGCTCACTATGGGACAGTCCCTCACTGGAATGACTTCACATCAGGTCCGGAGTGTCTTAGACACCAAAGTCCCCAATAGATTATGGGAGTCAGATGTATTAAATACCAGGCAATGCTTATAGATAATGCTTAAAACTTGTCAAACTTTAAGCCCAGCTACCCTCATGCTTGGATCTGGCCGTCGTACTTCTATAGAGCATAGCTGTTCATAGGTTATTGATCTTGTATGTGCTAGTCGACCAGATTTAAAAGACCCCCCACCAAAATACAGGTAAAGTTGGGTTACTGATGACAATAGTTTTATGAAAAGGGGAATAAAAATCTGGGTATGCTATAGAGTTCACTCATGCTTGGCAATTGCCAAAGCCTCACTCTTCTTAAGGCTGTACACCTGCCTAGCTATAATTCACCTCAAAGGCTCTATGGCAGGCCACCCCCCCAATAAGAAGGCTTGGAGGAGACCTCAAACAGATTAAAGACTTAGAAGTGTCCTGCCATCTCCAAGCCCCAGGAAAAACTCTAAGGCACAACTCCCAAGAAGCTTTAGAAAGGACCCCTATCCCTAAGAGTAACTGGACCCATCCCCACCAACTGGGGGACATGATATGGGTAAAAGACTGGAAGAAGGAGCCGCTCCAACTCACTTGGATGGGCCCTATCTAGTAATACTGGCAACTCCCACTGCTGTTAAAGTTGCAGGTATCACTCCCTGGATCCATTGTTCCCGAGTAAAGAAGGCAAGGGCCCCCGCAGACCCTGATGATTGGCAGACAGCTTGGGACCTGACTGACCCCCTCAAGTTAAAGATCCAGAAGACCACCCAGCAGCCCACGGCCGCCAAGAGGGCCTCCGACCCAACTTGATGCCTTAAGGAAACCTGCGGCTCCCCCGGTTAAGGAGTCCACAACCTTGCTCTAGTCGCAAACCTGGAGGCCGACTGGTCAAAGCTCGGTGGAAGCTTGAGGAACTCAACGGAGACCACTGGGACACTAAAGTCCCAGTGCCATCCTATACCAGTAATAATAGTGGTACATGTGACCCCAGTGTTCTCTGTTGGTTTAGCTGAGTCAGCCCCAGGTGACTAGAATTGGACATAGAAAATCGCTCTAGCCACAGCCTATGTAGATATAGTGAGCCTGTTCGGTAAAATCCACTCCTGGTAACTCGATACAGATCTCTAGACCAGCAAGAAACCCAATGGTCATGGTCGATGCCCATTCTAAGTTAGAAAAGGCATCAAAAGCAGGGAATGAAGAGGGAAACTGCCCAGAGCAGGCTCAGGCCAGGAGGCCCCAAAAGATGGAAGTTATTAACAATAAGCTAGAGAGAACCAGAAGCCCTACTGGGAGCAAGAGATAGCCAGCTGTTTCTGTTTCTGTAAACAGGCTTCCCACCACAGGCTCCCTGCACTACTGTTCTCGCCTAAAGCAGTCCCCACTCCCCCAGTTCAAACCCACCTACCAGCAGGCAGCGTAGCCCTTGGAACCTGACTGCCTGCAGTCCCCTATAAAAGCCCTCTAACCCCATTGCCTGGGGCCCAGAATTTGGAGCGGGAGTTCATCTGGATCCGCTGACATAAAAAAATCCTCTCGCCAGTCTGATTCTTATTTTTCTGCAACAGCATCGCATCACCTTTTCTCCTTCTGCTTCCCATATCCTTCTTTTAATTCTCGTCCGCTTTTCTCTTGGAAGGACCCGTTGGTTACATTGGACCTACCCCAAAATCCAAGATCTTCTTTCCATCTTAAAACCCTTACTTCAATCACATCTGCAAAGTCCCTTTTGCCATATAAGGTAATATTCGCAGGTTCCAGAGACTAAGATGTGACATCTTTGACATGCATTATTCAGCTTACCTCAGGCCCTAATTCTTCACCTCTCCTTGGAACCATGCCCCTTGGCATGTCATTTTGTAGCACCCTCTCTCTATGGGTGCAGTGTCCTCCTCACCCTTGAACGCTGGGCTTCACCCTGTGACTTGATTCGGCCAATAGATAAGAGGCAAAAGTGATGCCTTCAAAGGGTTTCAAATTTCCTCCCGTCTCTTGAGCCATTGCCATTGCCATGAGAAGAAGTGTTTCTATCAGTCCAGTCCAGTGATCCCATAAGGTAGATGAGGGACATATGGAGAAAAGCTGCTCCTCCCAAGCCTAGCTTAGAGTGGAGCCCCCAGCTGCTCCACAAACAGAAGAGTAAGCCCAGGGAAGGGCAGACAGTCTCCACAGCTCACCCTCAGGTGTGAGAAATGAATGCTTATTCTTGAATGCCACTGAGTTTTAGGGTGGTTTACTAAGCGGCAATATCATTCTTTTATTTGCACAATAATTTTAAGGCCTAAGGAAAAACTACCAATGGCCACAATTGTTCAGAACTCCCAGAGTCATGTGAATTTGAACACACACACACTCTTCATTTTATAGTGTATTAAACTTATTTTTTTAGGGCTTTGTTAAAACTGCTTCCAAAGAAAATGTCTGGGCTGAAGCAAAGTGGGACCAGAGAAAAATTGGAGAAGGCAATGATTTACAATAGAGGGATCATCTTTCTTGGAACATCCTGAACAGAAGTTTCAATAATGAGGGAGTTCTGCAGCCTTCCTGAAAAAGCCTTCCAAAGACCAGAAAATTCTGTAAAGAACACCTTCAGATATTTCTCATTGATGCTTTTCTTTGTTTTACAAATTTTGCAAATTCGAAAGGTTTTCATGATGGTTTTCTGCAACACTAGTTGCTGCAGTCCTGTCCCCAGTGATGCTGTTGCCGTTGTAGGCGTGTGGCAGTTGTGTGCTGACCGCTGACTGTGCACATCTCTTCCCAGCTCCATGTTCGGTGGCTTGGTGACATCAGGTTGATAGCTAGCAATGAGCCATGGTGGGAGTTTTTATATCACAGAAATCTTGCTTCAGTTATGGATGTGTGCATTGGGTCATAATAGAAAGTGTATTTCTTACACTGGGTCATGGTCAAATGCTGTGAAACCATGGCTCTCAGAGTGATGGAGTAAACTTCAACTCCCTGCAGGACTAACAATCTATTTGTGTAAAACATTTCTGCCCCTGGAAGCAAGGCTTGACACGGCAGCAAATGGTGATGCTACCCAAATTAATTTGGAAATGGGCATTTTTCTATGGACATTTCTGCTGTGGGCGTTCAGTTTCTGTGTTTCTCTTTGTCCTTCATGCAGCTGCAGGAGCTGGGGGCAGGGCGTGTGTGTGTGTGTGTGTGTGTGTGTGTGTGTGTGTGTGTGTGGCTAGTTCACCCTAATGTTTCTGGCTACAATTTGCAATTTCTGTCAGTAACAGGGAAAGAATAGGATGGGTATTTTGCTTGCAGGACTTCAAAAGATAGCGATGATCCCTGTTGACCCTCTCTCAGTCCAGGCTCCACGGCCCGGCAGTGCCATTCTTGAGTGAAATGGGGGACGGAATGGGCTTTGAACCACGCTAGAGGCCCTTGTCTACAGCCAGCAGGCACTTGCACAGCAATCTGAGAAACCTCATGCTCCAGAATAATTCTCCAGCTCCCTTGGGGCTGGCAACTAGAAGCAAATCAAGCTGGCATTGCTAATGTAGTTTGGAACAATCTTCGTCTCAGACAAGAATCCTAAAATCTCCTTTTGTGGGTCCATCTTTATGAGAAGGCTGAGAGGCTGCTTTTCTTTGGATTTCCATATTTTGATGAAACACACTACGTATTTTGATAAACCTATTAAACGTTTTGCTTTTGCGTCATGACTTTCTGTGCCTTCCAAACCTCAGACATATTTAGGACCTGGGTGCTTCCTCCTGCCCATTTCACTTGAATTTCCCACTTTCACTGTAGCAGAAGTTTACACAGGGGCACTGGGTTGATACTGATGGAAAGGGGACCTTCCTGGAGCCAGACAGGGCAAACCTTTAGTCAAGCTTTGCTTCACCAAAAAAGGTGGCATTGGCAGGACTTAACCCACACCCCACCCTCCAAAACCTCAGTCACTGTTGCCTAAAAAGCTAAGCAGATGCAATCACCGAGTATAGCCCTTCACCACCCCTACAGCCCTAAATCCAACCCAACCGGGGCCAAGGAGCCACTCCTGGACGGGAGCATCTGCATCGTGCTGCCAGCGCTCCAGAGAGCAACACTTAGCCAAGGAAAGTAGAAAAGCGTGACAACAGCAATCAAAGTTCTAGCAGTCGGCATAGCTAATTCCACATTGCAGACACGATCCCGGGTGCTTTATTTGTATTAAATCACAAAATTCCTTGGAAGCAGATGCTCTGAGTATCATTTTACAATGGAAGAAAACTGAGGTTAAGTAACTTGCTCAAGATCACAGAGGCAGTAAGAAGTAACATCTGAGTCCAAACCAAGAGTTTGGCCCCAAGGCTCAGGCTCTCCGCCAGACAGCATCTCACCCCTAATTCCGTCAACTAGGTTCTCCCAAAGGGCCCTCCTCACCCCGTCCTTGGCTGTGTCTCCAGCCTTACCTTTCCCACTTAACTCTTGGGGCCTTGAAGCCGCAGCACGTCGCCAGAGGCTTTTGCACAAAGGGTCTATCACATAAGCAGGAATGCCACGGACTCGGTCTGAAGTTCTGTTTCAAAAGATAAATCACCTTTAAACATTAGTGTTTGACTTATATACAGCAAAACAACATCGAATGATGCATCTTACAATGGATTACAATGATCATTGGGGTGCGATACCAAAGTCAAAGCCCCCAAATAACCGTCATAGTCATAGCTTACATGCATTTCCTTGATAAGCCCTCACTACAGTTAAACTCTACCTGAGCCAGGTTTGCCAGGAAAACAGCAAGGGTTAAGAAAGCCTCCTATCCTGTTGTTTCCTGAGATGCCTCACCCTTTTGTGTTTCAGAAAAGAGCTAAAGGCTAAGAATCCCTCCCCTCCCAATATAACTTAGATCATCATAGCCACCTCCACTGCCCCTCACAATTCCTTTACTTAACTGGTTCTATAAAACCCTAGATCTTCTGCCTTTTCTTTGGGATTCCTCATTAACAGATTTTTCTGCTTATTGCAAAAGCCTGAAGAAACTCATCTCCTCCATCGTCTGGTGCATTCTGTCTTTGACAGTTTGGTGCCTTGGCTCCTAGGTTTGGGCTTCTCCTTCAGATTCTCATTTACTCCACTCAAGTAACCAGACCCCCGTGTTGACACTCTGTGCTCCATTCCTGACTGATGACTGGGGGACCCATTGGTACGTCTGACTCCTGGTCCTGTGTTCCAGACTCTTGTCCATTGATGGTACTGTAAGAAGTTGATTTTGATCCTTTTAGAGTATGGGTTTCCCCCACCATTTGAAAGTAGAGTGTTCCTATGAAAAGTTTTGTAAACAGAAGTGGCATAAAACAAAGAAGATGGCCACTTTCCAAAAAAAGTTTGAGTTATGCCACTTTGCTTTTACGAAAGACTTAACATTAGTACCTGTTTTTACTAATGGGAAGAAACCTGAAGAGGATTTTCACTTTTGTGGAAAAAGCCAGTACTGTTCTAACGTAGGTCTTTCCTAAAAGTGATGTGGAGTACCACCGACTTTCAGGAAGTGGGGGACACCTGTACTTGGTGATTTCTAATGCCAGCTTCTCGTGGTTTTAGGATCTGACCATTTGTGATTTCTGCAAATGGATCGATGGTTTATAGAGATCTTGTCTCTGATGGGTGAGAGATGACAGATAATCCATCTTGTTACTCCTTTCTGTTTATCAATTTGTCTGTTTTTAGCTCAAATCAATTAAGAATTTATACCCAAAGAAAAGAGAACAGCTCTTTGATATGAAGCAGTGAGTTTTGTATTTCTGTGTTTATGTGAAATTTTAAAATTGAATCTATAAACTATCTGTATCCATATGCATATGTGTCTGTGATTTTATAATACATTCCTATATTCAGATGGTATTACAAATTAGATTATAAAATCTCTTAAAAAGAGCTCTATTCTGATTGACTTAGAGATAAATAGACACTTACCGTGAATTGGATATTCCTAAGGTTCCCATAGGATGCAGAGAGGCTGTATCTTTGAGTCTGTCAATAAATTTGTTTATTTTTTGTCACTTTGAGAAATTGTATGAAAGGGGATGTGTTTTGTTAAAGAGAGGGAGAGAGAGAGAGAGAGAAGAGAGACAGCAGTTTTGTCCTAAAATAAAATAACTGGTTCTTTAAGAATGAAAAATAGGAAAGGTTAGGGCAAATCTGAATGGGTATAAAAGTTAGAGCGAGTTTGCAGAAAGGCAATTTTACTTGCCATTTTCAAAGCTGGCTAAGGTTTATGATTTATCTGCAAGATTTTTTTTTTTTTAAAAAAAGCTCTAGCATCAATTGTACTGATGGAAACTAGAATTTGGTTTTTTCTCGATTAAGATGAAAAAAGTTTCTGAGATTATTGGTCTACTCCTGATAAGAGTTTGCAAAAGTTAACTCATACCTTTTGTGTCATCTGTCCAGAGAACAAAGATTCTGTGTATTATAAGAATAATTTCCTGTGCTTTATGTTGACTTTGTCATGTCTGTGATTATTTAAGAGAACAAAGCCTTTCACTTTTGACAGGGCTAAGTTAAGGTTCTTTATCATCATGGTATCTCCTATGTTTACTTTTTGATTCTGTTACTGTCCTTTTGATTGTGTTGGTGGCCAAGCATTATTCTCAGTAATGCAGGATCTAATCTTAACCAGTTTTCAAATCCTCCCGACAATTTTTGGTATTTTGCCTTCCCTTATTTGAATCCTAAATGGTCTCTTTTACTCTTAAGTCCATCTTTAAGATTTCCCAGAGGGTCCCCAGAAAATCACAAGCGGTTTGTTTTTTTCCCTGATAAAAAGAGAGGTGCCGGGAATAATTAGGTTTATTTGATATGTTACCATTAATGAGTTGCATGGAAAATGTTGTCAAATCAGAAAAGATACCTAACCTTCCCTAGGTTAAATCCATATGCGTAAAATGTTACTAATATAAATATTTAGAAATGATATGCTATATGGGAAGCTCCTGGAGAATTGTCAGTGCCCTCCCTGTCCTTGATATGGTTCGATTACTGAAAGTCCGTGTGCTACTTGCATAATATTAGACAAAAACAGTGTAGTGTTATTAGTCATAATTTATTTTTTAAATGTTAATTTCATAACAACTTTACTTCTTTAATTTGGATCTAGCATCCAGGTCACTGGTTTTCAAGTGAGGATTCACATTACTGACCTACTGAATTCTATTGATACACAGATACTTAGGACCTACTTCAGACTTACTGAATCTCTTTACTTGATACTATCAATATATTCCCGGTATATTCTAATTATGTGCTTAATGCCCATTGTATATTATGTCTCAGGGTTATTCTGTGTTATATCTGAAGATATTTTTCTCTGTAAAGATTATGTTCATCCATTTTTAAAAGTTAGATGCAATATCTACTGTTCTTTGAAAATAAGACTTTTCATTATGTTTATAGATACTTTACCTAAAATTTGTCTTGGATTGACTTTGTTTTGTACACCACAGAAACATCCCAATTTGCTTTTTAGCTACATTATTCTCCTAATGAACTTGCATCAGATCTTTCACTTTTGAATGGTGTTTTTAAGTAAGCTCCATGCCCAACGTGGGGCTCAAACTCAGGACCCTGAGGTCAAGAGTTGCATTCTACCGACTGAGCCAGCCATGTGCCCCCAGACCTTTCACTTTTGAGCATGGTCAGTAATAAAATAACTAGAGTCATTTTGAGTCTTTTGTCACCTACAGATATGTTTTGCTTTACTCTGATCCTTCCATGAGTGGTCTCGCCTGTACCTGAATGGTTTTCTTCAACAGGAAACTGTTTCAGAGCCCTGTGGAAAGGGATTTTGCCAGGGACTTTTGGGCACAGGCTTCTGAAAGCCTCACTTAAACAATGTAGAGACAAATGGACTGAGTCAGAATTTCCAGGACATTAGTCAAAAAGCAGATGGGTTCCTGAGATTACTAATCCAAGTTACAGTGGAAAAAGAATTAATTATATAGGACTGAATGATGAAGGATGAACGTGGCTTGTGTTAGGAGTATTGTTCATATTTTAATATCCTATTTTCTGTACATAAAGAACCCCTAAATTGTCTTTTCTCTTAAGCTGACTATAACTCATAACAACTTAACAGATTATGCTTTTATGCACAGAAATAACATGTTTATGCTTTTCTCCCTGTCTGACCTCTCCAGAATTCAGAAACTATTAAATGTTCTTTTTTTATGGCAATATACTGATTTGAATATGTTCAATAATTACCAGTCTTCCATGCTAGCAAGACAATTGGAAACATTAGTTATGCAAACATGGCCTTACTTGGAATGACATATTTGAGAGTAACATCCATTTAATCAGATATGACCAAACACTTTTAAGAAACAAAGGTTGACTTTATGGAGCCAATGTTTACAGAGCCCCTTTGAAAGAACTGTCCTTGTATTTGCCTAACGCTAGAGTTTCTAGTGTGACAGGTAAGTAAGAAAAGTCACATATGTGGGAGGCTCAGGAAAACCAGGATTTTTTCTGGAACCCTAAGAAGAGTGGATTTTACTGAAATCTGTAGGTACTGCAGGTGAGTTCTTGGCTTGACTTCCTAGCTTCCAAGGATTTTAAAAGTCCAATCTGAGATTCTTTTTAAAAACTTCCAGAAAAGCAAACTTAGAAACAAACTGAGGGCTTCAGAGGGGAGGGGGGTGGGGGAATGGGATAGACTGGTGATGGGTAGTAAGGAGGGCCACGTATTGCATGGTGCACTGGGTGTNTGGTGCACCGGGTGTTATACGCAACTAATGAATCATGGAACTTTACATCAAAAACCAGGGATGTACTGTATGGTGACTAACATAATATAATTTAAAAACATAAAAAAAAAAAGAAAGAAAAGCAAACTTAAGAAGACCCACATAATGGTAAATTACCATTCTTGCCGCATCTATGTAAATCATCTGGTCAAATCTGAGGAGACTATCCTTATTTGGGGATCAAGAATAATTTTTCTTTGAGATTCTTTTTGATCAAGAGGAGGGTGACCGTAAAGAGGGATTTTGTGTCAGCGGAAAACTGCGCATTGCCCAGAGCACTTTTTTCCCAGTTATTAGATTCTGGCCCTGTTTTTCATTGCCTTTGAGCTATTTTGTGCTTCTATGTCAAGTGCCGAAAACTGATTGATACACAAACTCTGTCATACGTGGTAGATATTGAATTGATGTTCTTCTTTCCCCAACCCTCGGAAAAACCACTTGTGGCATCTACCTGCAAATTGGATTGGATCCTGTTGCTTTGTCCACATTGCCAATAATACCAAATCTTCAATTCTTTCAGTTTCCTTCAGCATCTAGCTACAACACTCCACACAAAGTTTTCCAGTTTTTCTCCCTCCCCACTGAGCTGGTGTCATGGAGAACTAAAACCTGACCGCCCAGATTCCTGTCTATTGGAACTCTAAGTTGCTTTGCTCTGGCCCTTGGAAGAAGCTCTGAGAGTCAACTTCCAATGACTTGACATAAACCTTGAAGGATTCATTGAGGCAGCAGACCACGCATGGGCCAGATTTTTTCCTGGGCAAGCTGATGTTGAGACCCCTGAGGAAGCAAGTCTAGTGAAATGTTCAGGTCATGCATGTCCTTATATGAGAGGTAAACAATGCCATGCACATCACCAGAGCATTGACATTCTAGCTTTAGGAAACCCAATGAGTGGTGTTGCATAACTGAAAGATTTTCCTCCACTGACCTGGATTCCACCAGACTGGTTACCCTCAAGGCTCAAGTCCTGACTATTTAACACAACCTTCTATAGTAATATTTCTCTTTTTTCATATAAGATGCCTTATATCCAGGACTTCAAAAAACCTGATTTTTGCCAGCACCGCTCAACAACAGATGGTTCAACTGATTTTATAGGAACAATGCCAACAACAGTCCTTGAGAGACTACGTCTTAGATTTTGCTTTGCCTCACCCAGGAGGTTTATGAATGTTTCTGAGATGTTTGGGAATGAATAATACTCATTCATCTTAAATGGCAGGGGAATTGATGGGCGTTGAACTTCATCTGAGTCCTATGTGCCCCCAAAACAGTGACCATTAAGAAATTCCCCCACACTTTTGTGTTCAGGGAAATAGACTGACCACAAAAAATCACCCTTTCCCATTTCATATAGGTAAGAACCACCTCCACTCTTCTTCACGATTCCGTTATTTACTTGCCTCTACAAAACCCAGACTCCCTTTCTGTTATTTGAGCCATTGCTCATTAATGAATGCTTTATCTATTGCAATAGTCTGGATAATATCATCCCTTTAATTGTCTGGTGTATTTTGTCTTCCACACCTTGTAAAATAGATTCTGGCTACATCAACAGTCTCTGGCTTCTGGTTCAGTTAGGGCTGACAGGGAAGACTTGGCAGAAGACTGGAGGGAGAAGGGAGATGGTAGTTGGGGAACCTCTTCTCCTGGTTGTTCTCTATACATCTTTCTTCTACAAAATACTCCTCTTCCGAGTTCCAGCACCTACACCTTCCCTCATCCCTTCATCCTGATGGTGATGACAGCTCCTTTGCCACTGGACCCCTGGACACTGGACATCCCCTGCAGCTGTTCTATACCCCTGCCTCTCTCAATGGTCCCTTTGTAAATAAACACACAGCATGAGAGTGTTGTTTTCTGTTGGGACTCTTCTTGACATCATTTATTTTAGGGGCACAGAAGACATTTTGGTCTTTGGGAACCCATTCTCCAAACACTTTTGGGAAGGACAATGGCTTCCCGTTTTTTCCCAAATTACTTTCAAAGAACAAGGTCCACCATGATCCGCCCCCTTTCTCACCTCTACACTTCTTCTCACTCATGCTTGAGTGAATTCATGCTTGAGCCACTTGAAGTTATTTGAAGTTCTTCAAACATAGAATGTTATTTTACCGCATCATACTTTGTCCCAGGCCGGGGCATACACTCATCCACATCTGGTAAATTCTTACCTATCTTTCAGGACCCAAGTCAGGTACCTTTTCTAGAAATCTGCCCCACTTGTGCCCGTTGGGCAAGGCTGCCCACTCCCTCCTCCACATCTCTCCTCTTTTACTGACCTCTAGTTCTGCACCTGCCACATTCTCCTGGAGAAGTTTGTCTTCAAGTATGGCTCCCCACTACAGATCTTCCTTGATTTATGATGGGGTTACGTCCTGATAAACCCACCCTAAATTGAAAATGTCATAAGTCGAAATGCATTTAATACACCTCAACTACCAAACATCATAGCTTAGTTTAGCCTACCTTAAATGTGCTCCGAACATTTATATTAGCCTATAGTTGGGCAAAATCATTTAACAAAAAGCTATTTTATAATGAAGTGTTGTCTATCTTATGTAATTGATTGAATACTGTATTGAAAGTGAAAAACAGAATGGTTGCATGGTACAGAATGGTTTTAAGTGCATTGGTTGTTTGCCTTCCTGATCACATGGCTGACTGGGAGCTGCGGTATCATAAGAGAGTATCATACCATATACTGCTAGCCAGGATAAGATAAAAATTCAAAATTCAAAGCACAGTTTTTACTGAATTCTTTTTAATCTCACACCATCCGAAGTCAAAAATCATAAGTTGAACTACTGTAGGGACTGCCTGTCCATTCCTAGGCCCTTGAAGGCAGAGACTGAATCTTATTTAATTCATGCTAATATTTGGCTTGCATATATTTAGCACTCGAGAAATATCAGGTTTGTTAACTTACAACTGACTAAATTAAACTGAGAGTCCAATTCATACTGGGACAGTGAAGCAAGGGAGAGGCACTTGCACAGGGAGGGGTGAGGTGTTGGATTTTGACTTCTGCCTAGAGTGGGCCCCACATTCCTTTTACAGACCTAATAAGAAAGGAGAGGAAAGAAAAAAAGTCAGGGTTAATATCTCAGCAATGAACTGGGTCATAACGAAGCTGAGGGTATTAAAATTGGTCTTTTCTCTAGGGAGGCAAACTACATAAGTTAATACACTGAACCATGGCCTGAAGAGACCCGAGGCTTTAATAAATAAAGAGCTGCACTGGGCCAAACAAGAATATAACACTGCCAAATGTCCTGGCGTCTCAGTTACAATAACAATGTTTCCTGGGCAAGGGCCAGAGAGTAGCTCAGAGAACATTAAAGAATTTTTGTGCTCCTCTTAAAATCCTCTTTGATTGAAGAGACAGCTTTGGCATCTCCCCAAAGTAAAGTGGATGTCTCCAGTCTGCTCAAGGCTCCTGCTTGACTCTGGCTTGAAAGGAAAGGCTATTTCTGGATCCTTTCTTTCTACACTGTTCTCTCCTCAGTGGCTTCTCCATTTATTTAGGACAAAAAACAAACTGGTGTTCAAGCGATAATTCTGCCGAGTATGGCTGGGCCTTTGTTAACAAGATCTCTTTCATTGGGAAAAAGAGGGTAATCCTGGAGAAGAATGCCCCCTACTACACCATAGAATATTAGAATATTTGAACAAGAAGGGACCTTAGAAGTAATGTCATTCAATCACTTATTTTACAGATAAAAAATCTAAGGTCCAGAGTGATGATCAATCTTGCTCAAAGTCAGAGAGTAGGGACAAAATTGGTTTGGGATTCCAATCTAGAATCTAGAATCTAGGGTTCCAAGCAACACTGCCTGTTCTTGGAAATGCCTCTAACTTTCGATCCATTGATCAATCAAAACTTACCTTAAGCATTTATAAAGGGTACAATGCCTTTCATTTTACTATTAGGAATAAAGTTTAATTTTGACAAACTCACAGTGGGGTAGAGACTTCTAGGGTTTACCCTCATCTGGTTTTCCTTTCCTTTTGGTCACATGAAATGACTAGACTTCTCTGCCCCCCACAATTGGGAAAGATCATCTAACTAGTTATAACCAATAGGCTTTGAGCAGAAAGAAGTAGCTTGTGTCACTTCTGGGCCAAGACAGGAGACCCCGGTTGTGAGACCTCCAGCACTCTTCCCGGTATTGTGACTGAGGAGGCTCCTGGTCAAGCCTTCCATGAGCCTGGATCTTGAATGATTACATGGAGCAGAGTTCTCTGCTGACCCATGTGAGATCTATAACATGTGTGAGGAACCTTTATTGGGTAAATCACCAAGATTTGGAGGCTGTTTGTTATTGCAACATAAACTTAATCCATCTGGCCTAATATGGGATGAGAAATGGTGAACATTAATTTATAATAACGTTTAAATGGTTATAAGAGCTTTTTCCCTGGGATCAAATTTTGATATCAATGTATAGGGAGGATGAGACAAAGACCTTTTCTTCTAGAATTTTATAATCTAGTGTTGGAAAGAGAATGTGTATAAATAGTTACCTGGGATGTTATGAAAACTGCCTTTGAAGAGCGCAGAAAATCTGTTTTGGGGGAGGGAGATGATCCTCCACGGATAGGAGACATCATGAAGACTCAATGCTCAATGAACGTTAATTGAGCTCCTCTTACCTGCAGGCATTGAAAGAAGAGGTCTTGAGAGAGACTGGATTTAGAACTTCTGAGAAGTTAGGATCATTCAAAATCTTACTGGGAAAGGAAGAAATCCACTTCATTTATGTTTTTAACAAACTTGCATTGAAATTTCTTGATATTCTGGAATTTGATGTTGAAAATCACTTTGAAACAAAAACAGAAGCCTCAGGTCTCTATTTTCTGAAAGTTTAGAAAGAATGGCATTAGTATGGTTGTTTGAAAAAACCCTGGTCCAGACAGGACTCAGACTCTACATTGACTGTGTCAATTTGGGCAAGTTATTTAGTATCTCTGTACCTTACCTTCCATGTCTGTAAATACGAGAGATGGCCCAAATCAATGTTTTCCGCTATGTGTTTTCAAAGTGTGTACAGTGAAACACGTGTTTCCCAGGACACTTGAAGGAAAAGGCTTCTGAAGTCATATAACTTTGGGAAATTCTGTCCCTTCAATGGACCTGAGATCCCCTCCTGGAGATTTGTGGAGGTGCCCATTAGCTTAGGAAAGTCTCTAAAAAGTCCTCCCACAAAGAAATTTGTTTTGATTTGTTTAATCTAGTATTTCTCTAATTTATTTGACCATAGATCCACTCTCTCACCCCAAACTAAAAGCAAAAAACATTTGTTAGTATCACCTGGAACAATTACTGTTTGACATACTCCTTGGAAAATGCTGATCACTGACCAGCATGATTTTGTAACATGAAGATGTTCCCTTCGTCTTCTAGCTTCTCACAGCCTCAGCAAATTATTTTTCACTTAACATCTTCAACTTTTCTGTGAAGAGCAGTATGTAAATAATCATAGATCAGACTAGTGTTCTTTGTTCCATACTCATTTTTAAAAAGGTAGGTTAGAAAAATAAATCTTTTACATTTGATGGCTGTTCTGTACTTTTCACAAATTCATTATTTCCTGCTGGCTTTACATTATGGTGACAGAGGAAAGTGAGAGACACTATTGTCCTTGTTCAAGGTATAAAGCCTCAAATCAAAGACATGTGGCTATTCTCACAGAGTTTACCATCCAGTGAAGTAAAGAGACAAATTAATAATAATAATAATAATAATAATAATGGCCATCACTACAAAACTGTTTATTAATTGCTTAGCCTTGTTCTAAATTCCTCATGCCTACAGGCAAACCTCTGAGGTATAGTGGGTTCAGTGCCAGAACACCACAAGAGAGTGAATATTGCAGTAAAATGAGTCAAGTGATTTTTTTTTGTTTTCCAGTGCATATAAAAGCTGTGTGTACACTATACTGTAATCTATTAAGTGTGCAATAGTATACTGTTCAAGAAAACAATGTATATACATTAATTTAAAAAACTCTTAATTGCTAAAAAAAAAATACAAACCAACATCTGAGCTTCCAGTGAGTTCTAATCTTTTTGCTGGTGGAGGGTCTTTGCTTGGATGTTAATGGCTGCTGCCTGATGAGGGTGGTGGTGGATGCTGAAGGTTGGGGTGGCTGTGACCATTTCTTAAAATAAGGCAACAATGAAGTTTGCTGCATGGATTGACTCCTGCTCTTGTGAATGATTTCTCTGTAGTATGTGATGCTATTCATCAGCGTTTTACGCACAGTAGAACTTAAAAAACGGAAGTCGATTTTCTCAAACCCTGCTGCTGCTTTATCAACTAAGTTTATGTAATAGTCTAAATCTTTTGTTGTCATTTCAACAACCTTCATAGCATCTTCGCCAGGAGTAGTTTCCATCTCAAGAAACCACTTTCTTTGCTCATCCGTGAGAACTCAGCATCCATTCAAGCTTTATCATGAGATTCCAGTAATTCATCACATCTTCAGGCTTCACTTCTAATTCTAGTTCTCTTGCTATTTCCACCATACACAGTTACTTCTTCCACTGAAGTGTGGAACCCTCGAAGTCATCCAGGAGGTTGGAGTCAACTTCTGAACTCCTATGAATGCTGACAAATTAACCTCTTCCCGTGAATCACAAATGTTCTTAATGGCATCTGGAATGGTGAATCCTCTCCACAGGTTTTCAATTTACTTTGCCCAGATCCATCAGAGGAATTGCTATCTATGGTAGTTATAGCCTATGAAATGCATTTCTTAAATAGTAAGACTTGAAAGTTGAAATGATGCTTTGATCCATGGGCCCCAGAATGCATGTTGTGTTAGCAGGCACATTTATCTCATTGTTCATCTCTCAGAGCTCTTGGGTGACCAGGTGCATTGTCAATGATCAGTAATATTTTGAAAGGAACCTTTTTTTTCTTAGTAGTAGTTACCAACAGTGGGCTTAAAATATTCAGTAAACCATGTAGCAAACAGATGGGCTGTTATCCAGGCTTTGTTGTTCCATTTATAGAACACAAACAGAGTAGATTTAGCAGAGTTCTTAGGCACCCTAGGATTTTCAGAATGGTAAATAAGCATTGGCTTCAACTTAAAGTCACCAGTCATATTAGCCCTTAACAAGGGAGTCAGCCTGTCCTTTGAAGCTTTGAAGCCAGGCATTGACTTTTCCTTTCCAGCTATGAAGTCCTAGATGCTATCTTTTCCAATAGAAGGCTGTTTCATCTACATTGAAAATCTGTTGTTCAGTGTAGCCAACTTCATTCATTATCTCAGCTAGATCTTCAGGAGAACGTGTTGTAGCTTCTCCATCAGCCCTTCCTGCTTCACCTTGTCCTTTTATGTCATGGAAATGACTTCTTTCCTTAAACTTCATGAGTCAACCTCTGCTAGTTTCCAACTCTCACTTGTCTCAGACTTCACAGCATTGAAGAGAGTTAGGGCCTTGCTCTGGCTTAGGCTTTGGCTTAAGGAAATGTTAAGGCAGGTTTGCTCTTCTATCCAAACCACTAAAACTTTCTCCATATCAGCAATAAGGCTGTTTTGCTTTCTTATCATTCAGTTGTTCACTGGAGCAGCACCTTTCATTTCCTTCAAGAGTTTGTCCTTTGCATGCACCACTTGGCCAACTGTTTGACACAAGAGGCCTCACTTTTGGCCTGTCTCAGCTTTTGACATGACTTCCTCACTAAGCTTAATCATTTCTAGCTTTTGATTTAAAATGAGAGACATGTGACTCTTCCTTTCACTTGAACACTTAGAGGCCATTACAGGGTAATGAACTGGCCTAATTTCAATGTTGTTGTGTTTCAGGGAATAGAGAGGCCTAAGGAGAGGGAGATAGATGCGAGAACAGCTGGTTCATGGAGTAGTTAGAACACACACATTTACCACTGAGTTCATCGTATTATATGGGTGTGGTTCACAGTGCCCCAAAACATTACCTTAGTAACATCAAAGACCACTGATAACAGATTACCATAACAAATGTAATAATAATGAAACTGTTTGAAAGATTGTAAGAATTAACAAAATATGACATAGAGACATGAACTGAACAAATGCTGTTGGAAAAATGGTACCAATGGACTTGCTTGACACAGGGTTGCTGCAAACCTTCAATTTATAATATCTGCAAAGCACAATAAAGTGAATTGCAATAAATTGAGGTATGCCTGTATATTAACTCACTTGATATTCAACAACCTGATGAGGTAGGTACCATATCAACCCCAGTTTTACAGACAAAAAAAAAAAAAAGAAAAAGAAAAAGAAATGCAGTTAAGTAGACTGTTATTCAAGATAACACAGCCAGTAAGCATCAGAACTAGGATTCGAGTTATGGCAATTCAACTCAAAGTCATAGTGCTGAATACTGTCCTATCCTGTCCCTTCTGTGTGATAAATATCGGGATAGATGAGCACAGATATAAGACCTAACTCGGCCAGTGAGTAAGGTCAGAAAAAGTTCCTTGGAAGAGGCTGCACTTGAATCTTAAAAGTTGGGAAAGAATTAGTCAAGCAGAGACTGCAAAAGAGTCTTTCTAGCTAGAAGGAACAGAATACATGTCTGGAGATGAAGCAGCAGGCAGCACTCTGGGCAATTGTATTTAACTTTGCAGGGAAGAAGCATGGTGTGCAGAGAAGGGGCAGTGGGGCAGAGGAGACTGATGAGGCTGGCAGGAGTCAGCACGTTCCAAGGTTCTGACATCTTCTCATAGAGGCAGTGAAGGAAGGCTTTGATGGCTTTTAACTAAGGATGTCCCATACTCAGAGCTCATGTCAATTTGGAAGGGATGACCTTGTGGTCAAAAAATTTGTTTAAGAAGTAAGTAATCCATATGGAAGGTGATGAAGTCTGAAATAAGGAGGGATAGTGGCACAAAAAGGTAGAGACAGATAAGACATATATAGGAAGTGGAATCAAAGGACTATAGGGACCAACTGGGTAAGCAGAGAGGGATGATCGTACACCAGCCCGCCTAGGACAGAGTCTCTAGCGGAGGGTTTCTCAAGGGTTCCTTGATACCACTGATCGTTTTGGCCAGATAATTCTTTATTGAGGAGAGGTATGTGGCTGTCCTATACATTTTAGGATATCTAGCATCATCCCTGGTCTTTACCCACTAGATTCCAGTACCACCCATCCTCTAAGGTCGTGAAAACCAAAAATGTCTCAACAGATTGACAAATGTTTAAGGGTCAAGGTACTGGGAGTAGGGGAGCAGACAAAATCATTCCCAGTAATGTTTCTCAATGTGTGGCCTGAAGACCAGCAGCTTTGGCATCTCCAGGGAACTTGTGAGAAATGCATGTGCTAGAGCCCCAAACCAGGTTTACTAAATCAGAAACTCTCAGGTGGATCCCAGAGATCTTTGTTTGAACAAGCCCTCCCAGGGAAGTTTGAGAACCATTAGTATCGGAGAAGAGGGAGGCAGACAAGGCTGAGGTCAGATGAGGTCAGATGCTATGGACAGACTCGGGTATGTCAGCCCTGAAGAAGGTGTATTCTAAATGGAGATTAGGTTAAATCCTAGCAACCCTGGTTGAAGCAAGCTCAGAGCACTCTTTTCTGAAGCTTGGGTGAAAGGGGTGGAGGGAAAGCTAAAGGATCATGCAGGATCCAAGGAAGGGGATTTATTTTTTGGATGAGGCTTAAATATGTGTACAAGTTTAGGCAAAGAGCCAGGTGAGACAAGGCTTAAAAGCTGAAAAAGAGAGAAGTAGAAGGTCTAGGAGAGATTATTTCAGAAAAAAAGTGAAATTTGTGAGTAAACAATCCAAAATATCAAAAAAGGCAATGACAGAGACCATGGTATGGTTTAGAGTGAAGTCTCATGGGAGAGGTAGGGAAAAGTTCATTATTTGGGTTCAAAGTCAGCCTTGGGAATACACCTGGACCCTGGGAGGGTCTCACTGAAGGTTCAGGGCTGCCCTACACCCATGCAAAATAACTACTGATTCGGGCCAAGGACAAAGAACAGAGTCCTCGATTATCTGGACATACCAATTAAAAGGGACTTCCTTTACTAAATGAATTTCATCACTCAAATTAAGAACAAATTCTTTTTGCACCTGATTGGTCCATTTATCTTGCACACAGATTATGCTTCAGTGGCCTGGAAATGAAGTCCATAAATCACTGTACAATCCTGGATTCTCAGCATGAGAGTACCTTCAAAGGTAAACTGGTCTCTGCCCTCTCTTTGGGCAGGTAAAGCGTCTTTATACTCACCTTCACAGGAATTCAACTGAGCACCCAAGAGAGAAAGAGACTTGCTCAGAGGAACAGAGAGTCACCTTGTTAATACGTTAAGTGTTAAATGATGTGCTTTCCAGGGGAAGGAAGAGACTTGCTCAGAGGAACAGAGAGTCACCTTGTTAATACGTTAAGTGTTAAATGATGTGCTTTCCAGGGGAAGGAAGTCCGTGATCCCCTGGATGACTCAGTGGAGGTTGGGAATAATAGGAATGTCTGTGGAGGAGAGGGTAAGAGGCAACATCTAGCCAGCAGAATTTTCAACTAAGCTTCCAGTAACAGACTTACCCCTTAGTCTTTGGTCAGCCAATGCTGGGTATACCGAGGTGAGCAAGATCTGTTCTTCACTCTCAAGATGCTCACCGCCTAGTGGAAAAGCAAGTGTGTGAGCAAATCGGTGCAATACAATGTGACAGGTGCTGTGATCGTTGCAAATACAGGTGATCTGAGAGTGTACAGTGAGGAGAGGAGAGAGGAGAGAGCCATTCCCAACAGAGAGGAGAGCATGCATGTAGTCCCAGAGGCAAGGATACATGGTGAGTGCAGGGAACAGCACGCAGTGCTCTCTGGCAAGACCTAGGATGCAGGGAGCAGGGGAATGTCAGAGACAGATGGGGTGAGGCCAGGCCACAAGGGGCCACAACAGAGATTCCCAAACTTTCTCAGCTCACTGCTCTTTGAGTATGTCAATTATTTTTCCCCAGGGCCCTGAGGCCCAAAGAAACACCATGTATGAAGTAGTTGGGTCCAAACAGCTTGGTAGGTATTTATGTCCAACAATTATTACCATTTGAAAAAAGTACAAATAAGTTAAAGGAAAACCTAGTATTATCATTCGATTTGTAAAAGATCACAATTCCTTATGAATCGGACATATGTATCTGTTGGACACTATACAATTTCTCAAACCTTGGAATCAGATTGGGAACTGCCATTTTCATTTTCTGCTCCTCATTGAATTTGGGGTGACATTTCCTTGTTATCATCATGTTCACCAAAACCCCAGCTTTGCGAACACATGATATTATCAAAAAGAATACAGTTGGGTCTAACACTAAACTGTGAACTATCTCAGGCTACTGTCCTTCAACATTGAGCCTCGCTGCATTTCCATCAATAAAGGTAAAATGAGTTACCCACAGTGCTCTGAGGCACCCCAGGGCCCAATATGGGAACCCTGGGGCCACAATACAGTTCATGGTTTCTAAAAGAGGTTTAGCAATGAAACCAGGAAACGCAAACCCTGGAGTTAGTAACTGGGGATACTGAGCAATTCTTTACACTTTTAGTGAAAAATGGAAAACTCTTGAACATATGCAAAGCAGATGGAGAAACGAAACATTGGAAGGTAAAGATTACAGCAAAGGAGATATTATGGGCTTCAGAGATTATTTTTCATCTCTTACAAATGGTTTTGGTTTTTGTTATACAGTGATAACCCTCAGCCCTCAGGGTGAGGAGGAAAGCCTGTCGATGGTGACACTTACCCTGGTGAGCCATTATGCTCGCCTTTTTGCTGTTTGGTGGTGGTGTGCTGTGTGCATGCGCATGCGCGTCTTTTCTGGTTCAGCCAAGCATAAACAACTCTGAAGTAATTGCTGTGGACTCTGGGGCTCTTACGCTCCAATCCCCAGCTCTGGGTAAATTGTTAGCAGAATTCTAGGATTTCCAAAGGACTGCAGCAGCAACAAATGTCAAAGAAGACAGAGGAAATTAAAAAAAAAAGAAAGTCAGCAGGCAGCGGAGACATAACTTACCTGCAATAGAAAGACCCCTTCAGTGAAGGAGATAAAGGAGAGAATGACTGACCTTTATTCATGGGAGACGTGATAAAGTAAAAGGAGCTGGTGCCGCTAAAAGCAAGGGGAATGAGAGGCTGCAGAGAGAGCATTTTCCTGTCACTTGGACAGCAGTGACATTATTGAGTCTCTGCCCATGTTGCCTCTGACAGGAATTGTCTCTCCGGGCCGCCTGAGGAATGGGTAGGGACACTCCTACAAAGAACGGGCAGTTGGCTGCATGGAGTGATTAGAAGTCACATAAAGTTCCCAGCCCTGGACCAAAAATAACCTCCCAACAGGCCCGCCACCAAGCCTGAAATGCTCACCATTGTCACCATGCATCCGAATTGGGGCACTGGGTCTCCAGGGCTCCTCTGTTAAAATAGAAAGATGTTATTTTGGAAGGAAAAATCATTAACCCACCCGTGTTTGTCCACTTTGTTAGCCAATATAATTTAATGAATTATATAATAAGTATTTTACCGTATCTAAGGTTATTGTTTCCTGTATAATAGATCATCCCAGAACTCAGTGGCTTAAGTCCATACAAATTTACTGTGTCTCAGTTTCTGTGGGTCAGGAATTTGGGAGGGCTTACCTGGCAGTTCCAGTGCAGGGTCTCTCATGAGGATGTGGTTAGGATGCTGGCGGGTGGGGGTGTGTGTGTTCCGATCTGCATGTGATGCCTTGCGTGCTTCCAAGTTGGCTTATGCATGTGATTCTTATCAGGTAGCCTCAGTTCCTTCCCACACATGCCTCTGTGGGGAGCTGTCTGAGTACCCTCACAATATGGCTGTGGGCTTCCCTCAAGAGTGAGTGATTCCAGAGAGAGGGAGCTGGAATGCCTTCCATGTCCCAGTCTTAGAAGTTATACTCTCACTGCTGGCATACGCCATTCCTTGGGATGAAGTCATAAGTTCAGGCCGTACTCAAGGGGAAGGTTATTAAAGGTAATTAAACTCCATCTGTTGAATGGAAGAGTATCAAAGATTTGTAGACATATTTAAAACTCACCACACCTAATTACCCAATAGCCATGGAAAGATGAGGGATGAGGCAGGTAAGAATATTTTTTCTCAATAGCTTTCTTGTAGTCTGTTTGACATGCCATACAGTTGACCAATTCAATGGTTTTTAGTACAATCACGGTGCCATACAGCCATCACCACTCTCTAATTCCAGAACATTTTCATCACCTCAACAAGGAATCCCATACCCATGAGTGGTCACTCCCATTCCCCTACTCACCTGGCCTTTGGCAACCGCTAATCTACTTTTGGGTTAGGTAAGTTTTGATTGAGAAAGAAAAGATCAGAATAATTTCTGTCCTGGTCTTCCATCTTGCCAAAGCTGGTCAGCGGAGGGCGGACAGAGGCAGGAATCCTCAGGGGACAGCAACAGAGATAGTGCCAGGTTGACCTGTATGCTGCAGGCAGCACTCAGAGCTTACATGGTGGTCTTACACGCTGGTATGAGCAGCAGACCAGCAATGTGACAATGCCAGTGCCTTCTCGGGGGGAGACACGGGCCTGAATGGAGCGCTACAGGTAGAGAGATGCTGACTTGAGCATCAGATCGTCTGTGCTGGGATCCCAGCTCTGCTCCTGACTAGCTTGTGTCTTTTGTCAAGTTTCATTACTTAAATTGAGCTTTCCTTGCAGAATGGTACAGATTCTCCTTTTGGTTTCTCCCCTGCCTACCAGTTCCTAAGACCCACCTTAGAAGTACCATCCTTGCAATTTTGTTGTAAGAATTAGACATATATGGGCCACATTTAGCCTGAGAACTTTGTATATTGCATGTCTCCAATAGAGGATGGTTTTACTACTACTATTTGTAAGGTTGCTAGGGAATAACCTGGATTGAGGCTGGGAACCTCTCAGTAACCTCTGGGGCATTTTGGGATAGGAGTCCAGGCGAGTCCTCTTTGGATTAGCTTACTGCAGGTTAAGACACACCGGCCCTCTCTCGCCTCCCCTGGGGCTGCTCCAGTCTTTCTTTTGAATGGAGGGTGAATCTGAGAAGCTGTTTTGCTCTCACTGAGCTGTGGAAGTACAGTAAGAGCTTAGACATACTGCTGTATGCGTGTATACATTATATAAAAGTTGGTTTCTTCCCTTTTCAACGCACACCATTCAACAAGCCCAGATATACATAAACACTTTGCAGTGTTAACAGAGAAAAATACCTACAATCCGAACAAATAAGCAGCTTGGCGCAGCTGCGGAGGCAGCATGGGAGGAAGACCCATAGCTGGACAGGCTCTCTCCCTGGCCTCCTGTTCCAGACCTGTGCACTGTCAAGGGTACTGTTACACAGGCCCACAGCCTCTGCTGCCCTGCTTGGTGCCATCATCCCCAGGCACACCTCATGGCAGAGAAAGTACCACGAAGAGAAGCTTCACTTTGAGGAAAGAGAGACAGCTTGTCTCTCTGTGAAACTTCCTTCCCATGGCTGGCATTTCCCTGGCATGGAGTGGGCACAGAGAATTTCCTCACAACCTCGACATGCTTCCTTCTATGCATGGTTGGGGGATCAGCTCTGTAAGGAACTCCCGAGCAGGCCACTTTCTGACCTCCTCTCACCCAGGCCTCACCCAGGCCCCACCCCCCCACAACCAACCACTCACTCTCATGCTCCCACATTTAATTTCCTTCATAGCACTATATCTCAAAAATTTTTATTTGCTTATTTGTTCAATCTTTCCATAACAGGAGAGCATAAGGTCCACTGGCGTGGGGGAATTTGCCATCTTTCTATCCAGCATCCCAGTTTCTGGAACTCTGTGTGATGTACAGCATTTGGCACATGGTGCTGAGAGAATGAATAGAGCCAGTCAGCCTATCTCATTTGATTCTTCCAAAACCTGAGAGAACCACTTTTCTTGGCTTTATTTTATAGCTGGGGAAACTGAGGGTCCTGATTCATGAATGACTTGTCTGAAGCCACACAGCTAGTAAGAGAGGGAGCCAGAGTCTGAATCAGCTTCTGACTCCAGATCCTTTGTTCTTTTTTCAAATCCTGCTACAATGAATGTACATCCTGCATACCCCATGATGATGTTCCTGCTTCTAGAAAATCATCCCTCCGCAGCTGTTCAAGGTTGATGGACTACTTGCACCATGTTTTCTTCCTCAGCAGTAAGTTTCATCTTTCTGATTATGTCTCATAAGAAAGCCACCAAAGGAAAGTGTGTTCTGGTTGTCATAAGATTAGATGCATAATCCTTTCCATATATATATATTTTTAAACTGCCATTAAGAATTCGTTGGGGGGTGCCTGGGTGGCACAGCGGTTAAGCGTCTGCCTTTGGCTCAGGGCGTGATCCCGGCGTTATGGGATCGAGCCCCACATTAGGCTCCTCCGCTATGAGCCTGCTTCTTCCTCTCCCACTCCCCCTGCTTGTGTTCCCTCTCTCGCTGGCTGTCTCTATCTCTGTCGAATAAATAAATAAAATCTTTAAAAAAAAAAAAAAAAGAATTCATTGGAACTTATATGGAGTGATCTCCAAAATATGAGTGAAAAAAGCAAGATGCAGAACACTGGTGGAAAGCTGCTGTTTTGGTAAAAAAAAAAAAAAAAAAAAAAAAAAAGGAGGAAAGACCATTCAATCCCACAATTACACTCCTTGGTATTTACCCAAATGAGTTGAAATTTTATGAACACATGAGAACCTGGACATAGATGTTTATAGCAGCTTCATTCATAATTGCCAAAGCTTGGAAGCAATCAAGATGTCCTTCAGTAGGTGAGTGGATAAATAGACTGTGGTCCATCCAGACAAGGGCACATTATTCAGTGCTAAAAGAAATGAGCTAGCAAGCCATGAAAAGACATGGAAGAACCTAAAATGCATATTACAAGTGAAAGAAGCCAATCCGAAAAGGCGACATACTGTAGGGTTCCAACTATATGACATTCTGGAAATGCCCAACTATGGAGACAGTAAAAAAAAAAAAAAAAATTCTGTGGTTCCCAGGGAGTCAGTGGGGAATACGGGGAGCACAGGGAATTTTTTAGGTCAGTGAAACTATTTTGTTTAATACTATAAAGATGGATACATGATAGGCATTTGTCAAAACCCATAGAATGTACAACACCAAGAGGGAACCCTAATATAAACTATGGGCTTTGAGTGATAATGATGTATCAATGTAGGTTTATCAGTTACAATGAATGTACTACCTGGAAGGGGATGTTGGTTACAGGGGAGGCTCTGCATGTGTGGGGGTGTGGGGTATATGGGAAATTTCTGTACCTACCTCTCAGTTTTGCTCTGAACCTAAAAATGCTCTAAGCTTCTACTTATAAAATAAGTCACAGAGATGAAAAGTGCAGCATAAGGAATATAGTCAATAATATTGTAATAACATCCCATGGTAACAGCAGCTACACTTACAGTGGTGAATATTGAGTAAGGTATAAAATTGTTGAATCACTATGTTGTACGCCTGAAACTAATATAACATTGTTGATTATATTTCAATTTTTTAAAAAAAGGGAAAAAAAGTCCATTTTAAAAAATTTAAAAATAAGATTTAAAAAGGGAAGGAAGGGAACACTTAAACATGTTTACTTATGTATTCATTTAATTTTTCTGGCAGGATATGTAAGAAATTAATTACATTAGTGATTTCCAGTGAAGTAATTATGTACCTGGAGTCATGGATAGGGGAAAACTTTTCATTGCGAGTCCTTTTGTTCCTTTTAAATCTTATAGCATGCAACTAAGTTATATACTCAAAAATAAAATACCTTCATCTACAGACACCATGATCACACCCAGACAGAATCTGCTTTAGCTAAAGTCTCATGATACAGGTGACTTACAAATACTCAGTTTGGGCTTCCCTTGCCTTTCCAACAAAAAATGGCAGGACAACAGAATCCTGGCTGGGGACTAGGGGCAGATCCCATGTCAGCTGTACCCAGCAGACACATCCAGACAAGATGACCGTCCCTGCAGGATGTGTGGTTCCCGGCACTGTGAGGGCAAATCCCCCTGGGAGACCCACAGACTATGCTCTGATTCCCCTCTTGCCCTCCAGTCCTCCAGTCCCCCTAATTGGGAATGAAGACCCCTTATCTTGCCATCTTGCTGAGGGAGTCTCCTCTTTGGAAAAAATGTGGGAGATAGATGAGGGGGTTGTGGCATGGGTTAGTAGGGGGCAGGCAGGTGGACTCTGGATGGGGGTGATGGGGTAGGTTAGTGGGTGTGGACAGGTGGAGAGTGTGAGGGGTGGTCATATGGGCAGGGGGAGACATGCTTAGATGAGTGGATGGGTGTGTAGGGGGGTATGGACTAGAGATGGGGAGCTATAAGTAGAGATGGGGCTGGGGCAGGTGCTTGGGGCAGGTGCTTAGGGCAGCAGTTGCTTTCTCTAAAAGCAAAGCTCTTTCAATATTTTTTTCCCACCAGGTAATTTGTTGATATGCTGGTTGTTAGCCTTATGCTGAAAAAAATCATAACAAGAGCATGTGACACCAGACAAAGTTGGCAAAGAGAGTTGTTGCTCTTTTTTTTTTAACCTGTTCACTTTCCCTTCAACTATGAAGCCAGTGTCCTCGTTGTCCCTAACCCTAAGGCTGGAACCTGCCCGCTCCTCTGCCTGGCTCCCATCCCAGTATTTTTCTTTTTGTGTAAAAAGTGGTGAGAATTACCACACTCAGCTTACGATCCCCTTTCCCCCTCCTAGTCTCTCCTTTTCTAGATGACTAGCAGCCCTTCCATGCTGTCCTGGGTTAGAAAGCCGAGCAGCTTACACAAGACTGAGAACTGAAGGCAGATAATTTCCTGTTTATGGCAACTCCTCTTCCCAGGACGTGAGAGCATGCTAGGGGCCTCACCGCCACTTGAGGACTCCAAACATTCCCCAGAGATCCCTTAACCAGCCAATGCCATAGCCACTTGAGTATCCACTAAGCTCAGTGCCCTCTCTCAGGCACTGGTGGGGCAGGGGCTAAGAATCAGAGGGAAAACGCCATTGTCTGAGGAAGTCTTAATTCAGATAAGGGAGGCGCACATCATACTTAAAAAACCCCTAACATAATAACATAGTGCACGAGTAGCAGAAGCACAAGTGTGCAGCTAATTACAGATAGGGAAGCAGATGGCCTAATCCTCTTGGACTATATGAGGAAAACCTCCACAGAACAAGGTTAAGTAACCTCTGGCAGATGGCAGAAAGGCAGGCTTCAGCTCCTGTCTCATCTGTCCTCCCTACTCTTTGAAGGCTAGAGAAGTTCTCCATCATTAGCACGTCAGAGCAATAGCTTCAAACAAAGGGAAAGCCCCCCCCCCCCTCCACTTTTTGGCAACTTGAAATATTGAGAGGATAAGAGAGGTTGAGGGGGAGGAAATGCTTTCCTGTATTTCCTCTGCCCTTCCGATTTGGAAGCATTCTACCCTCTGGCTGTCTCCGGTTGTGTCTGTCCCACTAAACATGTTTGGGAAATGTCTGTCTGGCACTTCTCCCTCACGTTGATTAGTGTGGGTGGTAGAACCATGGTCCCCTAAACATGTTCCTGTCCTAATCCCAGGAACCTGTGAAGATGGTAGGATACCTGGCAACGGGGAATTAAAGGAGCAGATGGACTTCAGCTTATTAATCAGCTGACCTGAAGAAAAGGAGATTATCCTGGATCGTCCAGGGGGCCCAGTGTAATCATGGGGTCCTTAATGTGGAAGTGGGAGGCAGGAGAGTCAGCACCAGGGTGATGCAGATTGAGAAGGACTCAACCTGCCATTGCTGGCTCTGAAGATGGAGGAAGGGGCCACTAGCCAAGGGCTGCTGGTGGCTTCTAGAAGCTGGAGAAGGCAAGAAGAAGGATTCTCTCCTAGGGGCTCCAGAAAAGATTGCAGCCTTGCTGACACCTTGATATTAGCTCAGTGAGATCCACTTAAGGCTTCTGATCTCCAGAACTGTAAAATAATCCATTTGACTATTTTCAACCACCAAGTGTGTGGTAAGTTGTTACAGCTGCAGCAGAAAATGAACAGAATTAGAAAATGTGATCCTGTTTGAGTCAGGTCAAGGCAAGGCCTGCCTCCAAAGTCTTCCTGTTGGGGGTCAGCTCCATCAACATCATCTACAAAAGAGGGTGAATCCCACCCACTGGCTTGAACTGGGGCAGTGGGAAAGGGTCTAGAAGACCTAAAGGGAGTCTCTGAACTTTTGCTCCCGATGTCTTAGGGTGAGATGAAACAAAATGGTGCCCGATATTTGTAAGAGGAGGTGGCAGGAGCATTTTCTTAGAAGTCCAGGCATTAAGACTTGGGGTCAGTTATGGGAGAAAGAAGGGCATAAACTCACGTGGCAGAGGCAGAGTGTGTTTTGGCCTAAAGTTTGACAAGGACCTAGGGAGGTGGAGCCTGGGGAAAGATGCCCCAGCCTGAGGGATTCCCAGGGGCTGGGGAGCTCTAAAGGGGGAGATGCATATCCGCTGTTAGAAAGAACAGTCTTAGCCTGAAGGATTCACTAGCACACAATACAGAGTTTCATTTGAAGCTCAGAATTTCTTGGGAATTACAAACCTAAACCTTGTGGATTCATCAAAAAGCAGTAAGACCACTAAATTGTGTGACGGCTATAACTTCTAAAAATCCAGCAGAAACTCATTACTAATTCATTCCTAGAATCAGGTTTTTAGAATCCCTGTCTTCAATGCTCGTGAGGTACAGGATTGGGCCTTAAAGCTGTTTATCTTTCCAAAGTAAAGGCAACATATCATGTGTTCAAACCTCTTCTATTCCTCAACCTTCCCCACTGACTCCACCTTCTTTCCTCAGGAAAACAGTGGGGAGTGTGGAGAGGAGAGGAAGGGCCAGCATTGGCTGGAACCCAGAAAAGCATATCTCTCACCCTGCTGCTCAGTGGAGGGGATCTCTGCTTAGTGTTGTAGGAAGCATAACCCCTAAGGTGGGTGGAACACGTTTTGGCAGGCACGCATATGTGACAGCTGCAGCAATTCTATGGAACATACTTTGGATTTCCTTTAGCTAGAACGCAACCCTTAGGTTTGGAACTTCTAGAAGCAGAACTCATGTCTGTTCACATTTTTTCACCCCACCCCACCCCACCCCACCCCTCCATCCCCAGTGCCAAGGAGTGTTGGGCACAGAAGGACATACCATTAAACCCTTGCTAAATTTCATGGAATTGAAGGTGCAACCAGGGTCCTCTCTCTCTCCCAGCAACTATGACTGAAGATCTCTCTTCCAACAGATTCCAAACTTCTCTCCATACCAGGTCACAGGAGTTTAAATGAGATAATATAGCATTAATGTAAATTAGAGAAGATGTCATTAAGTGAATACTTCCAGTAGGAACACCATTGGATGGCTAACAACTTTGGAATATAGTCTAACTTCTTAGTAAAGCAAATTTATGATAACTGAACTTGTCTTCTGTCCCAACCATACTTCTTCAGTTTCTCCCCTTTCTTCGTACATACCCACTGAATGACCCAGGCCTCTGAGCACACCAGATTCATTTTGGCTGTTCCTCTGCCTGGAATGCCTCCCCTGAATTCCCTTTCCTCACCTACCTGTCAAACTCCCATTCATTTTCTAACACAATTTGTACACAATGTCTACCAGGAGACCTGTCCTGATGCTCAGGTGCCTCTTCCCCATGCGCTTCCATCCCAGTGACTGCGACCTGCTTCAAGCACAATTAGTACTCTTCATCTTCAGGGACTGGGTCATTTATCTCTGTACCATCACATACTAACAAAATGCCTAACATGTAGTAAATTCTCACTAAATGTCTACTGAGTGACTCTATGTGAGCCCCTACTACTGACTGACATATTTTACTATGGACCTCACATTATGCTAAGCTTAATGTATATACTGACTCATTTAGTCACTCCAACAGTCATATAAAGTTATTTATTCTCCCACTCTACAGATTGAGCAACTGGGCCTGGAAAAAAATGAATAATTTCCTGAAGTTTTCCTAGTCAATAGGTAGAAAAGCCAACATTCAAATCCAGTGTCTCAGATTCTGTGGGTCTTCTAAGGTTCCTAAAAGGGTGATAGGCTATTGCTTTAGTTTAAAATAGAAAAGATTAAACACCCAAAAAACAAATAATCCAATTTAAAAATGGGCAGAAGACATGAACAGACATTTCTCCAAAAAAAGACTTCCAAATGGCCAATAACGCATGAAAAAATGCTCTACATCACTTATCATCAGGGAAATGCAAATCAAACATATAATGGGATACCACCTCATACCTGTCAGAATGGCTAAAATCAACAACACAAGAAACAACAGGTGTTGGTGAGGATGTGGAGAAAAAGGAACCACCTTGCCCTGTGGTGGGAATGCAAACTGGTGCAGCCGCTCTGGAAAACAATACGGAGTTTCCTCAAAAAGTTAAAAATAGAACTGCCCTACAATTCAGCAATCACACTACTGGATATTTACCCAAAGAATACAAAAACACTAATTCAAAGGGATACAAGCACCCCTATGTTTATGGCAGGATTATTGTAAAAGTCAAGATATGGAAGCAGCCCAAGCGTCCTTTGAGATATTTTTATATTTATATATATAAATAAATATATATAATGGAATATTATTTAGCCATAAAAAATAAAATAAAAAAATCTTGCCATTTGCAACAACATGTATGAATCTAGAAGGTATAATGCTAAGCAAAATAAGTCACTCAGAGAAAGACAAATACCCTGTGATTTCACTCATATGTGGAATTTAAGAAACAAAACAAATGAACAGGGGGAAAACATACATATATATATATAGAGAGACAAACCAAGAAACAAACTTGTAACTATAGAGAACAAACTTATGGTTACCAGAGGGGAGTTGGGAGGGAAATGTGTGAAATGGTGGATGGGGATTAAGGAGTGTACTTGTGATGAGCACCGGGAGTTAAATAAAAACTTAAAAAAATAAACTAGAAAAGATTAGAGTGACAGATCACATTATTTTTCCCACTTGTTCTTCAATCCACACCCTTTGACGTGTGAGTATATAGTTCCTACCATGAGAAGTGAAGTTTATTTTTTTACTCCATTGATATTGGGCTTAGCCATGTGATTTGCTTTGACCAAAGGAATGTTTGTGGATGGAAAGTGAACATAGAATTTATTTTATTTTTTAATATAAAATAAGTATTTTATTTAAACTAAAAATACCAACTCCCCCTCCCCCTGCCAAAAACCCAGTTCATCCATAGAGTGAGCACAGACTTTAAATCTATTGGTAGGCATGGGTTCATTCTCTGTGTTCTCGCTTTTCCCCACCAGAAAACCACCGGAAACCACTGATTTGAGGAGAATGAGAGACAAATGGAGCAGCCCTGGTCCCCACCCACAACTTTATGCCAACATAGCTGAGGTCAATCTAACAACCTACAGATGCCTGAGCAAGAAATAAATCTGTTATGTCACTGAATTTTGGGATTGTTTATTAGGCAGCATATTTTGGGCAATAGCTGATGAATGCAGTTAAGAACATAACTTTATAGACATAAAATAGAATACCATAATATTTCCTTTCGATGAAGACTAAAAAAGGGCCTCTATCTTTTAGATACATAGAAGAATTTGTTGACGATAACTGTGTTGTCCTAGATTGGTTAATTGGGGAACACTGGAAGATTTTTTTCCAGGATAGCTTAATGAAGAGTCATTTTTCTGGAATAATGCAGACTCAGACATGGTAAGAGAATAAGCAATAGGTCTTTTAAAAATCCCTTCAAACCCTGCAGATTTTGTTGGCCTGTAATGATTTAGAAAAGGAATTTAAAGTTTTTGAAGGCACAAATATATAACCTTTAAAAAAAAAAACCTTTAAACTGGCAACCTTTTGATTAAGTGGCAAAATTGTACTATTTACTTTCTGGGAAGGTTGGGAACAACTGTACCACTCCACAGTTTAGTTAGAAGTGTAAGTTAGAGGCCAAAGAAAAGAAAGGATTTGGATTTGGGAAAAATATGCACACACAGACTATGAATGTTCACATCACTCACACATGCCTCCATTAAAGTCTATGCTTTCGAGCAAGCTTCTGGTGAGTCCTTAGTTTGAAAAACCCTTCTCTGGGCTTTCTGGGGAGGGATGTCAAGCTCAGAGTGGTGTGGTTCACAACAGGTTCCTCTTCTTGGAGCTCAGTCCTGGCCTTTCTCCGGAGCTGTGTCAGCTTCCTTCTTAGACACCAGGAGGGAGATTGAATGTTTGCGGTCAGCCACGGCAGACTAGCAAAGCATCCACTGTGTAAATGCCTCAGCACCGGTGAGCCTTATGATAATAAATTTCATGTTGATGAACTCATTGGAAGTGGAGATGAAGATTTTCAACACTTCAGGAGCCTTTCTTTCTCTTCTGTGATTTTTCTTTAATTAATTGGACAAGTTCCTTCTTCCTCCAAGCCCCCAAGTGCAGCCAGTGAGAGAATTAAAGAGAATTGTTAAGATTTATAGCACCGCAGTCTGACCTACTTTGGAGCAAGCACATTCTGGGGAGGAAAGGAGCCCAGATTTTAACTATCTGTTTTCTTTGTGTCTAAATCCTTCTCTCTTTTAGTTAAAGAGGGCCAAAGACAAACATTGTTTCATTGAGATTTAGAGAATTTCATTTTCTGTGCTGGATGGTTGACTAATATTCTTGATTCTCATGTGGGTGAAGGCCATTACATAAACGAAGAGCCTTTGTAGTTGGGTCAAGAGAGCGGTTTTAATTTCAGCTTCATTAAAAACTCCAAACCCAGGCAAAAATCTTAGCACTTGCTAAAAGCAGACCAAATTGGAAAGATAAATGTTTAACTTTCCCCGACAATCTTAGAAACAGGAAAGGAGGAGGGTGAAATAGGTGATGGGTCTTTAAAAAAAAAAAATTTAAAAAAAAAAAAGGGGCGCCTGGGTGGCACAGCGGTTAAGCGTCTGCCTTCGGCTCAGGGCGTGATCCCGGCGTTATGGGATCGAGCCCCACATCAGGCTCCTCTGCTATGAGCCTGCTTCTTCCTCTCCCACTCCCCCTGCTTGTGTTCCCTCTCTTGCTGGCTGTCTCTATCTCTGTCGAATAAATAAATAAAATCTTTAAAAAAAAATTTTAAAAAAATAAAAAATAAAAAAAAGAAATAGGTGATGGGGATAAAGGGATGCACTTGTCATATGAGCACCGGGTGATGTATGGAAGGTGTTGAAACACTGTACTGTACACCTGAGACTAATAAAACACTATGTTAATTACACTGGAGTTAAGACAAAGCAAACCAAAAAAACCCCAGAAAGTTGAGCGGGGTAGAACTCCAGATGAATAAATGTTACTTGACAGTGTTGCTTAAAGTCTTCTAGAGTATTCGCTCTCAAAAAATAGCTGTGCTGAAAAAATTCAGAGATGGTGGTGGAACAAAAAATTTCAGATCCAGGTAACTAGTCCAATGTTTAAGAAGAACTTTAACATTCATGACTTTTTAAGCTAAATGATCAACACAAAAAGAAAAACAAAGAGTCAGACTCAACCCTTTCCCGTCAATAAATACTGATTCATGACCCTACATCTAGAGGCCTTAGAGCTCCTCCAGAAGAGGAGTTGAGGAAGTGATCAGGGGTAGGGTGGGGGAGCAGCTTTCCTGGGGCTTCTTTCCCTGTTCCACTGTTTAGCAGGGTTTTTCTTACGTATACTTCCAGCTGCCATGTTGTTCTGGGTCCAGCTCATCCACTGTTGCTCTGTTCCCTCTCTATCCTCTCTAGGACGGCACAACACACATTTAGCAGGGACAGGGACAGTGTGTATGTAACTAGAATCTACACATATCAGTGCAGTCACTATTATCACAGGTGGCACAGCTTAGTGGAAAATACTGGAAGTATCAGGAGACCAGTTTAAGAATAGTCATTGCTGCACCACTGTAATGGTAAAAATATCCTAAACGTTTACAACCTGACAATAGGTAAATATGCTACTAACGAGCCATAATATAGATTACTACAGGTGTTAAGGTGCAGGTAAATTTTTACAAAAATGTTGAATGAAAACAAGAAAGTTGCAGGAGGGTCCCGAAGTATGACAGTAAGAATATATAAATGAAAGCAAGCAGAGAATACACTAATGTGTACGTGTGTAGTAAAGACAGTGAAATCCTCATGGGTACGAAGAACGACACTCAGGACAGTGGTCACCGCTTGGGGGTCAGGTGGGGCGGAAGAGCAGGATGGGAGAAAAGGAACATGGGAGCCCTCCTTTATATTCTTATTTCTGAAATTGGGCAGTGGCCACAACTTACTTGCCTTATTTTGCATACTTTTTTGTATGCCTGAAAAGTTTTCAGTATAATAAAAAAAAAAGAGAGAGAGAAAGTGAGTGCTATAGACTGAATGTGACCCCAAATCTGTGTTACATATGTTAGAACCTAACCTCCAATGTGGCGGTATGAGGAGCTGGCACCTTTGGCAGGTGATTAGGCCAGGAGGGTGGAGCCCTCCTGAATGGGATTAATGTCCATGAAAGACAGCCCACAGAGCTCCCGGCGCCCTTCCACCCTGTGAGGACACACAAGGAGACAGCCATCTATGAATCAGGAAGTGGGCCTTCACCAGACACCAGATTTGCTGGCACCTTGATCTTGGACTTCCAGCCTCCAGACCAGTAAGATATAACTAACCGTATGCTACATCTTATATGTCTGTTATATGTAAACACCACTCAGACTGTGGTATTTTTGTTACAGCAGCTGCAATAGACTGAGACAGAAAGTCAGCATCAAGGGCGAGGCCTGAACTCTCAGCGTTGCCCCCACATGTGCTCGCTCTGGGCTGTTGGTCTGATTTTCTGACCCATGAGATGAAGAGTTTTCCTCAACCATCCCTTAGGATCTTGGGTGCCAGCCTGCAGGAAGGGACCAATGCCCCTGCCTGTCTGTCAGCATCCTCCCAAGGCCATGTCTGGACAACAGGGTGAGGGAAAAAAGTGAAAAACTAAGTGTTTAAGTACAGCCCCAAATGCCTGGCATGCCTGGAGATTTTTTAAAAATAGTACTGACCTGCTGCTTCAGCACGTGCTGAAGCCACCCCAGCGGGATGGGACTCTTCTCCAATTCTTCTAGAGAAAGAACATTCTACAGTTTCTCTTGGTAGCCCATTCTTGTATCTGGCAAGCTACTAACGAGAGCTGAACATGAGGAAATTCAGCTACAATCATCCCCTTTCCCTTTACCCCTTAGTGTTTTTATATCAGTAACTACAGAGACTTCGGTAAAAATCACATGACCTTTTAAAATGTCACTAAAATAATACTTTCTTTGGAGAAGACCTAATGGCTTGATAAAATGCCTATGTTACATAACATTAAATGACAAAGGAAGATATGTTACTATACATAATATGATCCCAATTCTGCTAAAAAAAAATTATATACACACGTGCAGGTACACCAAAGACTGGAAGAAATGCATCTAGGCAGTGGAATTATGGGTAATTTAAAGTTTCTTCATGCTTACATGAATTTTTCAATTTTTCTACACTGAGCATATGTTACTGTTAGAACCAGCCCATCTATGGGTATTCATTGCTATTTATTTTAAAATGTGGTTTGTTTTGGACAGGAAACAAGTTTCTACCACCATCCACCTGGCATTCCCCCCTGCAGCATGGAGAGGCCTGGGACCCGCTCTGAGTTAGGGAGCAGGGATGCCGCACAAACCCTCCCTGAGAGCCATTTATACTCTAAGCCAGGTTTTCGAAAACCTGGTCTCATGGAGGCTTCTGAATTCTATTTGCCACACTGCAAAGGAACACATGCATTGCCAGAGAGGATCTGAACGCTTCCAGAGAGTTATAAAGAGTGGAATGGAGTCGGCTCTGATTGCCAGCATAAAGTCTCCGTCTAGGGAATGATAAAACGGCCCCATCCATTTCCTCAGCCAGCTCAGAGCCCAAAGCCTCATGCGAGACATCCCCTGAAACCACACGAACGTCTCCATCTTCGTCCGCTTGGGCTGCCAAAACAAAATACCAGACTGTGTGGCTTCCAGTTCATCTTTGCACAGTTCTGGAGACTGGAAAGTCCAAGATCAAGGTGTCGGCAGGGTTTGACTTCTGGTGAGACTGCTCTTCATGGCGAGGGAGGTGGCAGCTCTCTCTGTGTCCTCACTTGCCCTCCCCTGGCCTTTGCTCTCTGAGTGTGTGTGTGTGCAGAGTGTGTGGGGGATCTCTTCCTCTGAGGGCGCTACCGCTATCACCCCCGCAGGACCTCGTCTGACCCTAATACCTCCTCAAGGTCCTGTTTCCAACACTGGCACATTGGAGGTTAGGGCTTCAACATACGAATTTGGCTGAGGGGGACGCAGTTCACTCCCAGCAACGTCCTAAAAGTGAACTTTGGAGAGCCCAACTGCCTTCCCTCTGTGGGGTCATCCTACCAAGGCCCTCAGCCCACCTGCCTCTGCATGGACCAGTTCTTCGGAGTATAGTGATGGGAAGGGCACAGACCAATGTAGAAATAGGTGGAAAACACACAGCTTTTTTGGGGAGTACACAGGGTAACACCTGGTAAAGGGCAGCATCTGTGAGGAAACCACCACCCAACCCTATAAGGTTGGAAGTGAAGGGACAAACTCCACATGTGCAGGGATGCCTGGAAATTGGGCCCCAAAGATTTATCCTTCTCGCCAGAACTCTCCCTACACTAATGACAGCCCTTAAAGGATTTCTCCTCCCTCTTTAGAAACCCCCTCCCAAAGGTGCCATTGCTTTTCTCTTCTCAGTTCCCTGATGTATGCAAGCAACCAGGTGAGCCACTTACCAGGGTTGACTTCTGTGCACACTGAGTCATCTAGGAATTTCCTTGGTTGAAACTCAGGGTATTTACTCAGTGTTAACTCCTGCAATGCTATTCTTAAAAAAAGGAAATGACTAGTTGGCAGAGACTGGCTTTGTTTTAGAACAATTATTAAAGTGATTGAGGAATGCACCTGGAACTGGGATTCCTCCCCACGGATGCCTGTCACTGTGTTAGATTCATTCTGACTTATGGCTGCAACTGGAGAGAATTTCCCATCCTCTTGTTAGAATGACAACCTGTTTCAAATGACCCAGCTCTCCGAGAAATACTTGTGAGTGCACGCATGAATAAATGACCGTCCAGGACACCCAGCGCCGCAAGCGCACCCATCGTCATCATCAACAGCCACCACAATAAGAATAGTCAATACTTATGGACTGTCAACCGCGTGGCCAGAACTTTGGAGATGCCCAGAGGTATCTCGGAGGGTTTGGGCAGAGATAGCTGGGAGGTAGCAGCAGCATGATTCTGTTTCCCATATTGGCAGTCCCATAAAAGGTACCATTAGAAAGAGAACTCCACTGCTAAAATTTGAATAGCATTGCTTCACTCAACACTTTTATTGAGAAAATCAGATACCAGAGTTAGGAAGAGGTTTAGCAAATGTCACACGGGAAGTGGCAGAGTGGAGACGGGAAACTAGGTCTCCAAGACAGGTGCTCTTTCGACCATGCTCCATCACCTTCTGCCTGTGATAATGCCATCAAAGTCACAATAAAATGATCTCTGGGTTATCAATTGGGTGACTATAATAATTAATGCCATATTGAGGTCCCACTATGTGCAGGCTGTTCAGCTAAGTACTTTACAGGTATTCATTCATTTCATCCTCACAAACATCCCGAGAAATAGATGCTATGATTGCCATTATTTAACAGATCCAGAAACTGAGAAACTGAGAGATCACATAACTTGCTCAAGGTCTCACAGGTAGTGTGGGAGGAAGCCAGGATTTGACCTCAAACAATATAGCTTCTCCTGACTGGTATATTATCCTACATCCCAAGGCTGAAAAGAATTTACATCGAAACAAAGATACACAGAATTCATCATTCGCTTTTCCTTCTGCTCACCCTATTCTAGTCACCCTATTTTCCAACCTTTGAGAAACGAAAATTATAGAATCCTCAATGGATTTGCTGAAATCTATGTACAGAAGAATTAGCTGTGAGAGAACTTTTTCCACTTTATAGATGAGGTGACTTACAGAGACTTATTAGACATAACTCACAAATTTCTCATTCAGCAGATGCAGATGGGAAACCGTGTGTGTCTGAATCCCCAAACTCAGCTCACCCAACAGCATGAGTGTTCTAAATGTATGAGGAATAAAATGGTTGTGTGTGTATGTGTGTATGGTGGGGGAGGCACAGTGGGGCCTGGATGTTGACAGATGAGGGTAGCTAAGTGTGCAGGGGATGTGTCCCCAGTGGCCTAGAAATTCTTCAGCTGCTGTGCAGCACACAGAAGCCACTGGAAGCTTTAAGAGAGGAAGTGATCAACAGCCATCTTTGTGTTTTAGAAATATTTTGCATGGCAAAGTCTGGATTGGAGTTGGGTAGTCTCCTTGAAGACTACACAGGAGAGTGGGGATCAAGGAATTGAATTAGGAAGCTTTGCAGTTTTCCAAGAGAGAAAGGCTGGTGCTCTGTTTAAGCAATGTCAGAAATGGTTGAGCAATATTTGTAGGCAATTCACATACCTTGAACGCTATGCATTTCAGAGATGAAAAACACTGTCTAGCATCCCTTAAGCTCTCAGGAAACCCTCTAGTGTTGATTGGATATAAAAGTGGTTGAAGGCTCATGGTGTGTGGATGCCTGATTAGAAATTTCCAAGTAACTAACCCCCGTCCCTGGGGGTGGTGGGGGATGAAAATTAATGTGTATATTCATTACACTGTTGATGCTGCAGAATTTAAAAGTAAAGTACATAGCTGACAGCATTTACCAAATGATGTGGTAATGATTGACAGCTCAAAGGAAAGGGGAATTGAAAGAGAATCCTTACCTCCAGGATCCTTCTGTCTACAAGGAAGACAAGAAGACAAAAAACGTGCAACAGTTGCCTGGTCAGATGAGGCAATGTACTACGAAGGATCTAAGTGCAGGTGGTAAGAGGCACATGTGATCTCAGAGGTGGTGGATGGCAAGATGGACTGAGTCAGGAGACCATTAGCTTTTCATTCATTGAGCAAATAGTTATTTAGCAGCGACTATGGGTCAGGCCCTGTGGGGATGGATCAGCAAAGGAAATAGACTGATAAGTCCTTCCCTGTGGGGTGCTTACATTCTTGGAAACATTCTTGGAGGGGATGGGGCTTGAGCTGGATTCTGAAGGAAGGGAGGCTCGATGGGCAGAGGGAAGACAACATCAGAGGGGGGACAGAGAGTATGAAACCCAGGCAGTGGAAATACTTACAGTGGGAAACAATGAACGACTTGGGCAGTGGCCAAGGCCAGTTTGTGCTTGGGGAGGAGGGCGGCAGGAAATCAAATGGGAAGGTGAGGCTGGGGCTGGGCTTAAAAACCTGGCAAGGGTGACTGAATATTGTCCTGTAAGCATCACAGAGCCCCAGGGAGAGGAGGCAAACTTCTAGTTGAAAGGAGGAGGCAGCAAAGACAGCCGAGCAGATGGTGGGGCAGGAATCTGTGGCCGTGTCAGAAATTAATTATTTTTTCCTTGCTTGCTCTGCCTTGTCTTTTTCTCCACCCTCTGAGTTTTAAAGATATCTAAAATGCTGTAATTATGTCTGAATGCGTAAGAAGAGTAGAGTCAGGTGAAGACATCACACAGATCCATGGAAATTATTATGTAAATGACTTAGCAGTAACACAGACAGTGTTCCCAGAGTGAACACTTAACCATCCTTCTACTGGCTACTTAAGTATACTGTGAGTTTAAGGATAAATCCAGGCGCCTGATATGCTTGGATGGAGCAGGTCCCTGGGCAGGGTCATCTGAACATAGTTCCTCCACTGGAAATCCCTCATGGAGAATGTAAATTTAAAAGGATGATAATAAAGTGAAGAATTAAGAGCCAATAAAAGGGAGGGAAAATGGAGAACATCTTCATACCACATGCTTTATGGAATCTTTTATCATTCAGTCACTTGCCATTTATATTCCCAGCATCCTCTCCTACCAGATTTATTTTACTCTTACTACTGAGGAGAAATAAAACTGCACAGGCGATTCTCTAGATTGCTCTGCAAAGTGTAGACCCCTGTGATGATTTCAAGTGTCCAAAATCCCTTGAATATTTCAAAGCAAAGATGTGAATCATGGCTACCTTGAAAAGGAATGTGAGAGTGTTCTCTGTTTAACCCAGATGTCCCCAAGCTGCTACAACCCCATGATACAAATGATCGTGGGGCAATTGCGGAAACGCAAGTCTTGGCACAGTCTCCCCCAGTGATTTCTGGGAGTCTCCAGGGTGTCCCACTTGTGCTCAAAATCACATCTGCTCATACCCTGCCTGCTGCTGGTGTCCCCAAGAGAATACTCTCTTTCTGACACACTGTTCCTTGAACCCCTGTGCTGCCTGTGTGCTCCGAATATGAGACTTCAGGGTGGTCTGTAGTGAGCTCTTGTGCTCTATCATTGAGGCCCTGAAGCATCAGTGCTTGCCTCCAGTCTCAACAAGTCCTTATGACTTTCAGCCTTGAACCCCTCTCTCCAAAGGGCCCAATACTAGGCTGTCAGAAATGTGCGTAAGAATGTGTGTTGCAGATGTGTTTTAATATTGAAGAACTGAAAGTAAACTTCTTTTTCCATCAGGGGAAGAAATTGGCTGAATAAATTGCAATATATCTGTACCGTGAAATAGCATGCAGACCTTAGAATGAATTAGAAATCTTTCAGATGACTTGGAGGGATTTGAGTTGTAAATAAAAGATGTAGAAATGTATATGAAATTTGATTCCATTTTTGCACAACAACGGAACACCCCATATGTTTTAGAATATGTGTATATGTAAAGGGGTTGTTTAATATGGCCTTTATAAGATTCTATCAGTATTAAGAAACAAAATGAAAGTATGATATAACTTAGGATGTTATAAAGGTATCAGGCGCCTTCTGTGTCTCCCTTCACATCTTTTCAGTCCACCTTTCAAAAAAACTTGTTAAAACTTTTAAAAAGTTATGGTAAACTACACATAACATAAAATTTGCCATCTTGACCCCTTTTAAATGCAGTTTGGTGGCATTAAGTATATTCACCTTGTTGTACAGCCATCAACGCCATCCACCTGCAGAACTTCGTTCATCCTCCCAACTGAAACTCTGTACCCGTTAAAAAGTAACTCCCGTTCCTCTCCCCCAGCCCATGACAGGCACCGTTCTACTTCCCATCTATGAATTGTACCTGATGCAAGTGGAACCATACAAGATTTGTCTTTCTGCGACTGACTTAGTCCACGTAGCGTTAACGTCCTCAAGGTTCATCTGTATTGTAGCATGTGTTAGAATTTCTTTCCTTTCTGAGATCAAATAATATTCCACTGTATGTATGTATGTACCATATTTTGCTTATCCATTCATCCGACTTGGGTTGCTTCCATCTTTTGGCTATAGTGAATAATGCTGTTGTGAAACTGGGCCTACAAATATCTCTTTGAGAACCTGCTTCTGATTCTTTTGGATGCATAACCAGCAGTAGTACTGCTGCACACCATAAGATCATTCTATTTTTAATTTTTTGAGGATGCACTATACTGTTATCCATAGCAATCGCACCATTTTATGTGCCCACTTACAGGACGTAAGGGATCCAATTTCTTCACATCTTCACCAACACTTATTTTCTTCTCTTCTTTCCCTTCCCTTCCCTTCCCTTCCCTTCCCTTCCCTGCCCTGCCCTGCCCTGCCCTACCCTCTCTTTTTTCCTTTCCTTTCCTTTCTTTTCCTTTCTTTTCCTTTCCCTTCCTTTCTTTCCTTTCCTTTCCTTTCTTTTCCCTATCTTTTCTTTTGATAGTAGCCATTCTAATGGGTATGAGATGGTATCTCACTGTGATTTGAGTTTGCACTTCCCTAATGATGAGTGACATTGAGTATCTTTTCATGTACTTATTAGTTATTGGATATCTTCTTTAGAGAGATATCTAGTCAAGTCCTCCACCCATTTTTTTCATCCAATTGTTTGCTTTTCTGTGTTATTTTTAAGTTGTAGGAGTTCTTTACATAATCTGGATATTAATCCCCTTAACAGATATATAATTTATAAATATTTTCTTTCATTTTGTGGGTTGACTTTTCTTTCTGTTGATTATGTCTTTTGATGCACAGAAGTTTTCAATTTTGATATAGTCCCATTTGTCTATTTTTTTCTTTTGTTATCTATGCTTCAGTCCTCCTTTTATGCCAAACTTTGAAGCAGCAACCAGCTTCACACTGGTGTAACTTGACAGACCCTCCCTTCGGTTCCACTGCTTGCCCTCACTTAGGATCTCTGAGTCCACTGTGCGGAAGGCCTCCTGGATCCCACCTAGTATCATGAGTGTGGCTACACAACCTGGAAGGTCAAAGTGGATGACACCCATATGGCATCCCTTGACCAATGGGACTTAGGAGCTGGTAGATTAATGGTCTCTTCATCCTTCCTGCAGCTGGGTAATTCTGAGGTGCATTCCACACAACTTCTCAGGTGTCTGTCTAGGCCCCAAAATGGCCTGCCCAAAGAGATCTGTGTCAAATCTCTGAAACTCACAAGCATTATTTGAAAAAAGGGCCTTTGCAGATTTGTTTCAATTAATGCATAGTATAACAAATAGAGACAACAATATTGTAATATAGTCATCAAATTTGCTAAGAGACTAGAACTTAATTACTCCACTAAAAAGAAAGGATAACTATGTAATGTGATATGGGTGCTAATTATTGCTACAATGACAATCATATTGTAACTTACACATGTGTGTGTATGTTACACATACAGATTAATATGCTGTATACCTTAAATTTACACAATGTCATATGTCAAATATATTCAATAAAAAAAATAAGGATCCTGAGACGAGATTATCTTGGATTATCTGAGTGGGCTCTAAACCCAATGATAAGAGCAAGGCAGAGGAAGATTTGGGAAGATAGAAGTGGAGGAAACACAGACAGACAAAGAAGGTAATGCGAAGACAGAGCCAGGAGAGAGGCACCACAAGACAAGGAATGCCAACAGCCATCTGAGGCTGAAAGAGGCAAAGGAGGATCCTTCTCCAGAGCCTTCAGAGGGAGTAGGGCCCTGCTAACACCCCAACTTCAGACTTGTAGCCAATTGATCTATGAAAGGATGAATCTCTGTTGTTTCAAGTCAACAAGTTTAGGGTGATTTCTTACAGCAGCCACAGGAAACCAACACAATGTTCACAATAGGATCCAGCCGTAGTTGCCCACAGTTGGGGCAAGCTCAATAACTGAAGGACTGGCTTTCCTCCCTTTCCTATTTCACTCTTCCTGAGGCCCCATTCCTATTCCCTAGGATCATTTCCCAAAATACATTTCCCTGTGTGTAACCTTGGTCTCAGGCTTTGCTTTCTGGGGTTGGGGGTCGGGGGGAACGTAGTCTAAGACACTTGGCTCTGGAAGTGACCCTAGAAAGTAGAACCTCAGGGTGGGATCGTGGAGCTGGCTTACTCACGGGGCAGACAGTGGTGCATCTGATGCTGGCAGTAAGTGGGCTGATGACAACTCCAGGCATCCAGTGCATTAGGAAACGTTTGAGGCTCAGTGCTCTGGGGAATGCAAGGACACATCCAATAAGTTGTAAAAGACAACTTATTTTTTCCTTGTACCTCCTACTACCACGTAGGAGATAGTACATCTGGTGTGCCTCTTTCAGTTTTGGAAGCTACATTTGATACATTTGGGAATGCTGCCCTTACCCATTGATTGAGTAACTCAGAATCCTGTCAATTTTGAGAAGACTCTGTAGCAAGCAGAGTCAGGCTTTGGGGCAAGCTGTTATCACTTGGGTCATAAGACCCACAGACCCAATCGTGCTAGAAGTATCCACGGCAGATGAGGGTGTTTATGTGGGTCCTGGGAAAGCCCCAATAGGAAAATCACAGCGTAGACCCTAGGATTCTGGGGCAAGGTCATACCTTCTGCCGCAGAGATTTACTCACCAACTGAAAAGCAGCTCTTATGTGCTACTCGGCTCTAGCGGAGACTGGGCCCTGGGGACCCGAGCCGCTGATCAGGAGTGGGGCATTAGGGCATGCACCAAATCATAAGATTGGACAGATAGAGCAGCTATCTATCATACAAAAGAAAAGGTAGATTTTGGATTGCACATGAAGAGGCACAGAGGGCACATCAAGTTACGTGGACAGGCAGCCATGACTTCCATGCCTCCTACCACTGCTGTGCCATTATCTCCCATCATCTTACACCGGTAGCCTCATGGCGGTTTCTCGTGAACACTCTCGTGAACGTGAACACTGTTTATAGACAGATAAGCACAATATATTGGCATTAACTGAAAACGGACCCCTCTGCACTATAGCCCACCCGGGTATACTCTGTGGGACAGTGAGAAGAGAAATCTTTGTTGGAAGAGGTGCGAGCAGCGCATTGATTATTCAATTTGTACGGACACACAGACATGGCCTGAGATATGGTGATGTGTGGACTCTTGGCAGTAGTAAGTGCCTTGGCTGAGTGCTCAAGAGACCTGAAAGGAGCAAGGTTGGAAGATGAGTCGAGGTCAGGAGATGAGGTGTTTGTGCCCATGGGAGTGGGCACAATGTGTAAGAATTTTGGGTGGATTTCTTCAGATGCTTTCACCCTGATGGGGGCAGCAATTTGTTCTTATAAGAATTGACACTTACTCTGGATATGCATGAGATCCCCCCACACCCCGGCTGTTAGCATCACCATCCAAGGGCATACAGAATGCCTGATTTATTAGCATAGAGGGTATATAACATTGCCTCAGATAAGGGACCCATTTTATAGTAAAGGAGGTATACCACTGAATGCATGACTATAGGAGTCACTGATTCTACCATAATGCACATCACCTGGAAGTTGACAGCTTAATGGAAGGACAAAAGACTTACCAAAGACTCCTTCAAGATGTTATCATGGGGGGCGCCTGGGTGGCACAGCGGTTAAGCGTCTGCCTTCGGCTCAGGGCGTGATCCTGGCGTTATGGGATCGAGCCCCACATCAGGCTCCTCTGCTATGAGCCTGCTTCTTCCTCTCCCACTTCCCCTGCTTGTGTTCCCTCTCTCACTGGCTGTCTCTTTCTCTGTCGAATAAATAAATAAAATCTTTAAAAAAAAAAAAAAGATGTTATCATGGGCACAACATTCAGTGGTGTTGGAGTGTAGCTTTCCGGATGTGTTATATTCACCCAACCAACTGCCAGAATATGGTCTGTGTCCCCACTAGCTAGAATACATGGATCCTGGAACCAAGGGGGTAAAAGAAGGATCAGCCATTCTCACCATCACTCCCAGTGACCCACTTAAGGAATTTATGCTTCCCACCTTTAACTTTATGTTCTATTGGATTAGAAGTTTTCCAGGTGGAAGGTAAGGGGTTTGGAGGCATGCTTGTACCAGAGGGTTCTGCTGAACTTGACATTACAACTATTGTCCATTTTATTTTATTTTTTAAAGATTTGTTTATTTATTTTAGAAAGAGAGAGAGAGAGAGAGTGCTTACACGAGTGGAGGGAGGAGCAGAGGGAGAGAATCTTCAAGTAGACTCCCCACTGAGTGTGGATCCTGATGTGGGGCTTGATCCACGACCCATGAGATCATGATCTGAGCCAAAGCTGAGTCAGATGCTCAACTGACTGAGCCACCCAGGTGCCCCCGCCCAGTCATTTTAGATTCCTTGAGCCAGTGGATCCTAAAGAACTATATTGGTGGGGATAATTGACTCTGAACACCATGAGGAGCTAGGGCTGCTGCTCCGCAATGGCATAAGAAAGGAGAATGTTTGGAAGCCATGAGACACTGGTGCTTCAATCCAAGGGTAAGTATAAATGGGCCATCCCAACAACCATGACCCAATAGCGGTAAGGGAGCTAAGGCCCAACTCTGCAGATGAAGGATGAAGGTCTGGCTGACGATGAGGGAATCTGGAATGGGTATGGGGGGAGCCATGATGCTCAACAACAATGGTATTGGGACCATGTGTGGCTCGGAGGGCTGAAGCTTGGCCCACTAGCTGTCCTGCATGAAGCCTTTTATAGAAATTGCTACTAGCTACCACATTAAGGACCCTGTGACTGACTGGACTCCAGGGAGGGCATGAGTGCGTCCAAGTGGTGTAAGGAGTAAATCACACTGGACATCTCCCATGCCTCATGCCTTACATCTCTCCAGCCTACCTTTAACTGTGTCAGTTGCTGCAGTGACCTGTGCAGATATAACTTTCCAGCTAAACTGCTAAAAGTCTGGCATCTGCTTGCTCATGTGCAATCTAGAAGAGAGCATTCATACTCCATGTGGCAATTCTTGTCCAGGGAGGAGATGGAAGCTAGCGGACTATTACGTGCTTCTACCTTCCTTCCCACAGGGGGACAACCCTGAGGTCCATTCCATACAACTCCTTAGAGAGTCCCAGGAAGATGGAGTCGCAGTTGCTCATGGAGTGACCAGCTCAGTTAAGCACCCTTGAATTGGCTTTTTTTCCTGCCCTGCTTTATACTTTTTCCACTTCCTCATTCCTGTTCTCTGGGTCACTTCCCCAAATAAATTCTTTGCATGCGAACCCTTGCCAAAGGCTCTGTTTTCTGGCTAAGACACATAGGTGGGGGGGGGGGAAGTGAAGGTAGATGTGGGCTGCTGATACAGGTAAGGACAGAGAGAGTTGGGGAAAGGTGTCCACAGGAAAAATTCTCATTTGTACTAGATCCAATTTTTGTAAAATGACATAGATGTGTGTACGCACACATAAAGAGATGCTTGTAAAATGGTCACTCAAATATTTGCGTTGGTTATCTTCGAATGGTGTGATATATTTTATTATATTTTAAAAGTATTACATTGTTATGAATTGTTTGAAATATTGACAGCAAATGTGTGATATTTACATATAGTAATCAGAAAAACATTGCAAGGAAGGGGGTATAAATGGTGGGGAAGTAAGGAAGTCTTCAGGCCAAGGTGGGATTTCTCTCACCAGACGTCTGTGCACAAAGCTCTTTCTCCTTCCTGAAGGAAGAAAACAAATGCCTCTCTATCAGCTCAATGTAAATAGAAATTCCAAGGCATGATCAGAACCCACTAGTTCCATAGCAGGGGCCAGACTCCAATCTGAGCTCAACTGGGGTCCCCTGCTCTGTGTACGCACAGTCTTCCCCCTGGTTGAAATGAGATGAGATGATTCAAACCTTAATCTGTAGGGAAAGAAAAGGAAAGTTCTGAGTTCATAGAGGTTTGGTATTTCCTCAAAATTCTCAGTAATACTAGCTAGCAACAGGGAGATCGGCAGGCTTATAGATTAGAAGAATGAATTGGCTCCTCTGAGAAATGTCTTCTTATCGTCTTCTTTCTTCCATTGGTCAGGGGTCCCCACATGGGGTAAGAACCCCACTAAAGGCCTCCCGCCAGGCCACAGGGGCAAGTGTCTTCTTTAAAATTGTCCTCAATACAGGTTGGCCCAGTTCATCAGCTAACTGGGCCCGAGTGGAAAACACATGAGGCTGAGCTTTTGGGAGGTCGAGGAAGTTACTGAACCCCTGTTTTGAATGAGGATTTGAATTTTGGAAGACAGAGATAGGTTTCTAATTTGAAGAGTATGTAGTTCTGCCTCTTATAGAGGAAACCTTCCGGGGAGAAGATTCTAAATATGAAGGATTTTTAAATATGTCCTGGAATGAAGAAGGTTGGTAAAGTTAGATCCAAAATCCTGGTTTGACAGCAGATTTGTGTGCTGTTCAATCTTGACTTTTTCCCACTGGAAAAAATGGAATGAAGGCTTATATCTGGCGCTTGATTCAACGATCAAGAAGAGAGAGGGGTGCCTGGGTAATGAGTCGGTTAAGTGGCTGACTCTTGGTTGCAGCTCAGGTCAGGATCTCAGTGTCATGAGATCAAGCCCTGCCACTCCGTGACTCCCCAGGGAGTCTGCTTGAGATTCTCTCTCCCTCTCCCTGAACCCCTCCCCCCACTTGAGAGCATGTTCTCGCTGATAAAATAAAACAAATCTTTAAAAAAAAAAAGCAGCAAGACCAATGTTTCTACCACTCAGTAGCTATGAAACAAACTTATGACCATTATTACTCCTATGGAAAACCATAATTTGCACATTGAACCTCTCAGATTTCACTGTTATCCCCCAAGTTTGGGTTTTCCCCAAACCTCACATTCATTACCATCCTCACCCAACCTCTTTTTCTTTGTCTTAAGGCTTCTTTTACTTAGTGAAGAAAATATTCTCAAGGGCATGGGCCTACCTTGAGAGGGCAGATGGTGGGGAGTGCTGGAAGAGTGTGCCTGAAAGTCTTTTTTTTTTTTTAAGATTTATTTATTTATTTGAGAGAGAGAGCAGGACCCTGAGATCATGACCTGAGCCAAAACTAAGAGTTGGAGTCTCAACCAACTGAGCCACCCAGGCGCCCCCTGACTATCTTTAGGATAAATCTTTCTTCCCATCTCAGTTGAATAACCCCTGCTTATTCCGGGGTCTGGGATGAGCAGGTTGCCCAGGTGGGGGAGGCTGGTGGCCTCAATTTATATAATATTTACATATTACTTACATATCTGTGCACCTTAGGAACTTTCTGGAAATGTTCCCCACCTTGGCCAGGGTGGTCATTACCAGGTATATAATACATATAAACCAATCGGTTTTGTACACTTGATTGTACATAATGTATACTTCAATAAAAAAATAGTTAAAAGTATATATGCCTTCAAATGTGCACGGATAAAACCTCAAACCCTCCTCCTTAGGACTTTGGGCTTTGAAACGCAAAACAGAGGTCATTGTTATTTTACTGGACGATAAACACCGCTAAGGCAACATACATTTTGAATCAACAGCGATTTCGGTTAGTAGGTGCGCCTTGTAACTGCAAAACCATTCCCTTTCCCCAGGAGAAAATTAGAACTACGAAGAAATGGACCTTCTATCACACGGCATTGTAATAGGAGGCGGCCGTCTCCATTCGTTGATTAGTTTCTTTTTCTTCTTAAGGTGACATTTGATTTATAGCTGACAGTATACCAGAACATGATGTAGTTTCAATACTGAAAATGCTCAGTTCCCAAGTGATCTGTGAACAGCTCCTGCTTTCAGGATCCTTTCCCAGGAGAAGGCCCTGGACAGCCTGCCGGACTGCGCTGCTGGGAGCGCTCAGCTGGAGCCCGGGGCTGGAGGGGGGAAGCGCTCGTGCCCTTCTACAGGCCAGGGGTCCCAGCTGAGTGTAGCTCCTGTTCCTCCCACTCTGCGTGCGCTCTCGAAACAGGACAAGATGCAGTCCAAACCACTGGCCAGGTGTCTGTTTACAACCTGGAGGGGTTTCTTTTCTTGTATTAACTCAGCCACTCTCTGGGCGACCTGCACAAGCTGTTGACCTCTTGGAACTTCAGGTTTTCACCTGGAACATGAGGGAGCTGGTCAGACTCAGGGGAGGGTGCCCAGTGAGGCTGCAGGGGAGACTCACCTGGAGAGATTCAGCCCAAACAGGAAAGCACATCCAGTAGTAGACATTTTTCAAGACTTTGACTTAAAAAATGTCAGTCCTTACATTTTTCAGACATGAAGGACATAGTGTTAATTTTTTTCTATTAATATTCTATGTTTAAGCAATTTCTACACCCAACGTGGGGCTCGAACTCACAACCCCGAGATCAAGAGTTCATGCTCCGCTGACTGAGCCAGCCAGGTGCCCTGTGAAGGACATAGTTTTAAAAATACATGCCCAACGGCACAATCTTCTTCACCCTCCATCTCACTGAGTGGTATTTAGAATACACTAGCCATACAACTAGGAACTCTAACATATTCTATGACCTGCCCATCCTTCCCCTTCCTCCACCTCAAGTCATCCATTTCTTGTTAGAATAAGTGAAATCTTTGTTTGCTTATTATTATTTTAAAGCGTTTTCTTTTGAAATAATTTTAACTATAAGAAATTGCAAAAATAACACAGAAAGTTCCGTGTACCCTTCACCCAGCTTCCCCCAATGGCTTCTTACATAACCACCATCACTGGTTATTCTTTTACAGGATAATTAACCTCCTCCCCCATCCTTAACCCCAGCCCCCTCACCCCCCATCAATCAGTCTTGGCATCTGAAAGAGCCTAATGTCAAACAGCAGCGGGTTTGCAGGGTGAACGTGAGGAGCTGAGACTAACCCTCATTTCCTGGTTCCTATCCAGAGCTCCTAGTGTCGTTACGTGACCTGGTTTCACAAGGAGGCTAAAAAAAATCCCCAAATGAAAACTGATGGTTTATTTATTTAAAGTAGAGGCAGTGAATAACTCATGAATTCATGCATTTACTTATTATTCTTCCTTGCCGTGGAGATGGATGGATGGATGAATTGATTCATCTCTCTGCCTACACATCTCTCCCCACTGCAATGGGAAAATGGGGTGGGTTGGGGAGGGCAGTGAGGTGTGATGGAAAAGGGACGGAACCCAGACTAAAGATGAAGCCCTTGTTCTGCCAATGGAATGAACTTGATGAGTCACTCTCTGAGTCTTCCTTTCCTTATTTGTAAAACGAGGGAGGAGGCCTGGATAGGGCTGAAGTCAGAGGCTCAGACTGTTGCATCTATGGAAATGGCATGAGAGGTTGGGTTCCCTGGGAAGCTGCTTGTTAGGAAGGAGTTGTCGGAGCAACGCTGTGGAATGGGGTTGGAGCACGATTGCCAGAAGGAGAAGTTGAGGCCCAATGGAAGCCTTGGCCAACTGCGTGGAGAGCTCTGGGCCTAGAATACCCTATTGTCTAGTGTCATTAGGGGTGAACAGGCCAGGCCTTTGTACCCCAATTCCAGCAGTATGAGCTGTCTCAGGACTGGCTGGGGACTCTGGCAAGGCAGCTGTCCGCAGCGTCAGACAGTTGTTCTCAATGATGCTTTCAATTGCTGGGAGGTTAAGGATTTCATTGAAGTGTCAGCTGGGAAGCTCATCACAGGGTCCACCACGATGTGAAGCACAGGGCGCTGTTAATGAACAGGATAATGAGAATAATAGGATATTAACATATACAGGGATAGTAAAGATCATGTAGCTTAACCTCTTCGGTGAACAGGAGAGGGAAATGAAGGGTTCAATGGCTTGCCTCAGGTGCCATGGCAAGGTCACAGCAGACAGATTCCCTTGTCCTTCTCTCCAACCATTCTTTCCAGGACAGGGTACCTTACACGTGATGCATGTGAGGGACTCTCTACACTCCTGCAGGCCACCAGCTGTCCTGACGGTGCCACCAGCCCTGGCCGGGGAGCCCTGGAGCCCTTACTGGTGCTTTCTAAAAACTCTTCTACCCCCAGTGCCTTCAGCCTTTCAAAGAAAGTGGCACTCATCCTGCTGGCTTCGGGTCAGCCTGTCCAGGGAATTTTTTTCAAGTCACTCTTTTCTCCTTGATGCCTGGTGCAAAGGGCATTAGGCTTTGGAGATGTGTCGTGAAAAAGGTTGCTCTGGCCGATGTCATAGAAGTTGTTGCCTATGTTCTCCTCTAGAATTTTGATGGATTCCTGTCTCACATTGAGGTCTTTCATCCATTTGGAGTTTATTTTTGTGTATGGTGTGAGAGAGTGGTCAAGTTTCATTCTTTTGCATGTAGCTGTCCAATTTTCCCAGCACCATTTATTGAAGAGACTGTCTTTTTTCCACCGGATGTTTTTTCCTGCTTTATCAAAGATTAGTTGCCCAAAGAGCCGAGGGTCCATTTCTGGGTTCTCTATTCTGTTCCATTGGTCGATGTGTCTGTTTTTGTGCCAGTACCATGCTGTCTTTGTGATCACAGCTTTGTAGTACAGCTCGAAATCCGGCATTGTGATGCCCCCAGCTTTGTTTTTCCTTTTCAACAGTTCCTTGGAGATTCGGGGCCTTTTCTGGTTCCATACAAATTTAAGGACTATTTGTTCCAGTTCTTTGAAAAATGTCCTCGGTATTTTGATCGGGATAGCATTGAAAGTGTAGATTGCTCTGGGTAGTATGGACATTTTAACTATGTTAATTCTTCCAATCCATGAGCATGGAATATTTTTCCATCTTTTTATGTCTTCCTCAATATCTTTCAAAAGTGATCTATAGTTTCTAGGATATAGGTCCTTTACGTCTCTGGTTAAGTTAATTCCAAGGTAACGNAGGGGGAATGAAACATGAGAGACTATGGACTATGAGAAACAAACTGAAGACTTCAGAGGGGAGGGGGTGGGGGAATGGGATAGACTGGTGATGGGTAGTAAGGAGGGCACGTATTGCATGGTGCACTGGGTGTTATACGCAACTAATGAAGCATCAAACTTTACATCGGAATCTGGGGATGTACTGTATGGTGATTAACATAATATAATAAAATTAAATTAAAAAAAAAAAAGGGCATTAGGCTGAAGTCCAGTGGCAATGGTGCTTTGGTGCCTTGCTGCCTTTGGCCACGGGGGACATTCATCAATTCATCATCCAAAGCTGGATTGACAGAGCACAGAGCCCAGCCTGAGACTATCAGGAGCTGGCATTTTCCCTGGATTTGCACAATTCATCTGCAAGGGTCGCCAAGAGGCCCACCGGGCTGGGTAATGAACTCTCTAGTTCCTGCGGAGATCGGGCCACTGTGCCTGGCAGCCCTTGGGAGGGGGGTGGGAATCAGGGGAAAACCGTGCCAGAAATGGTTACATTTTGTAAGAAATGTGTCTTATCTTGTTCCATTCACAGAGGAAAAGAAAACATCAGCTCCAGAGCCAAACCTATTTCTCAGGGTAATCCATCTCTGTTCAGCAGCTCCCTGCAAATCTCTCTTGCGTTAGGTTTCCCAGGCTTCAGACTAATGCACGCGCTATATTCCTCGGAAGTTTAATAAGAGTCCTACGTGTCTTTTGAAATTCGTGTTTCTGTGTCTTATCTCAGCATAATGCGTTAATATGGAAATTAATTTAGTGCTCATCAGATAGAGTGAATTGTCAAGGTATGGGTTTCTTTTAGCCTTGCTGAAAGTTCTCCCCGCCCCCCTCTCTGGCAGCTGAATACTTAATATTATCTAAATAGGAGAAAACAAATTTGCTGCAAATACATGGCAAGTACTTTAGAGCTGAAGGGATTCTCTAGCTTTTCAAGCCTGGATCTGACCTAGCCTTCCCTGCTCAGGCTAGGTTCTCATCACTTCCACATGGGTCCACCCTGGGTACCCTCCCATTGAACTGACCTCTAGATGTTTCCTAAATGCTCACATTTTTCCAAATCTCTGTCCCTTTGTGTACATATGCTGGTCCCTTTGCCTGGGCCACACCCTTCCTTGCCTTCCATAACTGAGAAACATCTATTTCCCTTCAAGACTGCTAAAATGTCATTTGCTCAGGAAGATTGGGGATGGGGCCCCTTCAGTACTGGGGACAGGGGGTGGGGACAGTGACAGGCTCCTGCAGGTCAGCATATGGAAATTCCATTCAGAGCTGAGATTCTGATTCCCTGCTCCCTCCCTCCATGGAGAGAATTTCTGCAAGGGAGACCCATTCTTATTTATGGGAGGCTGACCTCGGCCACTGCTGCTCTTGGAGTGATTGCTTTTATTTGGCTCCTTCTGGATGGATCCTCAGCAATTGCTGCAGTAGGACCTGGACTGCCATTGTTCTTTTCTCGCACTTAGCAGGCCGAGCAAGGGAGCAGCTCATGAGTGTCCTCTTCAATGGACACGTGGATGGAAGAGTAAAGGAATGAAATATGAGCAGGAAATAAATTTATTTCCAAGAGACAATAGCTGGAAAAAATGTTTTTCCTATGATTTAGATGATTATAGCTTAAAAAAAAAAGAAAAAAGCCCTTCTCTTTAAAAGCGAATAAAAGGGGGCACCTGGATGGCTCAGTCGAATAAGCCTCTGACTTGTGGTTTCAGTGCAAGTCATGATCTCAGGGTTGTGGGATCGAGCTCCCTGTCAGGCTCTGCACTCAGCTCAGAGTCTGGTTGAGATTCTCTCAGCCTCCCTCCTCCTCTGCTCCCGCCCACTCATATGCACACGTACTTTCTTTCCCAAATAAATAAATAAATAAATAAATCTTTACCAAAAAAAAAAAAAGAGAGAGAGAGAGAGACGGGAAAAAAAGAAAAAAAGAAAAAGGGTAAAAGATTCTCCAGATCAGAAGCCAGACAGAATATTCCAGAGTTGTGAAAAATTGAGAAGAGTGAATTCACTCCCCTTGGACCCAAAAGGCTTGTGCGACCCAAGTGTTTGCCTTTCCCTTTGAGGGGCCCTTCCTCCGGAATATTTGGGGGGAGGGGAGAAGCTTGTTTCAAATGTGCACCCCGAGGTGTTCCTCTGTGAAGTAGGATGCTCTCCTTTCCACCCGGCACAGCCACAGGGCCTCCTATAACACGCACCAGCTTCAGTAGCCCTGGCCTCCCACCCGCCTGCCCCATGCTATACTCCGTCCACCCGGAGGGCAAGAGCTTGGCCAGAGCCTCCTTCCTGCCACCCCATCCATTCATTTCTCACAGCAACCTCTCGTAAGGCTGTCTGGGAGAATCTGATTTTGCTGAGGAGTGGGGAGCGTTAAGGAAAGGAAATGGCAACACAGGAGGGAAACATTTTTTACACGGTACTTTATATTATCATCTCTGGTAACCACAAGATAAGCCATTAGCTCTACATAGAAGTGACATGCTCCAGCTCCCAGCCTTGCTCCTTCCAAAGGAAGAGGGTCAGAGGGGTGCCTGGGTGGCTCAGTTGGTTAAGCATCCCACTCTCGGTTTTGGTTCAGGTCATGATGTCAGGATCATGAGATTGAGTCCCGCACTGGGCTCAGTGCAGAGCCTGCTCAGAGTTTCTCTCTCTCCCTCTGCCGCTCCCTCCCTCCCTCCCTCTCTCTCTCTCTCTAAGGAAGGAAGGAAGGAAAGGAGGGAGGGAGGGAGGGAGGGAGGGAGGAAGGAAGGAAGGAAGGAAGGAAGGAAGGAAGGAGGAAGGAAGGAGAAAGAAGGATCAGAGGCTACTGTGTACATCACTACCCAATTTCAGGAGGTGCCATTTACTTGGAGTGCAGTAGAAACAGTGCCCCTGAAGTTGTACAGTGCAGCAGCCCTGAAGACAAGTCCCTTCAGACCTCCAGGGCTTCAGGAAAGGCCCACTGCCCTACCCCGGGCAGCTGGTCTTGCCTAAGTTTGGCTTCCCTCTCCCCCATCTTCCCCCGCTAGAGATGGCCATCGCTAGCACTAGGCAGAGCAGGACAGCCCTCTGTGGACCTTGGTGCTTGAGGTGGGTCGCTTTTGAGCTCTTCTTGTCAATGTGAGGTTTACTCACACAGATTGTTCTTTCTGTTGTCCTGGAGGGTAATTATGGACTGAACTCCCCAAGACATATGCTAATTCTCTCAAACATCGTAATCTCTCTAGTCCATACTAATAAAGTAAAATGTCTTCATACATAGGAATACATAGTTATTCATGCACTGACCCCATCCCACAATGGGTTATATTATTTTCTAGTATTAGACATGATAATGTGAGAACACTCTTCCCACCCACCCCACCCCAATCCTTCTAGCCTTGTCTGGGCCTTCATGAAGGAATAGTGTCACTGAGAGACTCTCATTCATTAGTGGGGAAAAAAAGAAAGCTACTCTGGGGAGTGTGTTCATTCTCTGGTTTCATGTGGTTCTAGTTTCCCTGAGAGCCCCCAAGCACTTTGTAGGCACGGCCTTTATGCCCATTCTCAGCTCTGCAGGCTGGAAGGCAGTCAGTCACCGGAGGCCCGAGCTGGGAGGAATTAAGGCTTCTGCTTTCAGGAAGCTCCCGACACTTGGGGAAGCCACACCTCCTCCCTGGCAGGGACAGTATCAATTCTTGAGAAGCACAGAGCAGCTGAGACTGCCCAGCACACAGCCTGGGATATTAAGGGCTCTGTGGAAGAGATGCCCACACAAAGAGGAAAGAGGTTACCTACCATAAGGCAATGCTGGACCAGAGAAGTGCCTTCTATTTGTGCATCCCACCTTGGGTCTCCCCATCTTCCCTGTCCAGTGTTTGTAGGACACTCTGTCATGGCAGCGGTAACTGTGGGAAGGGAGAGGGCATGGGTTACTCCTGAGGGGTCACTGAAGCTCAGCATTCCTTACGAGTGATGCATTGAACTCGGGGGCCGTTTAATGAGCTCACCCTGAGCTGTGTTGTGTTGGGGGCATGTTACTTAAAAAGAAATCACACATGTTCTAAGCCCTAAAATGATTTCAATCTAGTAGCATTTCTCAAACTCTTGGGGGCTTGGTATATAGTAAGAAATATCTTTTTAAAAATGTATAATTCATTGTGGTAAAAAAAAAAACCCACATAATATAAAATTTGCCATCATCGCCATTTTTAAGTTGCAGTTCAGTCGTGGTAAGTACTTCACATGGTTGTGTAACAGATCTCCAGAACTCTTCATCTTGCAAAGCTGAAACTCTATACCCAGTACACAATGACTCCTGTAGAAGTATCTTTTATGTTGCTACACGTGTGCATGTGCACACACACACACTCACACTTGCACGCTCCACTGATGGAAGAATCTCACAAAATGTTACTTGCTCTCACTACATAGGACACACACACTCTGATATTTTCCTTTATTCTATTATACACTTATTTCTATTCTATGCTATTCTTATTCCATTCTTATTCTATTCTATTCTTTATTTTTGAAAATGCCAATCACGAACCCACAACTCATGTCAGTACACTTTAGCTGGTTTCACACCTGTGCTTTGACAAGCTCTCCAGGAGATTGCAGACGAAAACACAAACAACCATGTGACAAGGCAGAGTCAGGTTTGGGGCACAAGGCAGAGGGAAGGAAGAATGTTCTGGAGGATTCCCAGGAGGGAAGAAACCCATTGAGTCAGCAAGATCATGAAAGGTCACTTCGGAGGAGGTCGTTATCAGAAATCTACCTCAAAATCTCAATGAGGTTTCAACTGTGAGTAGATCAGGGGGAGAAGGGGACAAGGCGGGGGGTTAAAAGGGGGTTGCTCTAGGCACGTGAACCATGCAATGTGATCCTGACAGCACAGCTTAGTGACTGAGTAAATTTGTGCCTTCCTTCTCTTATCTGTGCAATGGGGATAGTAATACTACCAGCCTCTTAGTGACGCAAGGATTAAATGAGTTAACCCATGTAAAACTTACTTTAAAAAGTGCCCAGTTCATAGGAAATATGTGCTGCTAGTGCATTGCTTACATTACATTTTCTTTCGCACACATCGCTTCTAAGGGCCGCTTGTCCAGACATTCCACGTCCTCACAACACCACTGCAAGAAACAAAACAGAGGTACTTGCTGTTGAGAAGCTGCCTGAAGGCTGTGGAGTTACTGGCATGGATTGAACAGACTGTCCTCTATGGACTAGTAAGTAGTACAGTAGTCAGAGCGGTGCTAATAATAACTGGCATTAAGTGAATGTTCACACACGGTACTGAGCCCTTCCTCCTTTGCTCTGATCTCTGCAGCAGTTACACTAACGTAGGCCACTAGTCATCATTCAAACCAAAGCCCTGGGCCACCTGGATTCTATGTCGGTTCTTCGTAGGGAGACCTCTGCCTCCATCCGAATCACACTGATGGGGAAGGAGGGAGCTTTTCAGGTCAAGAAGTCTCTGTAAATCTAGACAGCCTGGGGGGATGGTCTTGGGGCAGATGGCAGGAATCCTGGGTTCTTTGGAGAAAAAACTGAGCTACGCCAAGCTGCAGAGAGCATCCCCTAAATAAATCTTTGAGCCAGACTTGAGAGCTGGCCTGAACATTTCCTGCCTCTGAGGCTAATTCTATCCTTTGTAGAAATCCCAGGCGACACATTGTTTAGCTGCCTGTTTCCTGGTGGCCGACCTCGGAAGCTCTACCAAACCCCATCTTTCGCGGCACTGGCCTCCTGACCCAGCGTGCGGATTATTGAGTTTGCTGTCTTGATCCTGCACACTCAGCTACGTGACAACTCACTGAAGACCAGGCACGAAAGCGCTCACTCCTTACTCATTAGACCACGTCTCAGGCCTTCGCTCAGACCTGCTAATTTTTTTTTTTTTTTACAGGGTATGACTTTCATCAGTCCAGATAGCTGGCTCTCTGTCTCGAAGCAGGTGAGGAGAATCAGATGAGAAGGCACTGGGATACGTGGTGCTTAGCTTTACGTGTCAGCTTGACTGGGCCAGGGGATGCCCAGATTACACATGATTTCTAGGTGTGTCTGTGTGGGTGTTTCCAGAGAGATTCAAATCCGTGGACTCAGGAATGTCCATGGACCACCTCAGTGCAGGCGGGCATCCCCGGATCCCTTGAGGACCTGAATAAAACAGAAGGCCGAGGAAGGAGGGATTTGCCCCTTGCTTCCCGCCTGAGAGAGAGTTCACCTGATCGATATCCCTTAATCCTGGGATATCCGTCTTCTTCTGCCCTCGGACTGGGATTCACGCCATTGGCCCCTCTGGTTCTCATGTCTCTGGGTGCCAGTGAGAATTACACTGTGGGCTCTCCTGGGCCTCCAGCCAGCAGAAGGCAGAAGTGGGACTTCTCAGCCTCCGTAATCCCATGAGCCAGCTGCTCACAATAAATCTCTTCCTATATACATATCTTGCTTATTCGGTTTCTCTGGAGAACCTCGGCTATACAGAGTGTGTGTGTGTGTGTGTGTGTGTGTGTGTGTGTGTGTGTGTGTGTGTGTGGAGGCTGCTGAAGATGGGCACGCTGACTTGCAAGATTGAGGGAAGAAGAAACTGAGACATCACACATCATAAATGCACGTGCACAGAAAGCACAACTCCTGGCAACAGCATAACCACCTGATGTGGCTTCGTAGCCCAGTGGATCCTGCACGTGGCAAGCTAGGGGCAGGAGACCCTGAATTCTCAAGGCACAGTGAACTGACCAGAAGCAGCAGCAGGTGTACGTGAAGAGAAAATGAGGGAGACGTGGCGGTGAGCCCCGGTTCCATCACACACTGGCTGTTGATCTTCAGCAAGGCACTGTCCCTCTCAGAGTCCCAGTTTCACATGTGCCAGGTGGGGGTGAGGTGTATAATAATAGTAGAACACCTGCTACAGCAATCTTGTGAAGACGAGATCATATAGATGGAAAGTCCTCTGTGAATTTCAAAGCACTAAGTAAATGTTTGAGTTTAATTATTCAGCTCAATGTTTAAGGAGAAGAAATGTGTGCAGTAGGATTTAAAAATAGTTCTCTCCAAAACTGGAAGAAAAGAGTTTTTGGAAGGGAAAGGGATGACTTTCAGTTCTGTGAACAATCTACTTATGTGGATATCTATCTGTCTATCTACCTACCTACCTATCTGTCATTTTACTTACTTACCTATCTATTGAGAAAGAGAGAGAAATGGAAAGTTCCAGGGATGATAAACGTAGAGGTTCTGAACTCACCTGTGTGTAATGTATATGTTCATTCATTCATTCATTCATTCACTGAGTATCTTCCATGGAGCAGGCCCCTGGCTAGGTACCAGGGATACAATGCTAAGAAGACAATGATAAGACTATGGTCGGAGCCTTGTTTAGTCTACAGGGAGAAGAAAATAATCTCACCAATTAATGCACGGTTACAAACTCCGATAGTGACTCTGAAGTACAGCATGGGGAAGCCAGTTTGCCAGGGTCTAAATTCAGTTTGCTGGCTGGGTGACATCGGGCAGCTTACTTAGCTCCACCAAACCTCAGTTTCTTCATCTGTTCAATGGGAATCATAATGACACTAACCTCTTGGGGTTGTTCCGAAGATTAAATCAGATAATACATCTAAGGTAGGGTTTCCTGGCCTCAGCATGATGGACATTTTGAGCTGGATAATTCCTTGCTGTGAGGGGCTGTTCTGTACATTGCAGGATGTTTGCATCCCTGGCCTCTATGTGTTACATGCAAGTAAGCATCCTTTCCCCACACTATGACAACCAACAATGTTTCCAGACATTGCCACATGTCCCCCAGAGGGCAAAAGTGTCTCTGGTTAAGAAGCACTGGTCTAATGCTTTTAAAGTGTCTGGCATATGTTGAATAGCCACTATCTGTTAGCTTTTCTAATTTTCAGAAAGAAAAGTTACTCGGAAGACCTAAGATTCAAATCCTTGATATTGTCGTTGACTTGTAAGACCTAATCTTGGGAAGATTAACGAATGTATGCATACCTTGGTTTCTTCATCTCTAAAATATATTGATTATCACACATAACTTAGTAGGTTTTAAATAAAATAATGTATTAAGTATTAATCTAGGTCCACATAAAGGTATCTAAAATAATGTTTGTATCTTTAAGGCAGGAGTCAACAAACTCCACGGGCAAAATCTGGCCAGTCTCCATTTTTGTATAACACATAAGCTAAAATGACTTAAATTTTTTTTTTATTAAGTTGAAATTCATGTAACATAAAAAGGAATCATTAACCTGGAAGTGCAAATTGGCACAGCCATTCTGGGAAACAGTATGGAGTTTCCTCAAAAAGTTAAAAATAGAACTACCCTATGATTCAGCAATCACGCTACTGGGTATTTACCCCCAAAATACAAAAATACTGATTTAAAGGGATACATGCACCCCTATGTTTATAGCAACATTATTTACAATAGCTTAGATATATAAGTAGCCCACGTGTCCATTATTGATGAATGGAAAAAGAAGCTGTGGTATATAAACACCATGGAATATTATTCAGTCATAAATAAGAATGCAATCTTGCCATTTGTAATGCCATGTATGGAGCTAGAGTGTATCATGCTAAGTGAAATAAGTCAGTCAGAGAAAGACAAATAACATATGATTTCATTCATACATGGAATTTAAGAAATGAAACAAATGGGCAAAGGGGGCTAAGAGAGGAGACACACACACAAAGCAAGAAATAGACCCTTAACTCTAGAGAACAAACTGATGGTGACCAGAGGGAGGCGGGTGGGGGGATGGGTGAGATACATGATGGGGATTAAAGAATGCACATATGATGAACACTGGGTGATTAAAATAAAAACTTAAAAAAAAAGAACCATTAACCATTTTAAAGTGTGTAATTTAGTGGCAGTGGCTTTTAAACTTTTTAATTCTTTTGAAAAAAAATCAAAAGAATATTTCCTGATGTGAAAATTATATGAAATTCAAGTTTCAGTGTCCACAAATAAAGTGTTGTTGCAACACAGCCCCGCTCATTCTATGGCTGTCTTTCCACTACAACAGTGGGGTTAAGTAGCTACGGATGGAGACCAGATGGCCCGGAAAGCCTAACGTATTTACTCTCTGGCCCTTGATAAAGAAGGCTTGCTGACTCCCTCTTTATAGTAGTAACAAGACCAGGGAAATGAAGTACTTGCTTGTGGGAAATAATGTGCTTCCTCCTTCTTCACCCTGCTTGCTGATTTTAGGGAATGACAGAATTTACTCGAAAATTTGAGGCACTGGTATTTTTCTCCACCAATCTGACTTATCAGCAGGATCTGTAGCTTTCTGACCGTGAAGGTCAGTGAAGAGGACAGCAGCATGAGGACCAAGGGCAGACACGGTCACCTCTCGCTGCCCGACTTTCGGTTCCTGCTCTTGACTTCCCTTTAACTGCCTGGGGTCCCGCACAGTTATCAGTTTGGAAAGCCTGGTCATTTCAATTCTGGTCAGACACTGAGGCTGTCCTGGTTTTTATTCTTTGTCACCCATTTTGACCTATGGTATCTTTTCTGGAAGAAACTGTAAGAAAGCAAAAAGTGTCCCTTTGCCATGTGGATTATTTCAGCCTGATTATTTTTACAAACAAAAAGAAGAATCTTTCACCTTTCCCCTAGCTGCCTGAAAGAATTTAGATAGAGGACCTGCGCTAGGTAGGGGCCACCACCATAGATAAACACATTATTAAATGAACTGCTAGGGGTGGGGAGCAACTTTGCAAAGTGTGTTTGTTAAAATTCCTTTTTATGGCCCATTGTTTCTGGATGGCCCAGCAAACATTCGTCTACTAAACATTTACTCTTTTCCATCTTCTTACGAATTGTCTTCCTTATCTTTGAAGTTCCAGTTCCCTACCCGCTTCTCTCCTTAGCTCTGGATGGCACATAAGCTTCAATTGCCTGCCTGCCTATGGGCCTCATATTCTTAAGGAGCCCTTGTAACCACATAATTAAATTCCATTTTGTCTTGTTAATTTGTCTCATATCAGTTTAATTCTTAGACCAGCCAAAAATACCTTGAAAGGTAAAGAAAAATTTTTCCTCCCCAATAACTCTGTAAAACATTGAGCGTCCAACTTTCATCCCTGGTCTAAATCAATTGACCATACATAGGGCACTGCTGGGTCCAAGGATTTTTAAAAGATTCCCATAACTGCTTAGTTTATGCTAAGCCACTTGACTACCTGGTCTGTAAAGTTTGTTAAAATATGGAAAGGGAAGGCTTGAAATCATGCTTTCCTTTTGATGGGCTGTAACATAGGGAAAAACCTGTGGAAATTTATCTTGAGCAGATGGAGTTGAAGCAGGAAGAGAAGCTTATATAAGATAGAAGATTTTCGAGTGCTTCCCATGCAAATACCCTTAGAAAGTGTATAAAGCTTGACTCAACTCTCAAAAAAAAAGGCTCCTCAGGTACCCAGAAAAGCCTTCCCAAGCGCTTATCCCCACAGCCCCACCAGAGCCCTGGGACTCTTTCCTGGGCTCTGCACCTTGATAAGAGCTGAAGAAGATGCTTAGAAAACAATATCCAGATAAAATGAATAAAAAATACTGAGATTTTCACCCTCGCATTAGCACGCCCTCTTACTTAGCTATGGACCCCAATAGTTAATACCAGAAATAGACAAGATTGTGCAACTCATGCTCTGATTAAAACCTATTGTTCTCAGTTTTTACTGCACTTTCTTGAGGGATTGATGAAGGTGTTTTGCAATGATCAAAACATCCCAACTGCCAAGACAGAAAAGCCCTGACAGCAATGGAATGCCTAGAAGACCACTCCACACATGTCCCCTTCCCTGCTCACAAATGTGAGCTGAGCAGACACTGACCCCCACCCATGACCACATGCTCTCTGCAACCCCCCCCCATTCCCAAAGCTCTCTATAAACCTCTAGTGTCCATCTTTCAGGCAGAGAGGTAGGTTACTGCCACCTCCCCCTGCTACCAGGACCCAAAATCAATTTCTCCCTTTCTCTTTTCCCAGCCCTCATCTCTTGAGTTACTGAATTCTCTTATTATGAGTTTATCCAAGTTTGCTTGGTAACAGTGTTGGCCAACCCAGCCAAGAGCTGTACTTCCGATTTGTCCAGCCCCCTCGAGATTCCCTGGGTCAGGGAAGTTGGCTGGGGCAGTGCCAGGGCTCACCCCTTCCTTTTCTTGGTTAGCAGCTGGGATAGATCATTTGGAAACACTAAGTAGTTCTGTTTTTCACAGTAAATGAGTAAGAGTCCTTCTTTGGTGCCTATGACACAGATATGGAGGCTGCCACTGAATGAATGTTATTTTGATGCTGATAATTTTATAGATAAACTTAGACCCTAAGAACCCCTTTGTCAAAATCTTCCTATTGTCCTATCCCTCAGGATCCTGTATCTCCTGGGCTGGGTCTAAAGTAGTAACCATGGCTACAATGTTCCCAAAACTTAGGAACTGGACAGACTCACCACAAAGCTTGAAAGCATTTTTGATGTAGCCGATCTTACAGAGGAGAAGGTTCAAACACTTCTGGCAGGAGTGTTTGAGCCTCAACAATGGTGAGTGTTGATTCTTCTGGAGGCCAACCAGCCACACATTCTTGTCCCCCAATCTGAAGAATTTTAGATTCCTTCAGAATTCCTCAGCTCTGTGATAGGCTAGCTTGGAATAGAAAGGAAATAAGGACATAAGGAAATATAAGGAAAGGAAAGTATACCCACTAGTTTTACATTAGAGATAATCATTGAAAAATTAGTGGGGTATAAACAGAAGTGGGAATCACTTTAGGAAAGTATTCCTCTTTTTGGGGGGAGGGGAAAAACCAGTGACAGCGATTATGGAAGATGGATAATCTACACCACATTCATTTGACACTAAAAAGTGTTAATTTTAGCTTCTATTTCGTGGGCTTTCCTCTAATTTTTGTACTTTTCCTTTGATCTTTTGACACAAGATTGAAAAGTGGTACTTCTAGCATCCTGATCAAGAGTTTCCCAAGACATGGGACGTTCAGAGCTAAAAGCAAGGCAGATCTAAACAAACCAGTTTGGTCACCCTAATTGTCCTCCAGGAGCCCACACCACCTCTACCACCACCATTTCTTAGATCATGCTCTGGGTGCCTGGAACCCCAGAATTCCTTGCACAAATGGTCCTAAGCCTGCCTCGGGAACCTGCACAGTCCTCTCTCCCGGTTTGCACTTGCTTGTGAATACCATTGGTATTCACTCGCCTAGGCCCACAGGGAGCGTACGGGCCGAAGGGGGCTCCTTGCAGGTATGTGGATGGAGCTTAGCCAGATGGTTGCAGGGTCTCTATGTATGAAGCAGTCTCTGGGACTATGCAACAGGGCTGGGAAGAGTAAGGCCAGACCAGAGCCTGACTCTCTCCTTGTCCCCATGTTTGATAGGGACTTTTGAGGAGTCTGAGAATTTTAACCTGAATATGTGCTTCCAGGTCATTATGAAAGTATCTTTTTTCTAGGTAGGATGATAGAACATCTTTTATGTAATAGTTTGCTATTTTGGTTTATAATTTTTAAATATTTGTAGAAATAGTATGCAGATATCCAATTGTACTTTTACCCCAGGCCCTGGCAAACATTATGGGTGGAAATTGCCTATCTTAGTCCTATGCTTGAATCAAAATTCTATAGGCAATTTTCTATGGTGGAGAATATTGAAGTCTCTGTAGGGGACATTCTCTAAAGTTTTGTCTATGGACAGTTTCCCAAGGTTTCTGAAAGAATCCAAATGCAGCCCTCAGTGAGAAGCCAAGACTGACTATTGAATTCATTCAAGCAGTTATCCATGGGCACAATAAAATTTAAAACCTAATGCAAGGAAGGAAGCTAAATTTTAAGTTGCTCCAAGTTAAAAGCTTACAAGAACAATGGATCATAACCTCACACTGTAAAGGTAACTCTTCTCTAAACCCCTCCCAGTATATTGCTACTATTAAAACCCAGGGCATTGGAAAAACCAATGTCCTAGGAGACCTCCACAACTCCCACATGTTGGCCCTATATTTAAACAGAACATAGGATATCCTTCCAGCTTCCTTCAACCATTCCTAGTAAAATTTCTCCCCTGTTCACCTGCCAATCCTACATCCCATCACAGACAGAAATATACAGTTTTCTTATACTTGGGTTTCTTATTCAATGCTGTCATTTGTTTATCCTACAATTTGGTGAGATGATTATTGCTATAAGAACCAAAGGAAAGCAGTCAGCCATGATCGCACTAGATGACTTCAGACTATCCCTGAACCCCTCATGAAGGAACATTCCTTCCTCCTTGGCTTCTATGTCTATTGAATTGAAACTTACTTTGTATATTAAACATAGCTATGTTCTGCACTTTGAACATGGCCTATATGGACCAGATCTTCCCATCTGGACAAACTTCAGTCAAAAACTAACAACAAAGACACAAGCGCGGTCCAGCTTGGGTTTGACCCTTGCAGAAGTCCCATCCGTTTGTGGGCAGCTACCTGAATGAGATGAGAAATCAGCTTCGAGTACCTCCTGCTAAAACCAAAGTCAAATTGCCTATGTGGCTGCTTTGATCCCCTAATACCCGTGTTCAAAATGAGCAGACAAGTCTACTGCTCTGTTGAGAACCTATACCACCTCAATGCATATGTCAGCCCTGTTCATCCCAATGTTCCCAACTCAGGATCCCAACTCAGGTCCCCAACTCAGGTCTCTGTTGTTTCACCTGGCCAATGCATTATTTTTCTTCTCCAGTATATTCTCATTCCCAATACCTTTTGACTCTTCTACCATGAACAATATCTTACATCAATTACACAGATAAAATTAGTCAGGAAATTTCTTAGGCTATTGTAGCCACCAAGGCTGCTTTTCTTAAGGACTGTCTATTTCCTCTTGCCACTTACCAACCATAGAACAACTATACAACTTAGAGAATGGGGTCCCTGATTAGAAAAAGTCTTTCAGGAAGATAGTTTGTCTCTTTACTCTGTTTACACCCTGTTTACACCCATACAGTCATCCCCTAACTTTCACATCCCTTCTACTAGTCGATAGAAGTCCCCTGGGAAAGGAGAAGGAAAAGAACAAATCAGGACCACCTGTGTGCCTGGATTATCCAATATAGGATAATCATGTGTGTTCTCTGCTTATAAGGCAGGGAAGTTGGTCCAGAACCATCCTGGACTTGACAGTGAATCAGATGCCTTTCACCCACCATCAAATGAAACACATCAGCCTTCTCTTATGAAGTGGAAACTCCAAGTCTTAGGGTTAATATGCATATTTTCTGGAGGGTCCCAAGATTTTCCCTGGGAGAGTAGCTTCCAAACTTCAGTGTATATGAGGACTTCTTGAAGGGGTTGTTAAAACACAAATTTCTGGGCCACATCTTCAATTTCTCTTTGCATCGGTCTGAAGTGGGGACCTGGGCATCTACATTTCTAAGCTCACAGATGCTGGTGCCGTGGAAGTGGTGACCGCACGTTGACAGCCGTCGCCCAAGACGAAAGCAGACGTTAGTACTTTGCCAAGACATTGCTCTAAAAACACATTCCTCAACATAGACCCAGATTAAGTTTCCTATTTTATGGGCTATGTTTTCCAGTTTTTATGTAAAACTTTAAACATTAAATTCTTTTTTTTAATAATTTTTATTTTGTTATATTAGTCACCATACAGTGCATCCCCATTAAATTCTGACCACAAAATCCATATGCTTAAATTGCTTTGGGCAAGACAGCAAAAATTATGACATTAAGCAAGAATTTGGTAGACTTTTCAATGAAGACTTTAAATGGTCTGAGGCCTTATCAATTATCATAATGAACATGTGGTTCTGCAATCAGAGAGCTCAGCCCATATGACATTGTAAGGGGTTGGCCCAGGGTGGTTCCAATTTACATTCTAGTTGTTTAACGCTAATGGCAGTTGGCAAACTGTGGCCCGTTGGTCAAATCTGGCCTGCCACCTGTTTTTGTATGGCCTGCAAACTAAGAATGGTTTTTATATTTTAAATGGTTGAAAGAAAAAAAAAAGAAGACAGCTATTTCATTAAATGGGAAAACTATATGAAATTCAAATTTTATTGTCCATAATGTCTTATTGGAACACAGCCATGTCCATTGTTTTTGTATTGTCTTTGGCAGAGTTGCAAAGTTGCAACAGGGATAGTAGGACTCACAAAGCCTAAAATATTTACTCTCTGATTCTTTAGGAAAGACATTTGCTGACCCCTACCCTACTCTAGAAGGTAAAGGGGTTACCTTGTAGCATCCACTGAGTGAAGATTATGTGAAGCTGGCAAAGAGGTAGTAGAGAACTCGTTGGAGATGCAGGTCAAATGACCTCAGGACTTGAGACATAGACTAGAAAATGCTGAATTTCCATGTTCCCATAGAATTATTACCCATCTTTACTTTACTTCCTGTAACCATTGGCTATGTTTGCTAGAAGGACATTTCCACCTGCCCTCTTGCCACGTTCCTCATTTCTTAGTGTCTCTGATCTCTCATTCCTCTTCATCATCTGTGCCCAATACTCCCAGTAAGAAGTTTCATAATCACTTGCCTAACCCCCACAGATGTACTGGAAAACAAGTCAGTGATGGACTTGCGTGTATAACCTCCTTGGAGCACTATCTTCATGGCCTTACAATAAATATTTCCTTCTGGAACAGTTCCATGGGTTGGGTGAAGCCCTCTAGATAGAAATACAGGTGGAGCGATGCCAGGCAAGGGGCTGCATACCCAGCAAGATGGTCACACATAGGCCCTGCAAGCTTCACAAGTGTGACATATAATGGTTAGGTCTCACAATCTCCTATTGCTGATCGTTAATGGAACATATTGGATCATAGTAAACTCCCCAAAGATACAATCAATCATTCAGCAAAACAAACACAGATTTTTTTGAGTACTGAGTAAAAGGGCTATTTCGTGATGACTGAGTCTCAAGGATGACTGACAACTTGGAACACTCTTTCCAACAAAACAGTTAAAAAAATAACTTGATTGAAAATATGAAGCTTCCATTGATAAGGCTATAAGTGCTTCTGCTTAAATATTTTCTTAAAATATGTGCACTTTCATGGCCAGGAAAAATGTGGGAATTTATTTGTTTAAAACTAAAAATTATGAATTAAACTGCTTGAAAAACAAGAAGTCTATTTTCCATCATAGCTCAAAAACTTTTAACTTGTTACTAAGAGAACACAGACTTAGGAATAAAAAATTCTGGTTCTAGAAACAGCAAGAATGTGGAGGTGTTTTATTGCTTGTTTGTTTTAAGGACTTTTGTGACTTTTAGAATCTTGTATTTCTAAAACTTTTTTTTTTTAATATAGAGACATTTGTATAATATCCCTTTAAACTTCAAAAGGTGGTTAAAAAACAATTACATAATGAAAATGGGAAATTTAGCATTTTACTCTAATATTAAAAACGTGATTTGTTGTTTTTCTCCACAGAGAAAGGAGTAATTGCTTTATGCAAATGTAACATAATGTGGGATTTCAGTTGAAATGCATTGTAATTGTGTTATCCTAGCTACAATAATAAAAAATGGTGCCTTTGTGATTTGGTGCTCGTAAAACCTTTAGTAAAATCTAAAAAACATACGCATCTAGAGAAATGTTTCCACTTGAACATTTTAGAGAAATTTTATTTCAATAGGTAATATAGTTTCATAGTTCAATCAAATCAAAATTACACAAAAAAAGCATGCAGTAGATGTTTACGCTTACCCTTTTTCCATCCACTCCATCCAGCTTGTTCCCCATAGGGTAACTATTTACTATTTAATTTTTTGTTTATTGTCCTAGTGCTTGTTTTTGCAATATAAGCAAGTATGAGTATTTATTCTTATTTCTCTGCTTTCTCTCATAAAAAAGTAGCATAATAAGGGCACTGTTAAATACTTTGTTCTCTTCACTTACTATACAACTTGTTGATCTTTTTTGTTTGTTTGTTTGTTTGTTTTTGGACGTAGAGAGCTTCTACATTCTTTTTTGTTCAGCTGTATAGTGCTCTGTTGCGTGGATTTGCCATGCTCTGTTTGCTTGATCTCTTATGGCTGGACCCGACTTGTTTCTAATCTTTCGTTCTTGTGACCTTCAGGAATGTTTTAAAGTTTTCCTTGATAGGTTTTGTACATTTCCTGTTAAACAACTGGTTTTTGTTTATATGCAGTTCTTTATCTTGTTCTGAGTAAAATTTTACAGTGTAATATCTGTCACTTTTTTCTAGTATTTGTTTGTCTTACAATGTATTTTACCTGGTTAAACTCAGTTATATTTTCTATTTTTCTTTTTTTTAAATTGAGATATAATTGACATATAATATTGTCTTAGTTTCAGGTGTGCAACATAAGGCCTCAGTGTTTATATAAATAGAGAAATGATCACAATAAGTCTAGTTAACATCCGTTATCATACAGAGTTATACACTTTTTTTCTCATGATGAGAACTTTTAAGATTTACTCTCTTAGCAACTTTCAAATACGCAATACAGTATTATTAACTGTAGTCACCATGATGTACATTATATCCCCATGACTTAATTTATTTTATAATTTGAAATTTGTACTTTTGACCACCTTCATCCATTTCTCCCACCTTCCACCCCCTGCCTCTAGTGACAATCAATCTGTTCTCTGTATTTATGAGCTTGGTATTTTCCCCCCTAGATTCCACATATAAGTGAGATCATAGAGTATTTATCTTTCTCGTTTGACTTATTTTGCTTAGCATAATGCCCTCAAGGTCCACCCAAATGTTATCACAAATGGCAAGATTTCCTTCATTTTTATGGCTAATATTCCATTGTGTGTGTGTGTATATATATATGTGTATATATATATGTGTATATATATATGTGTGTATATATATATATATAAAAACAACATTTTCCTTATCCATTTATCTATGGATGGACACTTAGGCTGTTTCCATATCATGGCTAATATAAATAATGCTGCAATAAACATGGGGGTGCACATTATCTTTTTAAGTTAGTTTTTTAATTTTTTTCAGATAAATACCCCAAAGTGAAATTGCCTAATCGTATGGTAGTTTTATTATTAAGTTTTTTTTAAAGATTTTATTTATTTATTTGACAGATATAGGAAGCCAGCGAGAGAGGGACCACAAGCAGGAGGAGTGGGAGAGGAAGAAGAAGCAGGCTCCCAGCAGAGGAACCTGACGTGGGGCTCGATCCCAGAACTCCAGGATCACACCCTGAGCCGAAGGCAGATGCTTAATGACTGAGCCACCCAGGCACCCCCTATTATTAAGCTTTTGAGGAGTCTCCATACTGTTCTCCATAGTGGCTACACCAATTTGCATTCCCATGTGGCTTTTTGTTAATAGCCATCCCAACAGGAGTGAGGTGATGTCTCATTGTGGTTTGGTTTGCATTTCCCTGATGCTTAGTGATATTGAGCATCTTTTTATGTACTTGTTGGCCATCTATACATCTTCTTTGGAAAAAAATATTTATTCAGATCTTCTGCCCTTTTAAAAATCATATTGTTTGGTTTTCTGCTATTGAGTTGTAGAAGTTTATTATGTATTTTGGATATTAACCTCTTATGCGATGTATGATTTGCAAATATTTTCTCTCATTTGGAAGGTTGCCTTTCTTTTTATTAATGGCTTGCTTTGCTGTGCAGAAGCTTTTTAGCTTGATTTAGTTCCATTTGTTTATTTTTATTTTTGTTGCCTTTATAATCAGAGCTAGGTCTACATACCTGAATCATGTCTGTGGAACCTGAAACAGCCCAAAGGCTTTGTTCCGGCCCTTTCCAGCCATAGTGCAGGGCCATTCTGATCACCCAGGAACCTATCCAGTGGTCAGTCAGCAGCCTTCCCAGGAACCTGGTGGGAGCCTTTCCCACTGTGCACATGGTAATAGGCTTGCTGACTGAGGACCCTACCATGGAAATTCTTGTCCTAGAGCCACCAACTGAACAAAGTACTGGAAACAGTGCCATCCATCCAGGTACTAGATAGGGTCCATGCCCACTTGAGCCCCTGGTAACAAGCTGGCCAATTGTGAACTCCAGTGTAGACTCCAGTTATAAGCAACAGCCTTATAACTAGCTCCAACCCAGTACAACTGAGATTCCAGAGGTGATCCCATTAGCCCAGGGAACAGACAGGAGAAGGTCTTTACCTGTTGAAACCAGTCTGTAAGGAATGGAAGAGAAGTTTGTTCCTTCAAAGGCACAGACGCCAATGCAAGGCTACATGGATCACAAAGAATCACCAAATATAATACCACCAAGTGAAAGTAATAAAGCTTTAGGAACTGACCCCAAAGAAGTAGAGCTCTATGGTTTACCTGAGAATTCAAAATAATTATCTTAATGCAACTGAATGAAATGCAAGAAAACACAGACAGACAACTGAACAAAATCAGAAAAACAATGGATGATGAAATGAGGAGTTCAATAAAGGAAATAGAAGCCATACAAAAGACCCAAACAGAAATCCTAGAACTGAAGAATAAAATAATAGAACTGAAAAGTTCAGGAAAGAGCTTCAACTCCAGATAATCATAGAGAAGAAAGAATCAGTGAACTCCAATACAGATATTTGAAAATAACCACGTAGAGGAAGGAAAAGAAAAAAGAATGAAAAAAAAAGTGCAGAAGGCCTATGTAAATTACAGGACGCATCAAGCAAATGAACATGTATATCATGGGTGGCCCAGAAGAAGTAGAGAGAGGAAAGGGGGCAGAAGGTTTATTTAAAGAAAGAATAGCTGAAAACTTCCCAAGCCTTGGGAGAGATGTGGACATTCACGTACAAGAAGTTCAAAGGACCCAGAGATGATCATCACAAAGATTACTATGAGGCCCATTATAATTAAAAGGCAAAGATAAGCAAGAATTCTGAAAGCAGCAAGAGAAAAACAATCCATCATACACAAGGGAATCCCTGCCCCCAGTAAGGTTATCGGTGGATTTCTCTGTGAAACTCTGTAAGCCAGAAGGGAGTGGAATGAAAATTCAAAGTTCTGAAAGAAAGAAAAAAACCACTGCCAACCAAGAATACAGCACCTGGAAAAACTGTCCCTGGGAAATGAAGGAGAAAAAGATATTCCCAGAGAAACAAAAGCTAAGGGAGGTCATCATCACAAGACCTGCCTTACAAGAAATGCAAAAGGGAGTTCTTCAGGTTGAAATGAAACTAGTAACAACATAAAAGTATATAAAAGTAAAACAATTCACTGGTAAAGGTAAATGTATAGTCGAATTCGGAATACCCTAACACTGTAATGGTGGTGTGTAAATCACTTTATCTTTAGTATAAAATTTAAAAATGATAAAATTAAAAATAACTACAGCTACAATAAGTTGATATTGAGTGCACAATATAAAAATATGTAAAGTGTGACAATAATAGCATAGCATGTTGCAGGGAGGAAAAGTAAAAGTACAGAGTTTTCGATGCAATTGAAGGTGAGCTGTTGTCAGTTTAAAATAGACTGTTACATCTATAAAATGTTTATGTAAGTCTCATGGTTACCACAAAGAAAAATTCTATTGTAGATTAAAAAAGATAAAGAAAAAATAAAGCATACCTCTGTAAAAAATATATCGCAAAGGAAGACAGTAAGAGAGAAAGAGACTAAAAAACGATCTGAAAACAATGAGCAAAACGACAATAGTATGTTCTTACTCATCAATAATTACTTTAAGTTAAATAAACTAAATTTTCTAATCAAAAGACAATAGCTAAATGGATAAAAATACCAAGATGCAACAGTATGTTGCCTACAAGAGTCATGCTTATTTTAACAACACATATATGCTGAAAGTGAAGAGATGGCTAAAAAGTTTTCCATGAAAATGGTAGCCAACAGAGAGCAGGAGTAGTTACATCAGATAAAATAGACTTTTAGTCAAAATTGATCACAAGAGACAAAGAAGGCCACTATGTGGAGGTAAAGGGGTCAATTCATCAAGAAGATACAACAATTTAAATATATATGCACCCAACATTGGAGCATCTATTTAAAGCAAATATTAAAAGAAGTGAAAGAAAAAATAGATAGCAATACACTAATAGTAGGGGACTTCAATGGTCTACTGTTGAGATTGAATAGATCATTCAGACAGAAAGTTATTCAGGAAATAGTGTTCTTGAATAATATTATAGACCCAATGGACCTAACAGATATACAGAACATTCCATCCAATAGCACCAAAATACACATTCTTCTCCAACACACGGGGTATATTAGCCAACATAGATCATATGTTGGGCCACAAAGAAACCCTAAACAAGTTTAAAAAGACTGAAATAATATCCAGTATTTTTCCAACCATGATGGTATGAAACTAGGAATTAGCAGCAGTAGGAAAGCTGAAAAGTTCACAAATACATGGAAATTAAACGGCACACTACTGAATAACTAATGAGTCAAAGAAGAAATCAAAGGGAAATCAGAAGGTATCTTCAGACAAAGGAAAATGAAAATACAGCATACCAAAACTTACAGGATGTAGCCAAAAGCAGTTCTAATATGAACATCTATAGTGATAAATGTCTATATTAAGAAAAAAGAAATATTTCAAATAAATAACATAATTTTATATCTCAAGGAACTGGAAGAAGAAGAGCAAAGTAAACTCAAAGTTAGCAGGAGGAAGGAAATGACAAAGATTATAGTACAAATAAATAAAATAGAAATTAGAAAATAGAAAAAATCAAGGAAACTAAGAGTTGATTTTAGAAAAGATAAACAAAATTGATATGCCTTTAGCTAGATTAACCAAGAAAAAAAAAAAGAGAGGGCTTAAATAAACAAATGTAAGAAGAAACATTATAACTGACACCACAAAAATACAAAAAATCACCTAGCAGAGATTGGTTAACCTAGCATAAATGGAAAGATTCCAAGAAACACACAACCTAACAAGACTGAATCAGGAAGACTTAGAAAATCTGGACAAAGGAATAATGAAAAAGGAGTTTGGATTAACAGTCAAACATTTCCCAACAAAGAAAAGCCCAGGACCAGATGATTTCACTGGTGAATTCTACCAAATTTTAAAGGAGAATTGATGTAAATCCTTTTTAAACTCTTCCAAAAAATTAAACAGGACAGAACACACCCAAATTCATTTTATGAGCCCAGCATTACCCCGATACCAAATCTGGATTAAGGACTACTAGAAAAGAAAATTATAGGCTAATATACCTGATGAATATAGACACAAATATTCTGAACAAAATTCTAGCAAACTACGTTTGACTCCACTTTAAAAGGATCATACACCATGATCAATTGGTATCTATCTTAGGGATACAAAGGTGGTTTAACATATGCAAATAAATAAATATGACACACCACATTAATAGAATAAAGGATAAAAATCATATTATCCTCTCAGGAGATGTAGAAAAGCATTTGACAAAATTCAACACCACTTCATGTTAAAAAACTTTTCAACACATTGGTATAGAGGACTGTCATACAACATAATAAAGGCCTGCATGACAAGTCCATAGCTAACATCATACTCAAGTCTAGAAGTCCTAGCTTAGTCCTAGTTAGGCAAGAAGAAATAAAAGGCATCCAAACTGGAAGGGACGAAGTAAAACTTACCTGTGTTTGCAGATGACATGATCTTATATAGAGATAATTTAAAAAATTAAACACACACACACACACACTGTTAGAATAAAATAATTCAGTAAAGTTGCAGGCTAGAAAATCAACATGCAGAAATCAATTGCATTTCTATATACTAACAACAAAATATTTGATAGAAAAATAAAGAAAACAATTTCATTTGCAATAGCATCAAAGACAGTGAAATACTTAGGAATAAATGTAACCAAGGAGGTCAGAGATCTGTACACTGAAAGCTATAAGACATTGATAAAAGAAATTGAGGAAGACACAAATAATTGGAAAGATATTCCATGTTCATCAATTGGAAGAATTAATATCATTAAATATTCACACTACCCAAAGCCATCTGTAGATTCAATGCAATCACTACCAATAATTCAATGGCATTTTTCAAAGAAATAGAAAAAAACAATTTTAAAATTTGTATGGAACCATAAAAGACCCAAAATAGACTAAGCAATCTTGAGCAAGAAGAACAAAGTTGGAGGCATCACACTCTCTGATCTCAAACTCTATGACAGAGCTATAGTTATCAACACAGTACGGTACTGGCATAAAAACAGGCACACAGATTGATGAAATACAACAAAAAGTCCAGAAATGAACACATGCATGTGGTCAAAAATATTTACATATTTTAGGTTCTCCACAAATCACCTAGACCAGGTTCCTACTTAATGGGACAAATTTTCCAACATGTAAGTATGGCTTTCATCATCAAATTCCAACCACAGACATCAGCCTCTGGGAATGTGGTATACTAAGGGTACAAAGTAACCCTACTAACAAAAACTACCAGAAATGCTGTACAAAATCTTCTCAAAGGCATTGGAGATATGACAAGGGTGCATATAATTTTCAGGACAAAATCTAAGTGAGAGGAAAATTATGGATTGCAGCACAGAGAAACAAACAGGTGGAAAATATGAAAAAGCAATGAAGAGACAAGGAGAGCAGAGTGAGAAGGTCTAACACACATGCAATTGGAATTTCAGAACTAGAGGAGATGGAGAATGGGACAGAGGCAATGTTATGAGATTTTTATTTTATTTTTTTTTTAGAATATCACCCAGGGCTCTTGGATGGCTCAGTCAGTTGAGTGTCCAACTCTTGACTTCAGCTCAGGTCATAATCTCAGGGTTCTGAGATGGAGCCCCATATCAGGCTCCACACTCAGTGGGGAATCTGCTTGGGATTCTCTCTCCCCCTCTTCCTCTGCCCCTCCCCCCACTCACATGCACATACTCTCTCTCTTAAAAAAAAAAATATTGCCCAAATCCACAGATTTAGGAGTACCAGAAACCCCAAGAAAGATTACAAAGAAAAGAAATCCACAACTATAGAAAACTAATGGCAAAGAGAGTATCTTAAAAGTAGACTGAAATAAAAGACAGATCACCACCAATAGTTGCTATTAGACTGACACCTGACTTCCAAACACCAAATATGGAAGCCCGAAAACCATATATATCCTCCATGTGGTTCAAGAAAACAACTGTTGACTTGGAATTCTGTACCCTGTGAAAATATCTTTCAAGGATGAGGACAAAGTCAAGAGGTGTTGCTTTCTGGAATCCACTATGGGGTAGTGAAGATTGTCAGGAAGTTGCAGTGACGTGTACAGAGATTCAGCCCAGATACCTCAGGTCTCATATTACGGGTTTGGAAGTCCATTTGGGTTTTCGTATGGCCCGTATGACTCTCAACAGTCTTTGCTTGCTTTTTAGCTTGTTATTGCTTGTCAGGAAAACTGTTCTCTCTCTGCCCTGAAAGTCCTTGACTTGATAGCTACCATATGACATTTCCCTGTGTCATTCACAGAGAGCACTGTAAGCTTGGTATAGTAAGATGGAGACACGACATTCTGCAGGAGAGATCTATTCTCTCGATTCATCCCCCAAAAATAAAGCTGCATGTCACTTACTGCTGGTTAGACCTTGGAAAACAAAAACCTTAAGTTTTGGTTCTCCTGAACAAATAAGGTGACCTGTTTTAAAAGTCAGTTATGAGTATGCTTTACAAATGGTTGTCTAGAAATTGCTAACTCAGGCTCTGTTTTAAAAGAACAGCAGAGATTATATTGCCATGTCAGCATATTTTGCCACGATCAGTTTGCTTCTTAATTTAATGGACCTAAAAGAATCCATTGTTCATTTTTACAGATTTAAATTGTATGCCTAGAAAGATTAGTTAAGGAACTGGGTGCTATACAATGTGTTGTCCATGTTTTTCCTTCATTTGTTCCTGTATGAGGCTTTTGAGCAAATAATGAAGACTTCCTCAAAGCCTGGAGTCTGAGGTCTTATTTTCTTCAAAAATTTATCAAAATTACTCTTGAGCAGAGTAGTTTAATAAGCCTATGATGTAGTAGCTAAGACCCCAAGGTATTTTTCAAGGGGAAAGCCAAAACAAAACATAATCTGTCAACTGTCTTCAAAGGAAGGTGAGTTTTTTCGCTAAAGGGACCCTCATTTTGCTGAGTACTCTGACAAGGTTGTTGAGGTGAAGGCTCTGTGTAGTTGAGTCGGGTGAGGGATTTGAAGTTGGGATGAATGCATATAAGAACCTGGGAGTTAACAGCGGCTGGGTGGCTCAGTCATTGGGCATCTGCCTTCAGCTCAGGTCAGGATCCCAGGGTCCTGGGATCGAGCCCCGCATTGGGCTTCCTGCTCCCATTCCCCCTGCTGGTGTTCCCTCTCTCGCTGTGTCTCTCTCTGTCCAATAAATAAATAAAATCTAAAAAAAAAAAAAAAAAGAATCTGGGAGTTAAAGAGCACACCCAGTGAAGATGAAGAGATATACTGAGAAAAAAATAAGAACAAAACATTTTTGGAGAACATATCTATCTTCCTAGGATGAGGGTTCTTAAGCTTCTCTGTGCCCTGTACTCCTTTGGTAGTCTGGCAAAGACTATAGGTTTCTTTAAACGCATAAAATGAAATATACAGGATTACAAAGGAAATGAATTATATATGAAATCTAATTATCAAAATATAAGAAAGGAAACAAATATGAGGTATTGTAACATATGTGCTTTGTTACTTACACTTTACATAAAAAGCAGTGGGTCTAATAACTGCCATGGATTTTGAAGCAACCGTGAGCATAGGGTATTCTTCCAGATGCAATTGTAATGTGATAGGAAGATGCCTGTGATTTCTGTTAGGGCAGGAATAAAGTCACAGGTACTGTCAACACTGTTGCCTGTATACAGAATGGAAGAAAATGCTTGCTTTCAGTTTTGTTTTGTTTTGTTTTGTCCAACCAAGGACCCAGACCCTAGACAAGAACTCTGCTCTATGATGTAATGTAAATTTCCTCCTTCCCCGGGTATTCTCTAGCAAAGATGACACGGGAATGCCTTGCTTCCACGTGAGTGGATTGTCTTTGGAGATGTCAAGGAAAAGAAGCAGGCTGGGGGTCCCATCTCCAGTCCCAAGGCATTTCCCAAGTGCTCAGTGACCCCTGGTCTGGCCCTGCTGAGGGTGGAGACGTGGCCTCTGCCCATTATCTTGTGCACACATAATGCAGGTGACTAGGACGAACACACAGTGAATATCCGATTATACAAGAAATGCACTTCCAAACGGGAAGATAAGCAGATTAAATATTTCCCTAAGGTACATTAGGAGTCACTGTTAGGGAGGCTGAAGGGGTTTTGTGATTTCTTCCACCTCCTCCTATCTGCACAGAACTTTTAACTTCTCAAAGCTTTTTGTCCATCTAGCATCTAATTTGTTTTTTGCAATCACCCTGGGGTTGACTGTGCTTTTTTAAACTTCTTCTCCTAAAAATATATGTATTTAAAACACAATTTGCCAAAATCCGAGCAAAAAGTCACAATGGAATAAGCAATGATATTTCTGAGAATACAGTGATTTCAACCTCAGAGGGAAAATTTAATGAAATGAAATATTTAACATAAATAATCTCCGTCTGCTGCTAAGGAAGACAAAAGGCAGGACTAAGTACTTATTAAAGGAGAACACATTTTTAGCTCTCATTTTTCCAAAAAAAGAACGTGCTTATGAAAAATTCAAACAATCCAATAGTGTTGAAGAGAACACTTGAAAATTTTCCTCCTACTTAAAAAAATAATAATAATAATATCAGAGAAGTGGCATCAGGCTGGGTCCAGTTGGGAGCCAGAAATAACAATAGTTATTTGAACAGGAAGAATTTAATATAAAGAATTGTTAACTAGGTATAAAGTGGTTAACTAGGTAACTGAGTGGGTAATAAGAGAATAAAGTAAGGGTGTGAAAACTACAGTGTGTGGGCCACATCTGGTTTGCTGCCGGTTTTTGTTAATAAAGTTTTATTGGAACCCAGCCACGCTCATTGACTTGCATATTGTTTATGGCTGCTTTGTGCTATAATGACAAAGTTAAGTAGTCTCGACAGAGACCACATAGTGTGCGAAGTGTAATATAATTACCATCTGGTCCTTTGCCAGAAAGGTTTGCTTACTCCTACTCAATATTAAGGTATCAAGGAGGCAGCAGTGATAGGAAGCAGTTTTTCTCTCTAGAACTCGGGGACAAAGAGAAGGGTGGAATTATTAACACTTGGAGGAGCCACGGGCAGACAGCTGAGGAGAGGGCTGTGGTGCAGCTGTTGCCGGTGTCTTGCGGAGGGGACACCACGAGGCTGCTCCCACAGTGTTGGAAGAACTGTAAACCAGGTCTGAGTGGAAGGAAAAAGGCTCAAAGGGGTTAAGAGACGTGCCTTAATACCACATGGCCTTGACAGCAGAACTGGAAATTCCTGCCAGAAATGGGATTGCAGAACTGGTTTAAAAGATGGAAAGGAGAGAGCATGGCAGGAAGTGGTGGGAGGGGTATTCTTGACTGGGGACTAGCTCAAGGGGGAAAATGCAGTGCAAGCATCCAGCTTGAAGGGGAGGTAAAAAGGGCACGGGGTCCCCAGGCCAGGTTGCACCCCAGACAGGTTTAATTAGGACCTCTAGGGGTGGCCCTCAGGCATTAGTATTTTGGAAAGCTTTCCAAGCTGTACCACCTGTGGGACAAGGCTGAGACCAGTTGCTTGAAGCCAAGACACGCATGCATCCACATTCAGAAGCGCCCACCCATCCCGTTCCTGCCTCACTCATGGGATCTTCCCACCTCGGAAGGAGCCCATTGTTTGGGGGTGGAGGGGGCTCCTTCTGCACTGGGGGAGGAGGTGGCGATGGGTGGTGGAGAAGCAGCAGCTAACAGACACAGGCCCGCTCCTTCCTGGTGCTGTGGCCACAGGGCTGAGCCGCTCTGACCAGACGACTGGGCTAAGAGCAGCTTGGCTCCAGCGGCCGTGTTCCTCCTGCAGTCAGGCCCCTTCATAAAGCTCTTTTCACCGAGCCAGGTCACTTTCAGAGCAGCAGCCCTGGTGTAACGAAGGTAAAACAGCCCCCACGAGGCAGCAAAACGCCCACACGCGGGGGAGGCTGGAGCAGGAACAGCACAACCCCAGATAACCCTGCTGTGGGGCCTCCTGCGGACTGTGGCACCAGAGGGACCCCGGGGCTGCGGCTTTGCTGTGCCGCACAGCCTGCGCCTGCGTTAGGCTCGCGGGTGCTCTTCGCGGGGGACAGCACATTCAGAGAGGGAGCGAGAAAGCAAGACTGATTCCTCTTCAAAATTTTTTCCAAGGCAAAAGGAGTACATGTTCATTTAAATTTTTTTTTTTTTGAAAAGTCCAGAAAAGCACAAAGAAAATCATCACTTGTATCCCACTACCCAGATATGCCTGCAGGTAGAGGTGTGGGGTCATCAGCCTGCGCGCAAGACGTGCGCACAAGAAAATAGAGATAAGCAAAATGTTGATCGTATGGATTGTATACCCTTGTACTTTTTTATTTTTTATTTTGTTAAAGATTATGTATTTATTTATTTGAGAGAGCACGTGAGCACATGGTGGGGGAGAGAGGCAGAGGGAGAAGCAGACTCCCTGCTGAGCAGGGAGCTGACCCAGGGCTCCATGAGGACCCTGAGATCATGACCTGAGCCGAAGGCAGACACTTAACCCACTGAGCCACCCAGAGCCCCCTAAACTTAATATATCTTGAGCGTTGTCATTGCAGTGTTGCTTTAATGCTTTGTTGGATTCTATCGCATGGGTAGCATGGTTTATTTAAGATTTTTTTTATTTAAGACCTTTTAAGACTTTTTTTTAGAACAGTTTTAGGGTCACAACAAAATTAAGGAGAATACAGAGATTTCCCACATACCCTCTGGGGAGCCTGGCAGGCTCAGTCAGAAGAACATACGACTCTTGATCTCGGGTTGTGAGTTCAAGGCCCACGTTGGGTGTAGAGATTACTAAAATAAATAAACTTGAAAAAAAGTTAGACTCCTACATACCCTCTGAGCCCACACATGCATAGCTTCCCCCAATATCAGAATCCCCCACCAGAGTGGTACGTTTGTCACAACTGATGAGCCTACATTTTCATATTTTATAACTCAAAGTCTATAGTTTATATTAGGGCTGACTCTCGTACTTTCTATGGGTTTGGACAAATGTATAATGGCATGTGCCCATCACTTTCGTTGCCCTAAAAATCCTCTCCAGTACAGCTTCCTGAATCATCCCCCTGCTGTTTTTATTTGTCAGACTCATAAATTATACTATAATGGTTGTCCTTATATGTAGCCCTTGACTCACATACTTGTTTATTTTTCAGTTCTCTGAAGTGCCAAGCTGTGGCCGTTCATACCCTTTACCTGAAACACTTTCCTGTCTCCAGGCTTTCTCATTTGTTAAGTGCTAAGTATTCCTTCGAGTCTGAGCTTAAAATGTCACTTGCTAGGGAGCCTTCGTGACTCCAAGGCTAGGTTGCACCTCCCGCTTATACACCTTGGTAGCGTTTGTTCTGTTCTTTCATAGCACTAGCACACTTGTTTCCGCCTGGTTCTCTACCAGGCCCCCTGACTTTGAATAGCGTCTGGGCCACTGGAGGTATCCAAGAATTTGCTAATTGAATTCATACATATATCACTATTTCTAAGCTGGGTTTTTAGATATCTTCATCTTTCATAGAGAGAAAGTTTTAGAAGACTGATTGAACTTTCAGTTCACCCACAGTCCAAAGGCTGCAAAGCACAGGTTGCAGATAATGAAATTAAGAGTGGAGTCTGATCCTTCCAAGTGCTAATGAACTGTGTGTGCCTGGTGGCTACAGTTAGCTCCACCAACCCAGGTCCAAGAAGCATACCTTGTTTTCCCCAGAAGACAAGTTTATCTTTACTGGAAGAAAACCTGTATTTCTATCCATCCATTCATCCATCCATCCATACATACATCCATCTTATATTTGAGTATATATTATTCTTTGATTCAACAAATATTTATTGAGTGTCTACCATGCTCCAGGCATAGTTCAAATTTCAGTGAAAATGGTGGAAAACATCCCTTTCCTCTTGGAGCTTGCAACTCATCTATTACATGGAAAACATTGTGCCATCAATTTAGAGAATATCCATGGAGAGAAAGACATGGTCCTTACCCCACAAAACTTACAGTTTACTGATGAGTTATAGTAAACACACAAATAGCATAACACAAGTAGGAGGTCTGAGAGCTGGAAACTAAGAATCATGGAAGAGTATTGTATTACCTCCTTTTATGATTTCAAAAAGAGTTTCCGTGTCTGTACATAATTTCAACTCTTGGTCCCACTCTTGGGACATCACTCAGGTTGACCCATCACCCCAGTTTCATGGTTGATTGATTTAGGGAAGGAACCCAGCCAAGCTTGACCCATCTGCTTCCTTCGCTGAAATATTTCAAACTAAAACTGAGAGTTTCTGTTTTTTTTTCTAAGCGCTTACATTTTAAGAGGGAAAGTTGCAGTGAGCTGTAGGCAGCATATTTCTTTGCCATTTGGAGGAAAATGGGCTGCAGTGAAAGAAGGGGCGTAAATGAAGCGAGCTGCAGAAGTGGAGTCTGGTGGACTCTTATCCCGTGGTTCCCGTGGTTCAGACAGCCCAGCCATAACTTCTTCCTTCGCTTGTACTGCATGTCTGAGACTTCCTTCTGTTTCAACAGCCAACACGCTCACCACTGGTATTTATTAGTTTGGGTTGGGTGTGTGTGACTTGCAACGAAAAGAATCCTTGCTGAAGGCTTGGCAGAGGAGGTGAAGTCTGAGCTGAGTTTTAAAGGATGAAAAGGACTTAGGTTTTTCAAGGTTTGGCTTTTGCCACAAGCCTGAGCTACCAAAGAAAATGAGTCAAATCACATTTCAGTGATCATTTTGTACTTAAAAAAGAAAACAAAAACCTTTTTCCTGAGGGGTTGAAATAACCTTTTCCCCGATAATATTTAAAACAGAAAATTTCAAATAATAGAGAAAAATTTAATGTTTCTCCCCTATCTCTACAAAAACCCACCCTCCAGAAATAACCACTGTGAGCAATTTGGGATGGTCATTTAACACACATCCAGTGTAATCTGCTCTTTCCTTACTATGGGCATCTTTCACAACATTTTTGTTTTAAAAAACCTTTTTTTAAAAAAAAAAACCTTTTTATTTGGAAATAATTTCATATTAACAAGAATTTGAAGAATTGAAATAATACTATGAAAGGACAACTCACCTAGATTTATCTTATCTCACTAGCTTTATCCTTCATTCTCTCTCTTTGTATCATTTGAAGGCAAGTTATATACATCATGCCCTTCATCTCTAAATTCTTGAAGGTGTATATTCCAAGAATAAGGATATTCTCTTATATCACTGTAGTACAGTTGTCAACTTCATAAATTTATAATGATACTTTAATCTATTGTCTACAAACTAGTTTGGTCAGTTGTTGAATAATGTCTTTCACAGCACTCTTCCTTCCAGTCCAGGGTTCCATCTAAGGTCAGGTATTACATTTACTTTTCACGTCCCTCCAACTTTCTTTAATCCGGAATTTTTCCACAGCCTTTCTTTGTATTTTATGACATTAACTTTTGTTTTGTTTTGTTTTTTAAATAGAAATTTCCACATTTTGTGTTCACCCGATACGTCCTTGTGATTAGACTGAGGTTTTGCATTCTCTGCCAGCAAACTGCGTAGGTGAAATTATTGTCTTCGCAGGGTATTAATTACAGCTAGAGGTTTAATTTACATGCAGGAAAATGCATGAATCAGAAGTGCATAGTTTGATGATTTTTATGCATATTCATATACCCACATAACCAGCAAAGTCAGAATCTAGAATATTTCCATCCACTCAAGAAGTTTTCTTGTGCCTTTGCCACCAATGCCTACTCCCACTCCCCAGACCAAGGGAAACATTAATCTTCCTTCTATCATTGTATATTACTCTTCCATGTCTTGGATGACATATAAATGGAATCATGCAGTTGGTATTCTTTTATATCTTACTTCCTTCATTTAACATAATTTTTTTGAGATTCTTCCATGTTGGATACATCAATAGTTCATTCTTTTTTTTTTAATTGTCATTTAGTATTTTATTGTATGATTTTCTCACAATTTGTTTATCCATTTTCTTGTTGATGGGCAATATTTTTAGTTTTCAGCCATTATGAATAAAATTGTTATAAAAAAGCCATTTATGAGCCTTTTGTGGATATATAGTTTTATATATCTTGGGTAATTAGCTTGCAGTAGAATTGAGAAGCCATAGAGAAGGCTTATGCTTACGTTTTTTAGAAAGTGCTAGTTTTCTAGGGTGGTTTACGTTTTGGACTCATACCAGCTGTTAATGAGAATTCCAGTTGCTCCACATCTTCACCAATGCTTGCAGTTGTTACCTTTTTATTTTAGCTCCTTCTGGTGGTTATATAGCAGTATCTCTGTGGTTTTCTTTGGCATTTCCCTGATGACTATTTTAAACACTTTTTCACGTGTTTTTTGGTCATCCAGATAGCTTCCTTTGTGAAATGTCTTCTCAATTCTTTTGCCTATTTCTTAATTGGGTAGATTTACTTATTGATTTCTAGGCCCTCTTTACATATTCTGGATAGAAGTTATGCCAGATATATACAGTGAATATTTTCTCCCAGCCTGTGGCTTACTTTTTAATTCTCTTAATGGCATTTTGTCGTAAACAAAAGGTTTTTGTTTTGACCAAGCCCATTTGTCACTTTTTTTTTTAATTTGACAGAGAGAAAGAGACAGCCAGAGAGAGAGGGAACACAAGCAGGGGGAGTGGGAGTGGAAGAAGTAGGCTCCCAGCGGAGGAGCCTGATGTGGGGCTCGATCCCATAACGCCAGGATCACGCCCTGAGCCGAAGGCAGATGCTTAATGACTGAGCCACCCAGGCACCCCCATTTGTCACTTTTTAAAAATAATTTCAGCTTTCACACTTCACAGATCTACCTTACATTAATTTTTGCACATGGTGAGAGACAGAAGTTAATGTGCTATCCTGTGTATGTTATAAGCCCTTGCCCCTAGCAGGACTCTGGCTGCCAAGCACTGTATGATTGTATGACTGAGGATGTCTCTCTCTGTTCTCCAGTCCAGCTCCAGCTTGCCTCACTACTGTGACTGAAGACCCAGCAAAAGTGACCCAGGGACAATTGGTGCACGTGGAGAACTGGTTCTGCATTCAAAGCTCTCAAAGATCGCAATTTCTCTTGCCAGCCACAAAGTTGTTCTAAGCTTCTCTGGTTTCTCCCTATCCCTGTAAAGTCCCTTTATCTACCATACACTGGATTCTCCACAGATTTGTGCCAAGGCTCACAGAGAGACACGCTGGGCTTTTCTCCCTCAGGGAGGTCTCACCCTTTGCCGGCATTTCGTTCTTTCAATGTCTTTGCTTCTGCAACTCTCTAATGTTATTTTAAAATGCACTTTTTGGAAGTCATATTCACTCTTTTTTACTTGTTACGGTGAGTGCGATGATCCCCTGCAATTATCTACATCAGAACTGGAAGCTGGAAACCTAGTCACATGGTAATTCTCAATTCTCTATTTTGAGCCAGGACTTTGCTGATGAATCCCAGACCTTTATCTCTAGTTATCCTAATGTTCTGTAAGCCTCTTAAATTTACATATCTGACATGGAAATCATCAACTTTTTCTGCAAATGGGCTTCAACCTGGAATTTCTTCTCATGGTGAATACCATTTCCATCCACCCAGTCACCCAATATCTGGACGTGTTGACTTCTCCCTCTCTCTTACCACAACAGCAGGTCACTGATTCCACTGGCGTCTCCCACACTCCATTCCTTTGACTCTCCTCCCACTGCTCTTCCCAAACCCTTCATGATCACTGGCCAAAGCTATTAGAATCACCTCCTAACTGAATTCTAGTCGCTGTCTCTCCCCACCTCTCTTCCTCTACACACTCACACACACACACACACACACACACACACACACAAGATCTTCCCGACTACTTTAAGAGCGATCTTTCAAAAAATTTATCTTTTTGGTTTTTTTTAATATTTTATTTATTTATTCGACAGAGATAGAGACAGCTAGCGAGAGAGGGAACACAAGCAGGGGGAGTGGGAGAGGAAGAAACAGGCTCAAAGCGGAAGAGCCTGATGTGGGGCTTGATCCCATAACGCCGGGATCACGCCCTGAGCCGAAGGCAGACGCTTAACAACTGCGCCACCCAGGCGCCCCATCAAAAAATATATCTTTTTGAATACTCAAACATGATCAAGTCACCCCAAGACTTACCAATTCCTAATAGCTCTCCTAATTTCCACGGAACGCAGTATAAATTACTTAGAATTCGAAGTCCTTCAGAACCTAGTCTAAACCTATCTTTCCAGTCACATGTCCAGTCATTCTCGCTTGGCTGCTTAGGGGCTGCTGATGCCGCACAGCTTCACAGGGCGCCGTGCACACGGTATTTCGTATAAATGGCCTCCTACTGCATGTGGCGTCATCAGTGTTCTGGAGTCTTGCAGGAATATCCCTGCTATATTCTACCTTCTCTGGATTGCTCTCTGTCTCCTCCCTCCCTGAAATGTACATTTACACTTTTGTATTCTTTTCTCATCCTATCTGGAATAACTTTTTTAACTTACCGTTCCTACTCCAAGACGCCCTCAGATGACTCCTAGCCCCTTGAGGGTTTTTCTATCAGTCCCTTCACTTAACAGAGAGGAATGTGTCGCTTCACCAGTATGTTGTGTTATTGGTATTTGTATGTCTAGCTCTCCTGTGAGGCAATCAGATTTTAGGGAGCAGCTTATGCAATTATACACCCCCATCTATCAGTCTAAGTAAGTCTTTGTTAATTGATTTGGAAATAATTTAGATGGATGGGGTGTGACTGATTGTTGAGAGCTTTAAATGCCCGTTTGTAGGAGCTGTATTTCATCTTGTAGACGGTAGGTAGGGAGGCATCAGGACTGGGGCGGGGTGGGCGGTAGGTGATGAAATAGCCTCTGCCGTACCTAAAGGAGGCAGCATCAAACAAAAGAACAGTCTATGTATGTGCACCTGGGAAGGGCAACCGGGCTGCCTGTCCAAACCACATGCCCAGTAAATAATCTACCTCAAACATCACGGTCATATGAAGGGGTTGTTCCTGCAGAGGAGAATAATTAGACAATTTCTGAATTGTCCCCATGTTAGCTTTCAGTTTTAATGTCTTATTTATTGTTCCAAACGTTGGTTTGTTTAAATTGCCCTGTAAGCACATTCATATGTGGGTCTCGATGGCATTGGCTGGGCTGCTTGTAGGTGCAAAGAGCAGCTTCTTTATTGAAGACGTGCCTGCGTATTGTACTTTCTGCTGGGATATATGGGGAAATAACCTCCAGCTTAAGGGCAGATGTAGGCTCAGTCTCTGTTTCATTCCCTTGTAGGACTCCCGTCTTCCTAACTGGATCCCACTGACTCACTAACAGAGCCAGGCTAGGCACGGCAGCAACTTCACGACACAATCAAATCATCCTAGCTGCTGCTTTGCTCCTCCCCCTTTTCTTATTTCCTTTCTTTGTTTTTCCTTTGGTCCCAATTTTCTATTTCATTGCATATTTCTTCTGCCGAAAACCATGTAAAATGCATTTTGGAAAAAAGCAGGCTATAAATAAAATCAAGAAAATAAAGGAAACAATAGCATGCCTTTTTTAAAAAAGAGCAATACCAAAAAAAAGCAACACGTGTGTATTACAGGAGGTTTATGAAATGTAGACAGGGATAAAGAAGAAAGTGAAAACTATTCATTTAGGGAATACTAACAGTAATGTTTTGGTATATACCTTCACAAATTTTTACATAAAATTTATATAATATAAATTTATATAAACATATTATGCATATATTACAGTTATATGTATCTATATATTGATACATTTACAGCCTATATCTGTATATCTATATCTAAAGACACTAATATACATAAGCATGCACAGCCAAATTGATCAAATATGTGTTTTAATAACAAAATAATTGTAAATAATATTTTATAATTTTTTTATTCAACAATTTATATATTATCTCTCCATATCAGTATGTATCCATCTAGTTTACACATAAATGTATAGAATGAGGTTGGAGCATAGGATTGATTTCCTTCTATGTCTAAAGAATAAAAGCAGCAAAAAACCCAAACCAAATACAAATATAAAACCCATAGCAACCAAATTAAAGAAAAACACACCACCATCATAAAATAGTGATTGAGAAGATGAATGTTTCTCTTTCCAACTCCCAGAAGTAGGATATGAAAAAAGATTAGTCAACAAAATCCTGAGAATCTTTGCAAATATCCTCAAATTGGTAAGGAAAAGGAATGAGCTGAACAGAAAGCTTAGGGTATTCTCTGTCTGGGGGAAGTAAAAGCAGCTGCTGGAAAGACATGGGTGCAAAGAGGAAGTAAGCAACTGGAACTGACAGTCTCATATGACATGTAGTCTCCAGGGAGTCACACTGAATTTAGAGTATAATCCAGAGCTGACGTGTAGGACTAACGTTGCCACTTTGTTAAGTGGAATGAGCCCTTTTACAAGACGTTTAACTGAATCTGACATGAGAGAGGTCAGAGACACGTTTTTTAACAAAGACTGCACCCACATCAAGCTGATTTCTTCCTCTGTCTTCAAGTGGATAGAGTTTCACACTCAGCCCTCAATCAAGGTTTGGAGTGATGGAAAACAGATTTCAAGCGGGGAGTCTGTGAGAATTCATCTACCTTCCATCGGAGGAGAAAGCGTCCCTGTTAAGCACAAACAAGATCAAGAGAAACCACATGACACAAGTCAATGTACTATAGCAACCGAAGATGAGAGTAATAATATAAATGATGGCAATAAGTGAAAGGAACATAGAATGTAGTTAAGAGCCAGAGATCCCATTCTGGGGAAAAGTAACCTAAGGAACAGAAGAAAATTCTCTGCAAATATTTAAATTCTATGCCATTTAACAAGAATTTGAATTCAGTTTTTAGAAGAGTTCGGAAATTACATGATACATAAACTGAATGAGCTAGAAATGAAGGTTGCAAAGCTAAGGAACAAAAGTGAAGACTAAAGTACGATCACTATCGAAGCAATAACCAAATTAGAAATAGGAAAGAACATAGTAAGTGTGGCTGGAAATGTCATCATTGGAGTCCAGGAAAAACTAGAGATAATTTCAATAAATTTAAATGACTTAGAAAGAGACTAAAAGAATTAGAGGAGAAGAAGATAACAGCTATGAAAGAAAGATAATAATAATCATGTGTCGATGAACAGGAAGTAGAAAACACAACAAATGGAAAGGAACAAACATTAAAAGATTCAATAGAAGAAAAATTTCCCTGAAAGGAATGCCCGAGATGGATGTAAAAGACAAGCAGAGAGCCTGATGCAGGGCTCAATCCCAGGACCCTGGGATCATGACCTGAGCCGCTTAATTGGCTGAGCCACCCAGGTGCCCCAAGAATAAGGAAGTCTTTTTTAACAAGGGTCAGATGATCCTTAGACTTTGCACAGCAACATTCAGTGAAACAGTATCTACAATCACATGAGGGAAAGTATGATGTGAAAACTTCTATCAGCAATTAACAAACATTAAAGAATCAGGGGATAAGCACATGTGAGCCATTCTGGAAGCAAATAAGTCAACAACTACTTCATGGTAAAATCCAGTCACCCAAGAGGTGAATGGAGCGGCCATGGAAAAAAGAACTGGGGGAGCAATATGTGCAAGAACATAGTGAAATAATAACCCACCAGGTTCTGAGGTAAAGATAGTGTGACTCAAAGTTTTACGGCTAAGTTGATCATATAGTAGAAAGGTGAGGACTCCCCTCTGCACCCTGCCCCCAAACCACACATGTCAGAGCTGGGTTTGATGCTAAGACCTAGAACTCTTACAAAACACAGAGCTGAAGCCCTCTAGTGATGAGTGGGAGCTATGGAGACCTTCTTCCTTGGCCTGCTGCTGCCTTTACGCCATCCCCTGTTCTGGCCTCAATATCTCTACCACTTTGATTTCTATCTTTTTCTTACTCTTCTAATAGAGTATAATGTTTAGTGTAGAGATTTTGGATTTAGGTTCATGAGTGGGGTTAGACTGTAATGTTACTTTTTTTAATTTTTTTATGTTTTTAGAGAGAGAGAGCATATGAGTTGAGGGGAGGGGCAGAGGGAGAGAGAATCTTAAGCAGACTCCAAGCTCCTTGTGGAGCCCGAGGGGGTGCTTGATCTCATGACCCTGAGGTCATAACCTGAGCCAAAATCAAGAGTCAGACTTTCAACTGACTTAGCCACCCAGGTGCCCCTGTAATGTTCTTTTCTTATAGAATCTTGCTTTGTTTTCAAATCAAGATTACGCTCACCTCATAATATGAGTTGGAGTGTATTATTACTTTATAAGCTTTGGGTAGTTTAGATAAGGCTGGAATTAATTTTCTTTAGTTGTTATAATGTAATATGCATCTTAGTTGTGAATTTCTATATTAATATAAGTGTAGTAGTAAGAAAGTATAGTCTGATGCTACCAGTTATTTGGAATTTACTGAAATGTATTTTATGGCCCAGTATTAAGTCAATTCTTACACATGCAAATGTGTGTTTCATGTGTACTCTCTTATCATTGGGTCTGGAGTTACATATTATGTCAAGATCGTTTATATTGTTCAAATCTTCTATATCCTTATTTTTTGTCTGCTTGAAGCCATACATTTCTGATAGGTATATTAAATCAGGAGGGCACGTTTTGCATGGTGCACTAGGTGTTATACGCAAGTAATGAATCATGGAACTTTACATCAAAAATTAGGGATGTACTGTATGGTGACTAACATAATATAATTAAAAAATATTATTTAAAAAAATAATAATAAAAGAAAAAATCTCCCACTATGATAAAACATATATATCTATATCTTTTAGCAGATCTGTCAAATTTTGCTTTATATTTTTTGAGGCTATGTTATTTGACACATATTACATCAATCAAATCAATCTTATATCAAATGTTCTGTAAGATAAACTTTATTTCCAGAAAGGCTTTATACCTTAAAATTGATATTTTCTGGTATTAATCTAACTTCAATAGTTTTAATTTGATTAGTATTTATCTGACACAGCTTTTCCATTCTATTGTTTTTACTTTTTTTCAACCTTCCTGCATCCTTGCATTTTTTTTTACATGCTCTTATAAACAGCATATAATTGGATTTTAAAAATTCTGGCAGTCTGTGGATTAATGAACAATCTATTTATATATATTGTTATTGTACTTTTAGTTTATTTCCATCATTTTATGTTGCGTACGGTATTTATTGTACCTTTTACATTGTAGTTTTTCTCTCTTTTTTTGGAGAAATTGAATATTTTTTTAAATTCCATTTTATTCTTTTATGGACTTAGAAGTTAAGTAATACTGTATTCTTTTAGTAAAAGCTTATTAACTTGAATGAAAAACATGAATGCTTAACTTATTACATTCCAAAGTTAACCAATATGTTTGCTCAATATCTCAAACAATGGATGTCAATTCCAGTCATACTCTTCTTTCCTTATATGCTTTTGTCATATATTTTCATTGTAATCTTGTTTTACTTTCTCCCATAAGACATTATTATTCTTTGATATTTATTCATTTCATTTTAATTTTTTAATTAAAAAAACTTAAAGATGTATGTATGTATGTATTTAGAGTGTGGGGGGTGAGGGGCAGAGGGAGAGGGAGAGAGAGTCTTAAGCAGATTCCCCACACTGAGCCTGACACGGAGCTTGATCTCAGGACCCTGAGATCACCACCTGAGCTGAAACCAAGAGTTGGATGCTTAACTGACTGCACCACCCAGGTGCCTCTCATCTAGTTTTTATAATATAGTTCCATGGTTCAAAAATTCAAAACACAATATAAAAGGGGAAGTTCAATCAAAAATTCTTTCTCCTATCACTGACTACACCCCACCTCCTCATACACTTTCTCACAAAGACGATTTTTGTAATCTTCTAGTGTTTCTTAGTATTCATGTACAAATAGCTATGAATATAAATTCTTATTTTCTACTCTCTTATACAACAGCCAGCATTCTGTAAATATATATTCTGTACTTTGATTTTTTAAATTTAATAGTATATCTTAGAATTTTTCATATGAATACGTAAAGATTGTTATTATTCATTTCAATGTAGCTGTACAATAGTCCACTGTATGGATGTACAGTGATTTATTTAATGAGGATTGTATTGTTAAAAACTTAGGTTGTTTCCAATCTTTTCCAAACACAAAGAATGATGTAATGAATACCATAGTGACCACTGTCATTTTATGTGAGGGTAGTTAAAACTATAGAACAAATTCCCAGAATTATGATTGCCAGGTCATAGAGTAAATGCATTTTTAATTGAACAGATTTTTCCAAACTGTCCTTGTGGATTTGATTTGCGAATATTTAGTTTAAGATTTTTGGATGTGCGTTCATGAGTAAGACTGGCTTATAATTTTGCTTTCTTGTAATGTTCTTGCTAGATTTGGGTATCAGGATTATGTTTGTCCCCAAAAATGAATTTGGGATTTTCCCTTTTTTCTTTACTTTCGTAGATTTTGTGTAAGATTTGCTTTATTATTTTTTTATTAAATATCAAGTAGAATTTTCTAGGGAAGCCATCTGGGCCTAGAGTTTTCCTTGTGGGAAAGCTTTTAATTACAGATTCGAGATTTTAATTGAATTATGTAGCCTGCCATTACAAGAGGAGGAAACTACCTATGGCTTCATTATAGAAAGATATCTTTAAAGGTAAAAAATTCAGTTATTTCTCTCAGCCCAGAAAATTAATTTAAATGTAGTGGTCAATGGCATAGTTTCAGAAACAAGGCTAACTTAATTTGAATTCTGACTCTGACACTTATAGCTGTATGAATGTGGAGAAATCATTTAAGTTTTTTGCTCTAGTTTTCTTGTGTACAAAATGAGAAAATAACAAAATAGTAGTGCCTACCTCATTGTGATTTTGAAGATTAAATGGGTTAATGCAAGTGAAGCCCTTAGAACATTTCTAGGCACATTACAAATACCACATAGTTGCTTATTTTCACCACTGAAGGATCTCATCCTACTACATTCTGGTTTATGTTGAGAAGAGATTTGTAGTTTAATTTTTATTCCTTTGAAATGAATTTGTCTTTTCTGCCTGGTTACTTTTATGGTATGTTTTTTGTTTTGGATATGTTCCAGTTTGATTGTGATGTATCTCAGGCTATATTTCTCTTTATCCATTCTCCTTTTAAAATCTGCAGACAAGAGTAATTGATCATCTTTAGAAAGTGTTAGCTCTTATTTCTTCAAAGATTGCTTTGCTTCACTCTCCTTCCTGGTATTCTATGTATACATATGTTGTAACTTCATACTCCATCCATCCTTCATGCTTTTTAACTTTTTTTTTTTTTAAATATTTCCATCTCATTGTCTGAGCTTCATTTCTAGGTCACTATGTCTCTCTTCAGCTGTGAGTAATCTGCTTTGTGGCCACTGAAGTTTTAATTTCAATTATTAGATTTTTTGTTTTCATTTCTAGAAGTTCCACTTGGTTCTGCTTGTTTGGGTATACTTTATATTTCCAGTTCCTTGCTCATTTTCAAGGGTCCTTCTATTTCTTTTAATATATTAAACATAATCACAAATTATTTGTCTGATAATTGTAATATCTGAAATATTTCATATTGTTTCAGCCCTCTTTTGACTTACTCTCAACCATGGCACCTTGTTCTCCTCTGCGTTTTGTGACATAAGCTGCTTGTTTTCCTTGGAACTTGATCTGTGGAAATCCTCAGGGATGAAGGTGCGTCCTTCAGAGAGGAAATGCATTTGCATCCACTCAATGCCTTCAGGCAGTTATCACAGCCTGGTATGATTTGAAAACAAATTTTTAGCTTAAGGTTTTTCAAGTCATGAGGAAGTATGAATTTGGGCTGAAAATTTAAGTAAAATTTAAATTTGAGTTAATTTAAGTAAAATCAAGTAAACTGAACTTTAATACTCTAAAAATAACATTTAGTAAATATCTACCTCTCTCTTCAAGTGTCCATCTGTGAGTCCCTCCATCTATTTATCAATGATTCTCTGTGTATATGTGCTTAGAGAGTTGTTTGAAATGAAATCTACCTAATGATAACAAGATTTACTCCTCGGTAATGATATCTAATGAGTTTTATTCTTTGACCTTTGTTCTATTTGATCTTTGTTCTATTTTGTATTGCTTAATTTTATTTTATAATGATCACATCTCCTCCCCACCCCAAGGAAGTCCTTACTTTAAAAACAAACAAATAGGTGAACAGTTTGCTGTAATTTATTAAACATCTTTCCTCAGGAGTCTGACCAGCACCTTGCCTGGTCTCCCTTTGTGCTTCTGTCCTGAACTGGATTCTTACCTCTGTTTGTAATGTTGGATTAGAGTCCGGTCTCTTGTTCCTAATCCAGCATCTCTGGCTTCACTACTTGCTGACAGACCTGTACCAAGCCTCCCTGCTTGGTTTTGACATCTGGCCAGAAGGGAGAGTCCTTTTGCCAGGGCCTGCTGTCCAGCAGGTCACTCTTGTCAGATTCTTGGTGCTGACTGCTGTCTCGGCATGGCGCCAGGCTCCTCCGATCAGCCCCTCCAGATGGTGCGCTCTGCTGGCTCCGCTGAAAACCTCCAGCACCTTGCACTGGACCAGGGCTTTCCGCAGGGTGAAGCTTCTTGTAGGTGCCAGCTGTTGTCTCTCTAAATCTGTCCCTCCCACCATCCCTCCCTCCTTCTCTCTCATTCCCTTTCTCTCTTTTTCACCTCTCCTCACTGCATCCTTCCTTGTCCTGTCCTTCTCCTCTCTCTTCTACCCTACCCCTTTTTCCTTCCTCCCCCTTCCATTCCCTCTCCCATTTTCCCTTTGTCCCCTCAGCCTTTCTTTTCTTCCCTCCCTTCATTCTTCTTCTTTCTTTTCTTTCTCTATTTAATTATCCCCCATCTCCACTTATTTTTCTTTTATCTATATAATGATTTGTGAGGAGGATTACATGGAATTACAAAATGTAAGTCACAGAACAGACTATTGGATACATAGTAAATGCTGTCTCTATGGGAGCCATGAAAATTATTATGTATTTACTGAATCACACATTCATTCAGCAAACATTAATCAAGCTACCATGCACCAGGCTCAGTGCTAGGCATTCATGCTCACAGTGAAGATTTGGACATGATTTCTGCCCTGTTCTGCAGGAGCGCTTAGACAAGTAGGGGGCACGACAGGGGAATGGACAAATGCTATACAGTTAGCTGGCCACCTGTGTCCCTGTGTGCAATGTATGCTCATCTTGTCTACAGAGGCCATGTATCGTCAGCTCCAGGGCAGAATTCAAAAGAACCACAGCTTTGGCTAATGTCGCCCGCTGAAGGATTTGTTTCCTGAGCTGGGAGGCAACTAACATCAACAGAGTGTTACAGCCAAACAAGACAGGGTCTAATGCCTTAACTAAATGGATCCTTTCGGTCTGCTCAGAACTATACATCAGTCTGCTCAGCCTCTAAGCTTGGGACACCCCTGGAGCAGAGTTTAAGAAATCTATATTTGAGCTATTTTTATAAACAAAGGCAACGGACTGGAAATAAGGTGGGACTGTGGCGCTTGCAGGGGGCAAGCTGGGTCTCTGTAGGAATTGAGATTTCTTTTCAAAAAGAATCGCCATGCATTCTGTGGTTTTCATTAGGAGCCAGATTTGGGCCTTCAGCACTTCTCGTCCAGAAAATTTTGCCTTGAAAATAAGATGTCTCAAGACATTCAAAGGACAAGCACTCCAACTGCTTTTAAAACTTAATCGTGTGTGAAATGTACTATTTCCACCTGTATGGGCCATTTGTCCTTTGCAGCAGGCCTCCTGCCAAACCCCTGTGCATGTCAGCTGTCCTGAGGCAGCGCGGGCCCGCTTGGGACCGCAGTGCGTCCCAGGGGACCCCACAGGGGCCAGAGCTTCTCAGTCTTCACATTCTTTGTGCAAGTCTTTATTCCCTCTTCCTCTTTCCCCAGGCTGAATCCTGGATGCCCCCCAGGTGTCCACTGTTTTGTTCAGGCTGGGCTGGGTGCACTGAACTTTTGGTACGAAACCTGCCAGAAAAATTGATCTGTCACCTGTCCTGACCCCTTAGACGCCTGCTGGCTCCTAGTGACCTGTGGTCAATCCACATGTCGTATTGTATCACAGCTTTCCTGGTTGCAAAGTGAAGCATGAGCCTCACAGGTAACACAGGCTGGGTTAGTAACATCGTGTATCTTCAAAAGTCCTTTAAGGATGAATCTACTGAGCGAGTTCTGGTACCACAGCAGCTAGGTAAGGGAGATATTTAAGGGCCTGTGGGATTTGCCTTACCACTTAAATCACACCTATTTCGTGACTGCTTTCTTTGTCTATAGAAGAGATTGGTCTTTGCTGTAAAGTCTCTGCAGAACAAGATTCAGGTCAGGGAAGGACCCGCCCAGGCCTGGAAGGAAGAGTGAGAGTCTGACCCTTTGGTCAGCCTCATTTTCTTGGGTTGTGATATATCTTTCCCAACCACCAACTCTTTTGATCTTTTGAGTAACACTTTTGATATATTTTGGGGGGTATTTTAAAAGCAATACATCCTTCTTTTAGGTGATTGGAAAAGTCCAGAATATACAAGGTGAAAGATACAAATCATCCATAATCCTGCAGTCTAGTTGTAACCACACTGCCGTTTGGTGTATGTACTTCTGGCCATAGATGGTAGGTAGGCTGGTAGGTAGACAACAGGGCACAACATCCCTACACTTGGCTGTGCCAAGACAGTGGAGTTCCTTGACTGTCCAGAAGAGTGGGCTTCAAGGTGTCATTCTCAGACAAGCAGCGTTGGCATGATTCGGGAATTCCTTAGTAATAGAAATTTTCAGGCGCTACCTCAGGCCTCCTGGGAGTTAGAGTCTGGAGGTGGGCCCAGACATGTCTGGTTGAACCAGCCCCCCCAGGTAACTCTCATGTAACTCACCTGCCCCTCTGAATCACTGCCCCACTCTGACCCCTTCCCCATCCCCCATATGGGATTGCCAGAAAAGATTCTCAATGTAGCTCATGGGAGTTTAAACTTAGTCTAAGCCAATAATTTATGCAGTCCATTTAGGTTGAACTTTGTCTTCTTGGGACAATTATGCTCAGTCCTTCAGAATTTTTCCCTGTCAACCTTATCCAGCTCCTCTCAAGATGGTGTCTGGAAATACGGGCTTTGCAGGTCCACGTCCATAGGACTGGAGGGACAGCTGGCCTTGTGCTGCTGTTCTCCTCAGTGCTGAGTGCTGGTGCTGAGACACAGCTGACCTGATCTCATCTTTAGACATTCTGCTGGCATTTGCCCCTGACATTTGTGACTGCTGACACGTTGCTGACAATCCTCTTCTTTCTCAGATTGTCCAGGGGCCAGGGGCCTCCCCCTGCTATCTAGGCCTTTCCATAGCTCCTGCAGTTACCGTAGACCCCCAAGTTTCTGCCACATCTTCTATTTACTCTTGTTTGGCTTGGTTTCCTCATGCTGTCATCTGTCCATGTCCTAACTTGGGGTCCATACCCTGAGGGGATGCTCGCTGGACTCAGCTGTGTCTCACTGCCTTACTGGTCACGTGCCTTGAGCTTGCCTTGCACAGTGGTCTCTGCCCTGAGTTCCCAGAGGCGACTGGGAGAAGGTTATGTCTGCCCGTGGTCCCTCCAGCTCAGGAGGCATAACTTCTTCTCCCTGAAATCTCCCCAACTCTCTGTCCATTTCTCTTCCCTCTGATCCCTTATGCAAAGCCACTGATGGGTTGAATGACCCTCTTTTACTAGTTCCCAGCTTTCAAGCTCATCTCAGGTGTAAATGCCTATTTCGAATGTCAAAAGCTAAAGAGTAATTCTTTCTCTTGGCATCTGTAATCATGCCTGGCCCCGAGGCAGATGGATGTAGGAAGGCAAAATAGAAAAACACAACAATATGTTTCCAAATTTTACCCTCTTTTCATAATCAAATATATACACAACGTTCACATAATTTGGATTCTGCTGCACGTACTTTGTGATGGGTCTTTTTTTTTTTTGTCACTTATCCATATGCCATGAACACTGTTTCCATGTCATTAAATACTTTTCTACAACATGACTTTTAATGGCTCTGAGGAATTCAATTAAATGTGTGGTGGGAAGGAAAATACATTGCTATTTTCAAAGCTATTGGCAGTTTGTCTTGGTTTCTCTGGGGCATGGTAGCACAATTTATTTAAGGGAGAAATTATTATTTTGTTTTAATTGGGATTAAAGAAACACTTTAATGAGGCTTTTGATTATACGAAGGCAAGAACTAACGCTTTCGCTGGAGCCAACTTTTTAGACGAAGAAGGAGCTAAATGGCGGTAAAGAAGTTGTCTCCTTAAGTTGTTCTGATGGTTGTGGAGTTTGGCTTCCTTTGGGAGTTTGGAGTCAGGGGTTGCAGCCTAGGTACCAGGAAAGGGAGGAGGACTTAGATACAAGTAAAAATGAACTCCAACAGGGGGAATTGGGCCAGGACAGAGAGGTGAGATGGTCAGCAAGGAGTTCATGGCACTAAGGCACAGAAGACAGATTTCGGAATACTGATATCTGACTTTGACATTTAAGTTTAATTTTTCCGTCTTGTCTTCTTTTATCATAAAAATAAAGGAAAGACTATTGCACACACAGTTGCACACCCCACTGATGCCTTGAGAAATAAGGGAAAGGGATGTTTTCATGTTTGCGGTGAAGCGGAAGGAGGGTAGAAATATGGCCAAAAGACATTAGACGTTGAGAGCAGCGTGAGTCAGGGGGCATCAGCTACCTCCAACCACTACAGCCAGTTCCACGGTTTATTAGAAACATTCAGGAATCCCTGTGTCATAAAGAATGAGAAGTCCAGTTATTTTATTTGAGTGTTAAATTACAGTGTGACTACACAAGGCTGGAACGCCTGGGACACTTTAACCGTAAGTGTATATTAATTTGTTTAAACATCCCTTATTTGGGGTATTTTTCCCCATTTTCTGCTGTCATTCATAACACTGTTATAAGCAGCCTTATAGATAAAGTTTGGGTATATTAGTCTTTGTGTCCCTGGGGCAAATTCCCGGAAGTGGAGTTGCTTGGGTGATGGAATGCCCATTTCAAAGGCTCGCAACGGAGAACAAATTTGTTTTCAGTCTTTGAATTTCCCAGAAGAACCTATAGGGTCATGAATCTATCAGAATCGTTACTTTGCTTGTCTTCTGTGATCCAGAAGGGGGATTCCAGGTGTTTGGAGGAATGCCTACGTCCTGACTTCAAATCCTCACACCACATTTACGGCCTGGGAAAAACTGGGTGAGTCAGATCTCTCTCCCTGAGACTTCCCTTATTTCAAAAACAAAGATGATTCAGTATCAACCTCCCGAGCTTGATTTCATGGGAATTACACTGAGAAAGCGCAGGGCGTTTTGTAGGTTCTAAAAATCCACAGGAACTAAAAATACCGAATTACCGGCTCTTTTGGTCCTACGGAGAGAGACTTGAAGATTGCAGTGTTTTCGTCTCCGAAACTCCAGAAAGAGAAGAAAAACGAGCCATGTGGAACCTGCGTGCTCTGGTGTTCTCTGCCAGCCATTAGCTCTAGTAATTTGATTCAAGGATATTTATGACCTACTTTCTGAATCAGTGCCACCCAGGCGGTGCTGTTTCTTATGTTCCCTTGCTGAGAAACAAACGGACAAGTAGATATTGTGCGTTCTGGGAATTCTGGAAATTCTGGAAAGTCTGCCGTGTAAACACACGTCTGTTTTCCTGGGATTCCTGGCTGGGCTGGAGCCTTGGGGAAGGTTCTTCTTGTCCTCCTTGGTGCTTCTTCTCTCAGACCTTCACTGGCAGAGAGCATGCGCCGCCTCTCTCTGCAGTGCCTTTCTTTCATTAGAATAGACTCGTGTCAGTATGGACGGTGGGCAGCAGAGGGGCAGGAAGTTTTTGCAACCAAGCGCGTGCTCCTTGACACCTGCGAGGTCAAAGCCCAGACACAGGCAAGGGTTCCTCAGGAGCACATGTACAGAGTGAATCGGTTGGAGAAATCCACAATGATCATGTGTCTCTAGCTCCCCAATGTCGCGGTGGAGGCTTTTTAGAGGGTCTTCCATCAGGGCTGGGCCGGGGCAGGGGGAGGTGAAGGAGGTGCGTTATGCTATGCAGGGGTGGAGCCCATCTTTATTAAGAATTTTATAATTTTGCTCTTCATGGATTTTTTTTGCATGAATTTTGATTAAAAGATACTGCTTTATTGGATCAAAGAGTGTCCCCCCTCAAGTTCAGAGCCTTAGAATGTGACCTTATTTGGAAACAGAGTCTTTGTGGGTGTGATCCATTAAGATACGGTCACGTGGGTGCAGGGCAGTCTCTACGTCCAGGGACTGGTGTCTTTATATGAGGACCACGTGATACACATAGACACAAACGGAAGACCCACATGTGAAGACAGACGCAGAGATTGGAGTGATGCAGGGACAATCCAAGGAACACCAAAGATTGACGGGACCAGCAGAGGCTGGGAAGAGGCAAGGCCAGCTTCATCCTTAGAGCCGTTGGGGGAAGCACGGCCCTGCGGACACCTGACCTCTGACTTCTAGCCTCCAGAACTGCGACAGAATCAGTTTCTGTTGTTTGGAGCTATCCAGTCTCTGGGACTTTCTAACGGCCGCCCTAGGAAACTACCACAGGTGCATTCAAATATTATTTATCGTGATTGCGAAGTGTTTTGGTGCCCTCTTCAATTCTGTACCCTAGTGCCGTCTCTGTCCTCCCCTTGATCTGTTCATAACAACCCAACGAGGAACACACGGAGGAAAACTGTCTATAGGCTCCTTCCAATGTGACATATACGGTGCTTGAATGATGTTTATGTGACTTATTTTGAATCCTCGGTTGGCGAGGTCTGAACATATCCAGGCTGTGGAAGTATCCAGTGATATTTGTTCATTTAACAATACTTATTAGGCACAGACAGTGTCAGAAACTGCTGGCTGACAACAGCAAAACACCCAATCTCTGCCTGTGAGGAGTTCCTGGTGTAGAAGGGGAGCTAAGAGATAGACACAAGCATCAGAGAAAGAGGCGGTGCAGACCAGGGTCACGCTCCCCCAGAGGTTTCTGTCTGCCCCAGAATCCTTGCAGGCCTTCACAAGAAATTCTCCACACCCACTCCTTCTCATCCGTGGGGCACGAGGTGAAAGCTGAATGTCTCCTTTGCCCTGTTCCCTTCCTCCTGATTCCCAGTAGGTGTGGGCCTCCTGGTGTCTGCCAACACCTCCTCTCTCTTGGAAAAGGTTGTGGGAGAGGAGATCAGGCCCGTGATGATGTCAGAAGAATACCCGGAGCCAGGAGACCCATGCCAGGGTTCAGAAAGAGCGTTGTCAAAATAAAGCTAGGAATACACATTCTTTGGGAATGGTGGGATAAGGATAGGGCCCTGGAGTGGGCCTCAGAGTTCAACAGCCGCTGGGTATCCACTGGTAGTAACAGGATAAATCAGCTCTCTGCTGGTTTGGAGAGCCAGCTGGGAAGGAAGGGCAAAAAGGAAGAAATAGGTTGACGGTCCCATGAGCCTGGGACCCGTGGGTGACGCCATACTAGAAGAAGAACATCAGAGAAAGGAGGGATGGGCCGTAACTCCGGCATGTGATTTTCTCAGCTGGAAACAACTCAGCCCTCTTGGAACCAGCTGTACATAGAGCCATTTGCCTTAGTGATGCAAGTTAAAAATAGTAGTAATTGCCAGCTCCCTGAGTGTGACCAATTATTACCATTATTATAATTGGACTGGAAATTAACCCACAGTATATGGAAGCCACAACATATCCAAACTTGTTTCAGGCCAGCTGGTGTAGAAATGCTAACGTTAGCGTGGTTGGTGTGTTCTTGGAAGAACTCAAAGAAGAGGTGGGAGGTGGGGGAGCAATGCCAGCTGCAGCCCTTGCTTCTCCCAAGCCTCCGCAGCAGATCTGAAATCCAAAGCAAGGAGAAGCTGTGCCACGGGGCTGATGGGCTTTGCCCCTCCTGGCGAGGTGGCGCCCAGCCTGACCATCCACACACGTTCACCTGTTCTCTGTGGGGATGAGTGCATGAAGCCGCACGTGCGAGTTGTGTCTTTCCACAACGTCAGCTTTATTCACTCATAAAGCAAAAGTAAATCACAATGATAAAGCAGGTTCAGGATTCCAAACTCAGTGACGTCTCATCATGGATTAAACCTGGCTTCTTCCACGGCACACAGAGCAGGACAGAAGACAAGCCATACAATGAACAAGACAACAGAAGGGCGCGGAAAGTGAACGAACCAAACGCTAAGTCGGTCTGTGGGCGCGCAGTTGAGATAGGGCGTCGGTCTGGTCCAGATCAGCTCTCGCACTCACTGCTGCTGATGTTCCAGCAGCAAAGGCTCTTGGTTCTGTTCGGAGAGCCATCGGGCCGAACCTTTGGCGTCAGTTGCCTTCTTTAAGCGGTCAGATGTATTGGAGTCAGGTCGGAAGTGTCTGACAGTTTGCTGCCCAAATCCTTCCCTTTTTAAAGGGATTTCGTCAGTTTGGGGTCTCTGCAGACCTCCTCTGCTTCTGCTCCGTATCAGTTCTGGGTGTCAGCTGATGTTGTCCCAGCGAGATCTCCTAGGGGCGGTACCTGAACGGCTTGCGTCATTGCTTGACCCAGCCTGCTGCTTGACATGAGAGACTCCATTTTGCTCTCTACAGGGTGCATGGCTATGAGCATGAGGCCTGTGTGTTCCAGAGGGTCTGAAGAGGCCTGAGATCTCTGAGAACCCTAAACTAATGGAAATTCTGAGGTTCACATAGAAGGTTTGTCCATTCTGGAAAACCAGAGGTAATGGGAAGAAGTTGCCTTGCACTGGGGGGGGGGGGTGAGAAGAAAGAGGGAGAAAATTCCCCCTTGACAGCTCTAAGGCAGAGATGGGACTGGGGTGAGGCCTGCAAAGCAAAATTTAAGGAGGATCTCACTCCCAGGTCACACAAGTATAGTGTCAGCCCTGGCACAAACCTGAGAGCGAGGGCCTCCCTAAATTTTGTGCCCTAGCCCCAGTCCTGCTCTCTGGAAGCCTGCTCCCGGTCCTCATGAGAGGGGGTAATGAGCAGGATGGCTGTAATGGGGGTGCCCTAGGAGAGGACTTGGGAGGATGGAGGCTTTTGTGGCAAGTGTTTGTCGCCTCCCCAAACATTCATTTCTCCTTCCTCCTTTGTAACAGGAGCCTGATTTTTATGTGGGGGGCAGTGAGCAATAAAACTAGTTTAATAAATCCCATAAAAAGGTATTTCCCAGGTGCCCTTGTACCTTACAGCTTAGTCATGAGACCAGGCTTCCCTCTTTGAAAGAGAAGCATAAATGTATGCCACATGAGCAGGCCAGGCTGCTTAAAAGGAGCTAAATAAACTGGAAAGACCTTTTTTTTTTTTTCCATTTTGACTTTCCTCCTCCTTCTAGCCTGCAAGTTGGAAGCTCCAAGGATATCTTGGATCATCAGTAACCTTGAGAATGGAAGGCACATGCTAGGAAGACACAGTAGAAAGAAATCTAGGTCCCGAATGACACGGAGGAGCTGTTGAAGACGCTGTTATTAAATCTCATATGAGACAGGTCTTTATAGATATATAATCATAACTCTGAGAGATGAAGTAATTGGCTTCACTTCTTACGAAGGGCCAAGCAGGAATTGAGACCCAGGGCTATCTGAGTCCAAGCCCGTGCCCTAAGTGGCTACCCTGTACTGCTGTGAGGCAAGAGTACACAAGGCTACCCTTTGGGAAACAAGCTGTATGGCTGCCTGTTTAGGGCAGAGCTGCCAGCCCCTTTCTTGACCCCGTTGAAAGGTTTCCATTAAGGCCCCCCTGCCCCAAGCAGCTTGTGCCCCCTGAACCTGAAGCCCGCTCAAGGGCTCTGCTGGTCTCTACCTCTACAGGCCAGGCCCAAGACATCAGCCTCCCTCCTGGGGCCTTCGAGCTCTCAGCTTCCAGGAAGCCACCTGCACATGCTGATTCTGCTTGCCACCCCAAGGGTTTACTTGTCCAACCTCCACACACTCAAATAGATTAGATTTCCATGCAATATTGATGCTTTTTTCTGTGCTCTGGGGAAACCAGAGCTCTATCCAGCCAGGCTGATTAATAAGTCAGGCCAAGGGGAGACACTCTTTATTCTGCTGCTTTGCCCTCACTGACGGGGGAGGGAAGGGGTCTTCGCTGGAGCACGCTCAGGTTTCTAGGGCAGCTCATGGCCAGCAAGGCCGCCCAAGGACAGGTTCTGTGGGGGGTGTCTGGGAAACGGGACTGTTCTTAGGAAAACCATTCTGCCAATAGACAGGACAGGGCCTACCTGGTATAGCCTGAGGCCCCCTGGTCATACTCCAATGTCCCCCAACTTCCCACTTCTTTTCTGCCCCCAAGATACTCAGGTCGCCGCTGACATCAGAAAGTAATGCCTTTCCCTTGAAGACTGAGCTCTTCAGCAGGCTCCCCAGCCTGGGTGAAGCTGTGGATTGTGTCTATTTCTGTGTTCAGACTTGCTGATCACAGGTGGAGCTGTCGAAGGTGGGGGAAGCGGTATGAGAGGCAAGGCAAGAGAAAGTTCAAGTGCATAGTTTGGTTCAACGGGTAAGGAAGGGGATGAAGTGAGGTGGGCCACACTGTGTGCCTCTGCGGGAAGAGGGAGCCCCAATAAAGGGGTTGGTGCAAACGGTGCTAGTTATGATGTTGCCTTCTTTGTGGGACCTTAGGCTGTCTGCAGCAGCCCACTGGTTCCTGGTGTATGTTGACTGTGCTGGCAGGCGATGGTGTTGGGGACCTCGGGGCACCCCCAGTGCAGACCAGAGGGCATCAGTGACTCTGTCAGTCCTCGGTTACCCCCATCCCATCAGGGCTCAGTGGGGTCTGAGCAGGACAGCTGCCACTTCTGCCTCTGCCACTGTGTGATGGCTAATTTTAACTGTCAGCTTGCCTGTGCCGTGAAGTGTCCAGATATTTGTTTGATCAAATTCTGGGTGCTTCTTTCAGGGTGTTTTTGGATGAGATTAACATTTAAACTGTCAGACTGAGTAAAACAGATTGACTTCCTCAATGTGGGTGGGCCTTATCCAATCAGGTGAAGGCCTGACTAAAACAAAAAGGCTGACCCTCCCTGAGTAAGAGATAATTCTCCTTCTGGTACATGTTAAATGGGGACATCAGATCTTCCTGGTTCTATAGCAGCTTCTGGCCTTTGGACTCAAACTGGGCTCTGCAGATTTTGGGCTTGTCAGACTCCATAATTATGTGATCCAATTTTTAATAACACAACCCTCTGTGTGTGTGTGTGTGTGTGTGTGTGTATCCTATTGATTCTGTTTCTCTGGGAAACCCCTAATACACACTGTCAAGGAGCATCCCCATGGTGACCCAAATTAAAGGGTCACCACTAACCTAATTTTATCTGCCACAGGATAGCCAAACTGTCATGAGGTAGCCAGCAGGGCTAAGGAACACATGTGGAAATTTCCAGAATTATCTGACATAAATCTTTAGGAAGGGTAGCTTGTTTCCTTAGTGTGAGAGCATAGAGAACATAGCTAAAGTAATATTTCTGAGCCCCTGTGCAGACCGAACAATGCCCCCCTAAGGATGTCCAGGTCCTAATTCTTAGAACTTACGAACATGTTAACTTCCAAGGGCAAAAGGGACTTTGCAGGTGTCATTGAGGATCTTGAGATGGGGAGACTGCTCTGAATGGTCCAGGTGGGCCCAATGTAACCATAAGGGTCCTTATAAAGACGTAGGCAAGGGGATCAGAGGAGGGGGCAAGAGATGTGGCAATGAAGCTGAGGGGGCTGCTTCTGAAGATGGACAAAGGGGCCACGACCCAAGGAAGGCAGGTGGTCTCCAGAAGACAGAAAAGGCCAGAGAGACTAATAGGGGTCCTAGCTGGGAAATATTTGATTACTGCCTCCTGGGAAGGGCAGGGCGTTAAGAAGTCAGCCTGAGCAGATGGTGAGCCTCTCTCTCTTATAACTCAGGGGGCAGACACTGAGGGCGGGCACCCCACCCCAGACACTGACGGCTGATACATTGAGAATGCAGGGTGCATACACATACATGGGTAAGGCACTGTTGGGCAGGGGTTTCTGATGCGGCCACCAAATGCATCCTAACTGACCCAAATGTTGGCTGGGTCCCCTATGGGTCCCTCAACATGTTGCACGTAAGGACCAGGGGCCCAGGCACTTTTTGGAGACACTTAGGGTTTGCCATTTATTCCCCTTGCACGGAAGGCTGGTCCATCCCACTGATGGCGGGAACGGCCCAGGACTGTGTTTGATGCCCGCTCAGGACTGGAGCAGGTAGCCTGCCTACCTGCCGTGAATGCTCTGGGGTACAGTGAGGGTGATCTGAGAGCTGCTACCGCCAAGGAGCCGTGGAGAGAGCACAGCTAAGCAGGGAGACAACAACCAGGGCTGCCACTGTCACTGGGGATGGAGGCCGCCCTTCTGTTTTCTTGCTCCCCACACATCTTGTAGTTTTCCTAAGTTTGGCTTGGCTTTCCCAATAATCTGATTTTCACATTCTGTCTTTGTGTTTTCTTTAACTATTTTTAGATCCTTTGATTCAGTTTAGTTGGCAGCTGCTCTTCCCCCAAATACTTGCAGAACTTCCAGTTCGGGATTTCGGTGGAGGCCGGGCTCGGGGCTGGGAAGCGGGCCCCCTTCCCACCGCGGCTCCCCGCTCTGCCAGACGAGGCCTGCGGCTCAGCGGGCGCCTGCGGCCCACGGGCGGCCTTCCCCGCGGGAACGAGCCCGCCCAGGCTTTCTCACAGCCCACCGCGGGTGGCCCTGGAAGGCTCTCCTCCAGACAACCCCGTGGCCCTTCGAAGCTTGTCTCTGTGCCAGCGGGCCAAACAGGACTTCGGACGGATGCCGTGGCACAGAGATGGGGTTTTATTTTTTATTTTTTAAAGATGTTCTGATTTATTTTAGAGAGAGCGAGCGAGCACACAAGGAGGGGGAGGAGCAGAGGGAGAGAGAATCTCTAGCCGACTCTGCTCTGAGCACGGAGACCCCCACGCGGGGCTCTGATTGCAGGACCCTGAGATCATGACCTGAGCCCAAATCAAGAGTCTGACGTCTAACAGACTGCGTCTCGCAGAGATGCCTTTTAAACTCATGTGACGTTTCAATACTACATGATCTTTCAGTCATCCTGGGGTATTCCTTCTCCAAAGCCTGGCACCCATTGCTGACTGCCTGGGCTCTTCTCCCACCTTTGGCTCCTACGACCTGCGTGACTGTATGTCCCTGGGGCCTCAGTGTTCTCCTCTGTAAAACGGGTCTGAAATAATAGTGTCTACCTCCTGATGTCGCTGCGAGGATTAGATGAATCAGCATCTGGGTAAAAGACTTAGGATGGTGCCTGACCCATAATACACACTGTGCGGGGTGTTGGCGGTTACTCATGCCGAACCTCGGCAGCTCGCCCCCAGCTCCCACCTCCAGCCTTGACCCTGGATTCTCAGGCCATGACTTGCTGTTTTCACCGCTGAGGAAACAGAGGCCTCGGCTACAAAGGATCTCCACTGGACTCCACTTCAAAAATCTGCATTTCATGAATTTGTATCCCCTTCCTCCTAATCTCAAAGGGCAAAGGGTCCCTCCTCCTGGCCAGTGCTAATACTCTATTGTGGCCTCTGAACCCTTCTCTTGTCTCCTTTGTCTGGGTCTCCAGGGCTGCTAGCCCTGGGTCACTTCCCCTCAAGGCCACACTTCTTAATTGCAAAGGAAGTGGTGGTTAAAAGACATTTGTGGTAGAAAAAAAGTACAAAGCACTAAAAATAAAAATCACTCGGAACCTCATTTAACTGGCCGCTCTGCAACCTGTTGCCACCTGCACAAGATGATCTATTCGTGGATTTCAACACACTGTTTCTCTGCTTCCAAACCTTGCAAGGTCTTCACTTCTGACAGAAGCAACTTTATCATCCTTGGTCGGGCTCTGGGCTCTTCCGAGGTCTACCTTGCTATCCTTCCCTCCTACCCAGAGGCCTTTGACATCCCCCTAAACTTTGCTCCTGATCTTTCCTCTACGTGGTAATATTCTACTGGTTATCGCACGCAGCTCTGTATTAAATGCCGTCTGTCGGTAAAGCCTTTTTTAACCGTCTCCAGGCAGCAGGGATGCTTCCTGTGTGCTCTGTGGTATTGTGTTCCCATTTCTAATAAAGCACTTATCACATCCTACCACCTGTGCAGGTTGGAATTTACATGATTTTCTAGATTCATGGACTTTGGCTGTTGTTGAGCTCAGTACTCCTGGGAGTGGCTGAAATAACAGACAGTCGAGTACTTGCTCCAACAGGCATTTAACTTACCTTTGGAGCTAGTGTATCATAAATGGTCCCAGATCTCAACTTGCAACTGGAGCAGGGGATTTGGGGGGAGCTTATCTTGAGAGAGCCTCTATCATGGACGCCTTTCCAGGGGGTGCAGGGGACTCATCTGTGCCAGATTTTCTGTTGTGGGTTTGCCTTCCTCAGTTATTTAGAATCTGCTACTCGCTGAACTTGTGATCAGTGGTCCTCAAGATTTAGCAGGTGTTAGAATCACACCCTCGTGGTGGTGGGGGCTGGGCTGAGGGGACCGGAGAGGGGGAAGGAGGAAGAGGTGTGGAAATGCAGATGGCTGGGCCCCACCTCCAGAGTGTCTGATTTCCAGGAGGACTGGGGTGGGAAGCAGTGATACGCATTTCTAATAGGGCCTCTGGAGATGCTGCTGCTGTTGGTCCTGGGACCACACCTCTCAGAAAATGGACAAGTGTGAGCCTGCTTTCCTCCACTACCCTATCCTATGTTTTCTCTCTGTTTCTATGGCAATGACTATGGTTTTCCTTTGCTCATTAGCATCACTACTAGTGATTCCCCTTAGTTTTAAAACTGTTTCCTGCTCTTCCCTGACTCCCTTCCCCTTCTCCAACCTACCTATTATGAGCACCCAAAGGACGAGGATTATGCCAGTGTCATTTTTACAATCTTAGTGTCAACGATGACTGGCACACGCTAGGAGCTTGAATAAATGGGGGAATAATTGGACTGTGTGTCTGGTTCTGGCCTTGCTACTGAATTCGTTTTTGGGGCAGTGAGTTAAATACTGTCCACTCAATATTTATTATTGGTAAAATAAAGAGAATGAGGCTTCAAAGCAGAAATGAATTAGAGAACTGGATTAAAAAAAAAAAGAGAGAGAGACTGCCTAAGAGGAAGGTTAAATAACAACCAGTTAATTGATAAGATGGCGGCCTTAGCCGCTCCTGGCAGTGGGAGTGGTTGACCAGGTGGCCCATGGAACTGCTTCCTGGGAAGAGAGTTCCACGTTTTGTTCCTTAACTTTTGCCACAAGAACACAGCTACTGCAGCATCCATGGGAAAAACTGCCCCCAAAGAATTTTGGTTTGGAGGAAAAAAATAAGGAAATATGAGCTCCGCACAGCTGCCCTGGCCCAGTGCTTTGCCGTATATTAATATGATGTCTGACTATAAAAATAAATAATGTCTATCCTTTCTGATTTAAAAAATTCATTCACAATTTAGGAATTTTGAGAATACAAAAAGGATCCTGGAAGACATAAGTCACCTCTAATATTAATACCCCGAAATAATCTGCATCTGCATGTTGAATTATTTTTCCTTCCTTCCAATATCTTTCTCTCCACCCTCCCTTCTCTTGGTGACATTTTATGTGGTTTTAGCCTTTATGTATACTGCATCCTGCTTTTAAAAATTAACCTTGTATGGTAAGCATTTTCTGTCATTTTCCAGTCTTCAAAAACATGATTTTTAATTCTTATTTTTTAATTACAATAATAATTACTGTTAAGTAAACCCAAGGATTCAGAATTGTAGATAATGGGAGAGAGAAATTTTCTCCTTTCCAAATGCGCTTCCCAGAGGAAATCACTCTCAAGGCTTGAAACTTTTGGTGGAGGGGTGGGGGGTGGGGGAGCATCGGCAGTAATTTAAAATTTAAAGCAAATAAACAAATGGGCTTATATCATTCTGCCACTTACTCTTAAAAAAAGATTTAGTGTTTTGCGGTCACTTCTTTTTTACTAAAAATAGTGAAAACGGGATTTTTCATAGCTGCTCCATATTCTATTACTGAACACTCATCTTGTTTGGCATTTTTAGTATTCTAAAGAGTGCTTGAGATGAACATCTTATATATACTTTCTTGTTTTTAGGAGGTAAGGGTATTTTTAATGGCTTTTATACAGTAAGCAAGTCAGTATTAAGGATTTATCCTCCAAATACGGCTCTTGACTTTGGTCCCACTTTGACTCCTGACTGCACCCCTCACTCTGGCCAGTCTCTCAAGCCCCTTTGGGTGCAGGCTGCAGTGTGGCTCACTGAGACCCAGGTCCACCTGGTTGTGACTCAGGGGTGGCACTGTCCAGTAGGAAGAAGCGTGAGGGATTCAAAGGGGTAGAGGTGTCTGGAGAGCGAGGGGGCTCCTATCACTCACCTCTGACACCCAGAGTGAGAGGGCAGGGAGGTGAGGAGCCCTGATATCCCCTTCACCTCTGAGTGGAAGTCTCTGTCTCCATCCCTGCTCCTGAGCCACAGTAGAAAAAAAGCTCTGGGAGAAGAAAAGAAACACCTGAAATTATCAGGATAATTAAAGGTAGACGGCGATGTTGCCAGTCCTTCGGGAACGGTCAGGGCAACTGCTAGTGTGGGGGAGAGGAGGGGTTTACGGAGAAGGCGCTAGAGACAATAGATGGCAGGACAGAAGGCTTTCAGAATAAGAACTCACAGACCTTTCTCAGACAAGAACAGGAATATGTGCAGTTTCACATGAGAGGAATATGTGCTTCTTAGTGAAAGCCTGGGGGAAGTTCATGGTTCACTGGGAAGGAGCAGGAAATCACATTCTCCCAAGATGGTCAGAGATAAGGAAGGAATCTTGGGTCCTTGAAAAGCATGGCTGATGTAGGATTATTCTAGTCCTGGGACATAGTTCAAGAGTCTTGACAGTCATTTCTCATTTCCTCAGCATTTCTTGCTCTGGAATGATCCCTATCTTAACCCCTTCCCTGAGATGGTGCAAAGGGGAGAAAGGATCAGCCTAGAAGAGACCAGAAGGTGTGAAGTCTTCTCCTTTGAACACAAAGCTGGGAGTTTTATGGTGGCGGTTGCCCAGGATGGGAGCTCCTCAAAGTCTCATGGGATGTGTGTCTACTGGTCACAAGTCTCTAATCTTTTGAACTAGACCTAGACACCTGAAGCAAGTGGAATAGGGAAATTCTGGGTAAATGCGGGAGGAACAACAAACTGGGAACTGAGTCGGACACCTGACAGCGTTTGTGGCCATCAGGCAACCTTGCGATACCCTTGCGGTTTCTCACGGCCACAAGAACCCTGTTGTTGCTCAAGCCCACAGCACGCTTGTGCGCACAGACGCACAGACCCAGTTAGCTTGCAAGTGACCGAGAATTGACCCCTCCACTGGGGGCGCTAGAGAGACAATAGTATATTTAGAGTATATTTGAAGTCTATGTCAGAAAAATCAGACTGCGCCTGCGCATCGTAGCTAACATGGAGCATGCATAATGCTTACAGAGTTCTTGGAATTCTCCGCGTATTCCCAGAACCTCTTGTGACTCTTCCGTGCTCAAATTATAACACGTTTTAAGAATCAGAGCCTCGGGGCTCCTGGGTGGCACAGCGGTTAAGCGTCTGCCTTCGGCTCAGGGCATGATCCCGGCGTTATGGGATCGAGCCCCACATCAGGCTCCTCCGCTATGAGCCTGCTTCTTCCTCTCCCACTCCCCCTGCTTGTGTTCCCTCTCTCGCTGGCTGTCTATCTCTGTCGAATAAATAAATTTTTAAAAATCTTAAAAAAAAAAAAAGAATCAGAGCCTCGTATCCACCTAGGGCGACTCATATCCTCTGTCTGAGTGCACCCGCACTTCCTCTTCTCTACCGTGTACTTTTGCTTTGCCATAAAGCTAATTCTGATATACTTACTCAGACTCATCCTTGAATTCTTTCTCTGGCAAAGTCAAGAACTTGACACCGGCTGGTGGTTGAGGTCTCCGGCTCCAAGAACTACCCCCGTCTCCGGTATCAGACCAGTCAGGTTTCAATCAGAGAAACAGAACCACTAGGGGAATATATATATATATATACGACATGACCAATAAATAATGGGAACTGTCTTGTTCTACATAGACTCGAAGTCGTCAAATACCTGTAATACATTATATATATGTATACATTTATGTAAATGTAAATTGCAAGTGAGCAGGGACAAGCTGGAGCCCTTGAGCGTGAGTGAGACCCTATGAGGATGAACTGAAACTCATGTCAGTTCTCGTTGCCTCTGGCCTTGGTGGTATGGGCATCCCGCAGAAGCTCAGGCTCTTCATCTAGGAGTGAAACACACACCTGGCCCAGGAGTTGCATAAGTTGAAAAAGGATTTAGGGGATGTTAGGGCACATGGTGGCCTGACTACTCCTTCACACCAATGAGATGAACCAGCAGATAAGAGAGAACATGTGCAAGCTAGGAAGCACCTGCTGCTTGCACCCACCCCACCCCAAGCTCCCACAAGAATAGCTGTTGTGGCTCACCCTAACCAGAAACACACAGGAAAGGGAATTACAGCAGATGTTGCTAGCCTAATCAAGTTGCTACATTACAAAGTCACCATAGTCCCCTTCTTGACCAGTTGGCACTTATACACACTCCTGAAACCATACTTAATCTCCAAATAAAGACAATAACAAAGTCTTGCTCCCATCTAACATAATACAGCTATCCAGTGTGCAAACAGAAATATTCTCTCTCTGAAAGAGGATATAAAGTTCTTTTTTGGCTCTGGGTAATGTTCATTCTTCCCCTAGGAGATTCATATGCCCCGTTTTGTATCTTCTGCTTTAAATACTAAAATGTAAAGTTAATATCTATTAATACAGCTGATGTAAGATGATAAGGGGAAGACAGAAAAATGTTCAATTAATATGCATCTGAACGTTCATACTAAAATAAGGAATATTCATAACTATTATAGTCTTGTGTGCTACTAGTCACAGAGTGATAGCTGGTTTTTATAACTACCTTCTTCTACCACATTCCATATTTTTGCCTTCAACACACACCTCAGTTTATTGAGCTTCCTTGCCTAGTGGTGGGTGACCCAAACCTTCACTGATGAAGGGTCTGGGCCATTAGTAGTCTTGCCTGAATTGGGTTGCTGAATTTAATTTAAAGCATGGAAATACTAAGAAGTGGCTCCGAGGATTATCTGCAGTCCAGATATACTCCTCCTGACCATTCCTGCATAGTAGCAACCCAATTTTCCCTTGATAGGCAGGATCAATTACCCCAACCTGAAAAGTAACTCTCCCCGCCCGCCTCCTTCTGGCCTGTTGACCCACTTGCACAAGGAGCTCCAAATGGCCAGACAGCAGTCCAGTTCAATGGAATCATTGTTGTGCTGCCAGTGGAAGCATTTCTCCCTTTGGAACTAAGACCTCTAGCCCAGCAGAATCTAAAGTTAAGGGGTCAGAAAGCAAAATTTTACTAGTGGATCATTAAGGGTCATAATAAGTGATGCTACTTCCATTTGCCTTCTAAACCTATGAATCCTGGCTATGGAGAAATAGCACCAAATGCTCATTCAGGGCATATTCTGCATCCTAGAGGAGACTGTTCCCTCCCTTCAATATTTTACCACCTACCTGGAGCTGTAACTGAGTCTTCAAAAGACCATTCCATCACCTTGCCCAGGTGGTCATGTCCCTATGGCCTAGATTATAAGATAGGACTGGAGAGTTTCTATAGCCCTGATGTAGAACAGTGGAGGTGAATTGCTGGCCTTGTCAGCTGAAAGAGAACTCCTTCTGACAGTCTTATTAACAGTCATAGAGAAAAGGGCATTTGACCAATAGCTGCATATACCAGGTCCCAGGCGATGTGTTGATTTCCTTCAACAACAAAACCACATCTGGAAGAGGAGCTACACTAGAAGTCACCACCTGATTAAGTTTAAGACAGCCACAGTCCAGCTGTTTTCCTCATAGGCACACTATTATAGGCTAGTTGTACAAAGATGTGGAAGTGGTACTCAAGTGGTACTCAAGTGGTACTCAAGTGGTACTCAAGTTCTCGATGGTGACAGTAATCTCTTCAGTCTCTCCAGAAATGGGGTATTGCTTTTGGTTTACTATTTTCCTAGGTATGGAGTACCTGGCTCTTTAGTGGCTCCTGCCTGGCCTTTCCTACCATAACAGTCCTCACTCTACAGATTGGGGAACCAATGTGGGGATTCTGCTGAGTACATCTAGTCCAATAATACACTCCAGAATGGGGGAAATAACCACAGGGTGGTTTCAGGGACCCACTGTCCCACTATGAGATGGATCTGAACAAAAAGGCCATTAGACATTTGACCTTCATAACCCCCTACTCCAGCTGGCGGACCACAGTGACACCTCAGGCTTTCAGGCTTTCAGGAATTAGTGCCAAGTCAGACCCTGTGTCCCACAATACCTGGACAGTCTGATTGTTTCTCCTTCCTTAATGCACAGTCACCCTGGTAATTCACAGTCACCTGTGATTACGGGTCCATTTGGAGAAGGCAGGGAGGGAGGTGAAAAACATAAATTTTTGACAGTGTAGAAGACTTTTTCTTTAAGGACCCACTGACTCTTGGTAAATCAGCTCAAGTCTGGGAATTGATTGAGAGGGTGTGACTCTCTAGTTTGGTGATGGAAGCCAGATTTCCGTTCACTAGACTTAGAGCTTTGCTGCCCATACAGATAAAATAAGACTTTAATAGGTTCTCTAACTATTTTAGTACTAAGGGCAGCACGATCATCCAGCCAATGTCAAAGATCTCCGTGAGTCAGACTATTTTGATTACTGTTTCGATTAATCTTCTGTCTCTCGGCCCCACAGAATCCTATCATCCCCATTACATTTAGGAATCATAATTCACACCTAATATCTGACTTACAGAGAACAACAACCACCAACATTTTCAAGGGGAGAAGTTCCCCTCATGAATTTATTACAGCCTTAGTGAAGGATGGGCCCTTCCAGAATGGATGAGGAGGTCATATGCGATCAGGCCATTCTAGCTTTCTAATCTCCTTAGGCCATTGAATACCTTCCTATACAGTACACCAAAGAAGTTAAGGTATTTCACCTTCATTTAGTGTAGACCACCTTTGGATACATATTTTGGTTAACCAAGCAAAATGTTAGAGCTATTCCCATATTCCCATCTCCTTGAGCTAAATCATAATTTGTGGATTCTCTGCTCAGTGAGCCTGTATTAGAGTCCTCAAGAGAACTATCAGATGCACACACACACACACACACACACTCACACATATATACAAACAAAGAAATTTATTATAAGGAATTGGCTCACGCAATTATGGAGGTTAGCCAGTCCCAAGATCTGCAAGGTAAGTTGGCAAACTGGAGACCCGGCAGGGGTGATGGTTTAGTTCCAGTATGAAGGTGGGCAGGTTTGACACCCAGGAAGAATTGAGGTTTCATTTCAAGTATGAGGACAAGAAAAAGTTGATATCCTAGTTTGAAGGCTCTCAAGCAGGTGAACCCTCCCCTACTGAGGTCAGCCTTTCTGGTCCATTCAGTCCTTCAATTGATTACAGGAGGTCTACTCACATTAGGAAGGGCAGTCTGATTTACTCAGTCAGCTGACTTAAATGTTAATCTCATCCAAAAACATCATCACAGGAATACTCAGACTAATGTTTGACCAAATATCTGGGTGCCTTGTGGTCCAGTCAAGTTGACACGTAAAATTAACCATTATAGAGCCCTTACCAGTAAGTTTAGCCTGATTCAAATTTACATTTCTTCCACCTGAACTAAGGTAAGAGTGGAGAGGGAGCAGAGGAGAAAGGTAGGATAGAAAATCAACAGGATTTAATGACCTTATCGGTCACCATTTATATCATGACATACATTCTACTGGGTCCCAAAAAGATTAGTAAGGCACCCCTCCTAACTAGCAAGCCAGCTAATTTTTCCCTTAATTAGTTTGTCTTTGCATTGTTCGCTTTCAGCATTAAGGTGAGTAGATGACAGAATTGGGAAAGTATGTTCTTGTCACTTAGAGTCTATTCCTATTCCTTCCTTTTTGTAACTAAAGTAGCTTATATTCCAGTTTCTTCCTCTTTGAATGGGATACTGCTTCATGGAAGTTATAAGGATTAGAGAGATTATAAAAATCTTGGCATTTGGTAGACATTTAATAAATAGTTGGTATCTATTCTTTTCATTAGACCTAACCATAAGAGAAAAATTTCTTCTCATCCTTTTTGCATGAATACTTTGAGAGTTTTTGACTTTTAGTTTGTTAATTTCTCTCTACAGGTCTTGAATTTTGTATAATCAGCAAACTATATATTTAATACCTATATGCCATTCCTTACGATAACTACTTGAAGGATCTGCAATCATGGAGAGAACCAGAAGGTACTCTTCCTGGAGCATTAAGACATATCCATGATTGGTTTATTTTGTACATCCAGCACTTAACAAGTCTTGAGTAATGTTAGTTATAATAATTATTAGCCAGGGATGGAATTAATTGATATTCTATCTTCCTTCACTTATGCCTTTTCAGCCCCAACATTCCACATGTATACCACCATTTTCAGTCCTATCAGGAGATCTTACATAAATGCCTGGTCATGTTCCAAGTATAAATTTGTTGTGTGTAGTAGGCAAAATTAATCAAATAGAATCACTATTAGGAAGACCCAGACATCCAATCTGTAATTCAGCCATGGGTCAAGATGGAATCTGAGTATAAAAGGCTGGATTCCAGGTGCCTCAATCTGAGACATCTTTCTGGTTAGGAGAGGTAATAAGAAGACCAGCTAACAATAACAATCCTTGATCTTGCCTGCTAATTCCTTAAATCATAAGTTTTATCCCATCCAGGCTTTCTCATGGGGGACACTGAAACACCCCTGGTTTTACAAAATGGGACTCTTGCTGCCCGCTTTCCTTTCAGGCAAGATTGCTTCCATTTTCTGAGAACTCAAGTCTGGTAACAGATGACCAGTTTCTCCAGTACCTAAAGCTCATGTGTTCCCTGAACACCAAGCTTGTATTCAGACCTTGTGTCTCCTTTCAGTGAACTCAGCCTCTATTGAATCAAAGCCAAATGAACTTCGTGAAAATGCACTTAGGGCTACTCACATTTAAATTTCCAGCTTTTTTTTTTTTCTCCTTGGTATTTTGTTTCTATTTTTTATGCTCCTTTTTTTTGTATTTTATGTAGCTTTGTAAGCCATCTGCTATCCTTTCTGGAATGAGATGGCGTATAAATACATACATATATGCATACATAAAATGTATACTGATATTTAAGAAAGACATATCAAATACAAATGCATCCTTATAGGTCGTTGGTATTCAAGACAGTAAGGGGGAGAGGAAGGGAAAGAGAGCTGTATTTTTCAAAATATATATGCCAGTATTCTTTCTGATCCTTCATTACCCCTACCTACTCTCAGGGACCCAGATAATATTAGAATCATGGTGGAGGGAAGATTTACATTTTGAAAAACTCTCCCAGGTGATTGTGATTTACCTATTTTTCTCCCAGTCCTCCACCCATAGCTCAGTGACACATCTCCAGATTTTCTCAGCTTTCTTCCTGCCTTTGGTCAGAAAGCAGCCCACTCCACCACATTAGCTCATCTCTCCATGGAGATGCCATTCCAGAGTTATGATGTAGCGTTATGCCCTTGGCTTTTAGAGAAGGATAATATAAGAAAGAAACAGACAGTTGAAGGGCATATCTAAGTTTTTGCAAAGCCTTAGATGAAGCCATTGTGCATTATGGTGACCAAATGTCACCCAAATAAAGATTTCTCTTCATAATTCCTCACCATACTCAGTGCTAGAGAAAAATTTGACTCTCCGGGAAAGCTTGAATTCTGCCTGTCAATAGATGAGGAAAATTTCAGTGCTCATGATGCTGTCATTTTTTTCCCTGTTATCTTCCAGGGGATTCTATTCAATCCAGCAAATAGTGAATGCTGGGTACCAGGTTACATACTATATTATAAATATTAGCAGGGCCAGTTCTGGGCTCTGGGACTCTTAGTCTACCAGATACAGAACAAAATACGCATGCCATTATACCCATGCTTTCCTCAGATTCCTCTTGTAATGCTCTCTCCCTTTTTCTCAGTAGTTTCTGTAAAGCCTTGTACTCTATATTTTTAAATGCCTTGTTGTATTCATATTTTTTTTTCCCAGTGGAAGACAGAATTTTGGAGGGCTTTTCTGTTTTGTTTGTTTTTGGCTGTTTGATGTCCTCTATTTTCTTGTCTTTCTTTTTTTTTCTTCCTGTCTTATGTTTTTAATTGACCTACACCAGCTTTTCAGAACATGGTCTCTTTACAAGAGTCTCATGTGCAATGTAACCCCTCTTCCATAGTCACAGCTGATTGAACTGAAGGTGAACACTTGACCCAAGCTGAGCCAATCAGGTTTTTACACTGGGAATTTGAAATTGGAACACTGAGAAACAAGTCAAATGGTCCTGAGGGCTGAGGTTACCTATTTGAGGTGGCTATGGTGGAATTCATGGTAGCGAAAAAGTGAGATGGGAATTTTGATCTTCAGAAGGAAGAGACTGAATTAAACACCCAGAAAAAAGTTGAAATGAAAGACCACATAGGATAAAAAAAAAATAAGTATGAGTATGAGAGAGTGAGAAAAGCATATGGAGGCGTATGAAAGTTCTCTTTTGATTATTTCTATTTTCTCCATGAAATAACAGTCAAGGTCTTCAGCTTAGAGTAGGAATGGGAAGAGGGTGGGAAACTTGAGAAGAGAAAAGAAGGTGTGAATTACTCATCATTGAGTGGGGAGTGAGCTGACTAAGGGAATGTGGTAGGAGTGACAAACAGCACTATAGGCTCACTGGAGTGACTAAATAGAGACAAGTCATCCTAATTGTGTGCTTTTTCTCTGACCACTTTCAGTTCTGTGGGTATGGAGCAGGCAGAAAGTTGGATTTAACCAGGACTGGGTTTTCCACCAGGTGAGTATGACCTGAAAGGAAGAAAGGAGCAAATGAGTTAATTATGTCTGTGAAGGAATGTTTACAATAATGGAGTATGGAATCTATTGAATTGGGGTACAACTGGACAGTGAAACGATGGTAGGGTTAGAGATCTCAATGTGGTCTAAGAATCAGTGGTATTGGAGTGTAGAGGGAGGAAGCCTGAGAGACTGTGGTTGGAGAATGGGATATTTGAAACACAGATTATGGAAGGGTTCAGGAAATGGTAATGACAAGAATAAAGTGAGGGTAGTTAGAGGTTGGGTGGGCAAAGTAAGTGGAGATGAGATGACTGAGAAATTGAAAGGTAAATGTCCTGGAGGCATCATCTATATGAAGACTAAAATCATCAAATGTTGTAGGGTTAGTAAGAGGGAGGGAAAGGGAATGAAGAGGCAATCCAAAGACTTTTAGATGACTCCAATAAGGAGAAACAACAGATGCTTTAGTTTGGTGCATAATTTTCAAAGAAGCTGTGTGTGTATGTCTATGTGCGTGCTTATATGGGAGGAATGAAGGTCTGAAAATGGCAATGAGGAGTAAGGACATTTTCCACGCTCAGGCTTAGTGGTGTGAGTGGGGTAAGATAAATCTATAACTTGAGAGGACTGTGGGGGTGAGGGAACTGTCCTCAGGAAGAGCCTGCCTTCACCAGAGTAAGGGGAGGGAAACGTTCAGTGGTCAAGAATTGAGGGAATTTGCTGATGATGGACCATGAGTTTCAGAGGGCATGGTAAAAGAGTTTGAAAGAATAGGAAATTGGGCTTGATTAGAGAATGTTTTGAACTTTACGGGGATGAGAGCCCAGGTGGAGAAAAAAGACCTGAGACTGTGGACATCTACTGAGAACCTAGGGAAACAGGAAGGTAGGGCCGGATGGGATGATCTTCTGCTGGGAGGTGGACAATCCATTTTACGTGTCACCTCTTTTTTGAAAGTAGATTCTTGGGCAGATGGTAGCAGCAAGGCAGGTAATACTGGGGAAGGGGTGCTTTGTGGTGTACCTGATGGTGGAGGCCTGGCTACATTGGTAGGGTAGAGGCATGGAATATAGAAGTAAGCACTTGACACAGCTCAATTAATCACAGACTCCAGCTCCCATCAGAGACGGTCTTTAAACCTGGGAATCAATAGCCTAGGCATTAGTTATCACTTTCCACATTCCTATATAGATCCACAATCTCTTATCCCTTATTCTGAAATCCTCAAATTCTAAAAACCAAAAGGTATTACGTTATGCATTTAGCAGCAAAGGCTGATCTGACCTAACAAGAGGATCTTTATAAACATCATTTATCTTAAAAGTGTGAATATTCATATTTTACCAAAAAAGAGTTAATGAGTTTGATTATGGAGTGTGACTTCACACCACACTGGGAGTGATATATAATACATGGTATGTACTCTATATTATGTTTCTAAAATCAGAAAAGTTCTAAAACTCATCTGACTGCAAAGGTCTTGGCTAAGGGTTTTTCTATTTATATACCTAACTAAGCACGTAAAAGCCTTTCCTAAACCACCCTAAGGTAGGGCAGCTTCATGGAACTTGGACCCATCTGGGACCACCGTGAGGAATACTGTGAAGACTCCTGGGACCTCGGGAGACCTGTGGGCTCGACCTGCTTCTAGTCTCCTTTTCTTCCATAGGTCACAACAGTGTGGGAACAGAAGCAAAAATAAATGCTTCAAAAGAAGCTATACACCTGTCTTTCTTCTCACCTTATTGCTAACTAGCTTTGGCATAAAATCATCTGCTCTGAGAGAAAGTGAAAGAATTTTAATTTGAGTGTTGAAATTCTTACCCACTAGAGATTCCAGGACTGTCGATGGCCATGGTTCCTGACATTATAGAAAGCTGCCTTTAGTGAGTGAAGGTGAAGCCAACATTTAGAGACATCAATGGTGAGAGGTGGAACTAGAAAGCAGGTCCTGACTATGCTCCAGTCTTGGCATCCATTATTTCTGAGGCCAGTTCCACCTTCCCATGATTTGATTATGTTAGCCCATAAATCCCCATCTCCTGCTTAAGCTGGTTTGTCCCATTCACAATGAAGCAGCAGGGATGTCCTTCCAGGCAGATAGTGTATAAAGGCATCCCTGGTCCTGGGGATGTTGGACATCTTAGAAGATAGGGAACTCTTAGTACCATGGAAATATGTCAGCCAACAGCAAAGTCTCCACTTCTGGACTTGGCTTCTCCTGTGGGGAGAGCAAGGGTAGACAATAGTTCTAGAGGAACTGGGGTCCTAAATGAGTTCCAAGTCAAGGGCTTAGGATCATGAGGTGAATACAGAAATCCGAGTGCTTTCCTCAGCCGAGCAGAGTCTAAGGTGCTGGACCCAGGAGCCCAGGCAGAACCCTGGTATGGGAATCACTTCCAGTAGTCTCTGATGCATAGAAAAAAGGAGATAGTCTAAGGGGCAGAATGTGGGTTGAAACCCAGACTCAAACAGCTTGTCCTATATAGTATCTGTCATTTGAAAGACACCAGGGAGAGAGGGGTGGATATAATAATATTTATAGATAGAAAGATGGATAAGCAGATGAGAGAGAAGAGTTTCAAAGAGGAGTGAAAGAGGTTGAGTCTGGAAAAATTCCCAAGCTGAAGAGAAGAGAGGTGTGGCTGCTTTTTATAGATTACCTGTGACTTAGGTTGTGGGTATAGAGAAAGCTGCTAAAGGTGGTAGTTCACTGGAGACAGCAGAAGCACTATTATCAGAACTGAGGCACAAGATCAGGACTGGATAGGACTCAGGATGAACCAGCTTGTTGATGTGATAACTTTACATTCATGGCCCCAGTAAGCCATGTCTCCCAGTATTCTCACTTGTATAGTCCCTCCCATATTGACTCTGGGCTCAGCCAGGTAACTTGCTTTGACCAATGAAATATTGGCAAATGTGATAAATTAGAGGTCTGATAAGCATTTGCACATTAGAACTATATGGTCTTTGAACTCTGAGATCACAATGCTGTGAGGAAGCTCAAGTTAGCTATATGAGTTCTCAACATGGAGGACAACCAAGGAACTCAGACAAGAACCAAACTCCAGGTCCCAGATATAAGGTCCTGATTAAACAGTCTTAGCCTGTTGCCGAATTGAAGCACCAGTTATCATGGAACAGAAATGAATCTTCTCCATTGTGTCTAACCAAATTCCTGACTGATAGCATTATGAGCAAATAAAAGAATTGTTGTTTTAAGCCACCAAGTTTGGGGGCAGTTGGTTATGCAGCATTGGATAACTGAAACAGGTGGCCTCCTACTTACGGAGTTCCCGTCTCAGGTCAGAATTGTTCCTCCAGCCATTGGTCTATGAAGGATGAAGGTGATCCTGCATGGGGGCATCTACGATTTCTTGATTCCAAAAAAGGGCTATAAGATAGAGTCCTTTTCCTTTTAGCACTGTTACTGTCCCTTATAGCCATCTAGCTACTAGCTTGTTGATGAAAGCAACACATGAGGAATGGCTAATCTAAGAGAGATCCAGAGATATGGAGCTGAACTGTAATACAACATTTCTGGCCCCTTTCTTGCTTCTGGTCTTCCTGTTATGTGATCTAATAACTTATTGTTTAAGTTTCTCAGTAAGTTCGGTTACTTGGCCCCCGCAAGTACCCTAATGACACAGCTTTGTGTTTTGTTTTGTTTTTAATTTATGGTGGTAAAATTCACAAAATGGGTTTTTATTGCAAGGTAGAAATTCTGTAATAAAAATGTTTCCAAACCACTTCACATTTTCAGTGGGGAGGCTCTATCCTGTGTCCACCGCTTCTCCTGACCTGGTACCCTCAGGACCAATTTCTGAAATGCCTGCCATTAGGATGCAGCAAGGAGCCAGGCTGGTATTTTCAGAGCATCACAACCATGCAGAATTATGGGTTATGTGCACTCATCTTGAGCTAAGTCAGACCTTTGGGTCCAATTGTCAGCTTGTGACCAAATTGGCAATACCCATTTATCCTAGTTTCCACAGGGCTTTGAAGAGACACCAGATACTTCTCTTGCCCCTTCCAGCCTGGTGTCTAACACACCTGCTAAGTTTCCCTCTGTACCTGAAACTTAAAAAGACAACAAAAGGCACACAGATCAATATGTTGAATACCTATATCTTCCAAATATCATATTCTGTTTTTTCTAGACATAACAAGCATGCAAATTAGCCCTGTGCAAAAACAGAAGCACAGCTTATAACACCATTTCTGTCTGACATGTTCTCTGACATAGAAGATTCCTTAAGACATTCCTTAATTTTTCCCCAAAGTATTCTCTACTTGAATATCAAACAACTGTAAGATGGTCTTATAGAAATTAGCATTTAACCTTAATTGTCTACGACTGTATCTACAGTAAGCCACTGTACAGAGGTCACTAAGTTCTAAATAGATCAGAGGGTGCGGGTGACTTGCATCTATCCCCACCACTGGGAGACAGCTCAAAGCTTGCTCTTATTGCCCGCTCTGTGGTGTCCTCCCAAAGACAGGCCAGAAGGGCTGTGTTATTTGGAGAGCGCTGAGATCTATAAACGCAGAGGATCAGAAATGATCAATGTAGCATCCCCATCGTTCATCACTGGGAAAACCCAGAGAGGGAAAATGCGCCCTATTTTCTCTTACTGCCCTTAATGGAACACAATCTTACTGCTTCATCTCTCTTCTTAGCCTTTGCTGGAGCAAATAGGTTGGGGACATGCACAGTTTGAAACGACCCCATTAAGTCAGGATGGCAAATGTAATGCATTTACCCTCCTCCCTCTTTGGAGAAGTTGGATAAATGTTGCAAGTGGGCTTCCTAGGTAAAGACTAAAACAGAGCCTTAGCTAGATTTAGAACAATGGGACAAGGTTCTTTCTTGGAGGAGAACCACAGACTCTATTTCCACTTGGTGTGATAGACTTGCTAGAGATGCATGGGTCTGCACTAAGTTGTGGCTCTAGGCAGACCCCTAGGCCAGAGCTCTTTCCTCTGACCAGTGCTGTTGCTCTAGGAATGCTCTAGGTGCATTTAATTGAAGTGTTAAATGGGTTCCATGTTTTAATCTCATCACTTGCTTTCATCCTATTTCCATCCCATTCTTTTCAATCTTAGGCCAGGTATCTGCAGTTTGCAGTCCTTTCACAGCCAACCAGAGGATAGCTGGTTATTACATTCCCATGTACTGCCAGAGGCCAAGAGGGGTAAGAAATGCTAGCAACTCCCTTTGTCCATGGAAGGGAAATGGTGCAAGGGCATTCTTGTTCAGTTCAAGTAAGTTGGAATGAGTACCCCCTACTCACTCAAGGACCTAAAGATGAATAAAGCATGGTCTCTGCCTCAGAGTTCACCATCTAGAGTAAGGATTGGCAAACTACATCTGTGGGCTGATGATTTCTGCCTGTTTTGGTAAATAAAGTTTTATTAGAACACAACCATACCACTCATTTACACCTGGCCTATGGTTGCTTTTGCTCTACAATAGCAAAGTTGAGTAGTTATAACAAAGACTGTATGACCCACAAGGCCTACAATATTTAATATCTTGCCCTTACAGAAACTGTCCACTTCTGCACTCAGTGGTTTGTGGTATATTTACAGAATTATACAACTATTACATTATGAAATTTCAGAATATTTTCATCACCCCAGGAGACATCTCCATTAGCAGTCAGCTCCCAGCCCCTGGCAACCACTAATCTACTATCTATTTCTATGGATTTGCCCAATTTTGACATTTCATATAAATGGAATAATGCAATATGTGGCCTTTTGGGACTGGCTTCTTTCACTTAGTGTATTGCTTTCAAAGTTCATCCATGTTGTAGCATGTATCAATATTTCATCTCTTGTTATTGCCAAATAATATTCTATTGTGTGAATATAGCACATTTTGTTTATTTATCAGGTGATGAATATATGGGTTGTTTCCAATTTTGAGCTATTACTAAGAATGCTGCTCTGAGCATTCGCATACAGGTTTTGTGTGATCATATGTTATCAAATCTCTTGGGTATATACTTAGGTGTGGGAATTGCTAGATCACACAGTGCCTATTAACAAATGTGTAACATTTTGAGGAACTGGTAGACTGTGTTGCCCACATTCTTACTAACACTTATTATTGCTCGTTTTTTAGAATTCTAGTCATCCCAGTGGGTATAAAGTGGTTTTGATTTGTGGTTTTGATTTGAATTTACCTCATGATAAATGATGTTGGTCTTTTCATATGTTTATCTGCCATTTGTACATTTTTTTTTGGAGAAATGTCTATAAAATACTTTGCTCATTTTTCATTTGGGTTATTTGACTTTTTATTGTTGAGTTGTAAGAATTCTTTACATATCATAGATTCTAGTCTCATCGGATTTGGAAATATGTTCCCCCATTCTGTGGGTTGTCTTTTCACTTCTTGGTGGTTTTCTTGGAAGTAGAAAAAGCTTTTAATTTTGATAATGTCCTGTTTATCTATATTTTTCTTTTGTGACTTGTGCTTTTGGTGCCATATCAAAGAAATCGTTGCCTAATCCAAAGACTTATTCCCATGATTTTTTCCTAAGAGTGTTAAAGTTTTAACTTTTACATTGAGGTTTATCATCCACTTTGAGTTTATATATATATATATATATATATATAGATATAGATATAGATATAGATATAGATATATAATATGAGGTGGGGATCCACTTTCTTTCTTTTGCATGTGACACTATTTCTTGAAAAGACTATTATTTCCCCATTGAATTGTCTTTACAGCCTCATTGAAAAATCAGTGAACTATAAATGTTAGGGTTTGTTAATTGATTCTCAGTTCTATTCCATTGATCTATGTGTCTATCTTTATGCTAGTACCACACTGTCTCGATTACTGAAGTTTTAGAATCAGTTTTGTAATTGGGAAGTTTGTCCTTCAACTTTGTTCTTTCTTTTCAAGATGGTGTTGGCTATTTTGGGTTCCTTATATTTCCATATGAATTTTAGGCAACCCTGTCAATTTCTGAAAAACAATACCCAGCTAGGATTTTGGTAGGGATTGCATTAATCCATAAGTCATGTTGGGCAGTATTCCAGGATCAGTTTCAATCCTTTTGCTTCCAGAATGTGTGAGCATGGATCATCCGGATGACTTGCATCAATGATTCCCAAGAGTTTAGAGCATCAGGATCCCTTTATAATGCAAAACATTACTGTTGACTCCTCAAAAGATAAAAATTGTACTGTTCTAGTTATAGTAACCTTTTATTACCTTAGTACACAAAGACAAAAACTATTACAAATTCAAAAATGCTTTTATGCAAATGTTATTTTATCAATTCATAGTAGCATCCATATGTAATTGAGAAATCACAAAGCCTAAGGTGGAGAAATGTTAAATACTCTGTCTTCGGACAAGGAGTCATATATCTGGGGTTGTTCTACTAGCTGCAAAAACATTGTGGGCTTCCCCTACCCTCTGATGTAGCAGTTCCTTGTTTCTAAGCAGAATTTCTCAGCCACAGAAGAAGAGGGCTTGGCCAGAACTGGCCTCTGAGAACTAAATAACAATGCCAGTCAGCCCACAATTAACCCAATGCTTGTGATGAGTTGATTTTCTTATGGGAGAAAGAAATTCCCTACTGAGACCTTGCCCCTGCTGTCTTGGGCGGACCTAACTGATTGCCTCCACCTGGCTTTTAAATACTAGCTCTCAAGATGTTCTAACAATTGAGATAATTGGTAATAATTCTCAGATGAACAAATCAGCCACAAAAATACCTTAAAATTTTTTGATACCTCCAGTTACTGTTCTTTGTAAAAACAGAAAACAAGCAAGCATAAATCACATGAGAACATTCTAATCATCCTGCTACTATCACCTTTCTTAATATTTGGAACTAAGTGCAGAAAATGAGTGTACATCAATAAGTACATTGATTGCTTATACTAGTCCAAAGAATTGTTCAGCTTTCTTTTTTGCTTTTTTAAAAAAATTTAATAATATATTTTTTTATATTATGTTAGTCACCATACAGTGCATCCCTAGTTTTTGATGTAAAGTTCCATGATTCATTACTTGTGTATAACACCCAGTGCACCATGCAATACGTGCCCTCCTTAAGAATTGTTCAGCTTTTTTTAAATTTTTATTTCATTTTTTAAAAATTTTTTAAATTTTATTATTATATTATGTTAGTCACCATACAGTACATCCCCGGATTCCGATGCAAAGTTCAATGCTTCATTAGTTGCGTATTAACACCCAGTGCACCATGCAATACGTGCCCTCCTTACTACCCATCACCAGTCAATCCCATTCCCCCACCCCCCTCCCCTCTGAAGTCTTCAATTTGCTTCTCATAGTCCATAGTCTCTCATGTTTCATTCCTCCTTCTGATTACCCCCCCTTTCTTTATCCCTTTCTTCCCCTACTGTTCATCGTAGTTCTTATGTTCCATAGATGAGAGAAACCATATGATACGTCTTTCTCTGCTTGACTTATTTCACTTAGCATTATCTCCTCCAGTGCTGTCCACGTTGCAGCAAATGTTGAGAATTTGTTCTTTCTGATAGCTGAGTAATATTCCATTGTATATATGGACCACAGCTTCTTAATCCAGTCATCTGTTGAAGGGCATCTCGGCTCCTTCCATGATTT
>NC_048219.1:106375079-106586849 GCF_002007445.2 Ailuropoda melanoleuca | reverse complement strand
TTCCATACAAATTTAAGGACTATTTGTTCCAGTTCTTTGAAAAATGTCCTCGGTATTTTGATCGGGATAGCATTGAAAGTGTAGATTGCTCTGGGTAGTATGGACATTTTAACTATGTTAATTCTTCCAATCCATGAGCATGGAATATTTTTCCATCTTTTTATGTCTTCCTCAATGCCTTTCAAGAGTGATCTATAGTTTCTAGAATATAGGTCCTTTACGTCTCTGGTTAAGTTAAAGAATTGTTCAGCTTTTTGTTCTTTACTTGCAAAGATTCATTTTGCCATAGTTTAATTGAAAGATCCCTGATTTTAGCATAAGAATATCTGAGTTCCTGTGTCAAATCCCTGTCTTGCTGGTCTCAGTTTCTTTACCAGTTATACATGGAGTAACAGCTAACTTTTGGATGTGAGAATGAAGGAGAAACTTGAAGACAGTAAGGTAGTTTAGTAATATAAGTGCTGTTTTTTTTTAAATTTTTAGTATACTATTTCTTTTTTTATAATAATTTTTATTATGTTATATTAGTCACCATACAGTACGTCCCAAGTTTTTGATGTAAAGTTCCATGATTCATTACTTGCGTATAACACCCAGTGCACCGTGCAATACGTGCCCTCCTTAATACCCATCACCAGTCTATCCCATTCCCCCATCCCCTCCCCTCTGAAGCCCTCAGTTTGTTTCCCAGAGTCCATAGTCTCTCATGGTTCATTCCCCTTTCTGTTTACCCCCCTTTCTTCTTCCCTTTCTTTTCCTACTGATCTTCCTACTTCTTATGTTTCATAAATGAGTGAAACCACATGAAAATTGTCTTTCTCTGCTTGACTTATTTCACTTAGCATTATCTCCTCCAGTCCTGTCAATGTTGCTGCAAATGTTGTGAAATAGTTCTTTTTGATGGCTGAGTAATATTCCATTGTATATATGGACCACATCTTCATCCAGTCATCCATTGTGTATATGGACCACATCTTTATCCAGTCCTCAATTATCCATCCACAATTTGGCTATTGTGGACAATGCTGCTATGAACATTGGGGTGCATATGGCCCTTCTCTTCACTATGTCTGTATCTTTGGGGTAAATACCCAGTAGTGCAATGGCTGGATCATAGGGTAGCTCAATTTTTAACTTTTTATGGGACCTCCACACTGTTTTCCAAAGTGGCTGTACCAACTTGCATTCCCACCAACAGTGTAAAAGGGATCCCCTTTCTCCACATCCTCTCCAACATTTGTTGTTTCCTGCCTTGTCAATTTTTGCCATTCTAACTGGCATAGGTGGTATCTCAATGTGGTTTTGATTTGAATTTCCCTGATGGCTAATGATTTTGAACATTTTTTCATGTGTCTGTTAGCCATTTTTATGTCTTCATTGGAAAAGTGTCTGTTCATATCTTCTGCCCATTTTTTGATTTGATTATTTGTTTCTTGTGTATTGAGTTTGAGAAGTTCTTTGTAGATCTTGGATACCAGTCTTTTATCTGTAGTGTCATTTGCAAATATCTTCTCCCATTCCGTGGGCTGTCTCTTAGTTTTTTTGACTGTTTCCTTGGCTGTGCAGAAGTTTTTATCTTGATAAAGTCCCACAAGTTCATTTTATGTTTTGTTTCTCTTGCCTTTGGATATGTGTCATGAAAAAAGTTGCTGTGGTGAATGTCAAAGAGTTTGCAGCCTATGTTCTCCTCTAAGATTTTGATGGATTCCTGCCTCACATTGAGGTCTTTCATCCATTTGGAGTTTATCTTTGTGTATGGTGTGAGAGAGTGGTCAAGTTTCATTCTTTTGCATGTAGCTGTCCAATTTTCCCAGCACCATTTATTGAAGAGACTGTCTTTTTTCCACTGGATGTTTTTTCCTGCTTTGTCAAAGATTAGTTGCCCAAAGAGCCGAGGGTCCATTTCTGGGTTCTCTATTCTGTTCCATTGGTCTATGTGTCTGTTTTTGTCCCAGTACCATGCTGTCTTTGTGATCACAGCTTTGTAGTATAGCTTGGAATTAACTTAACCAGAGACGTAAAGGATCTATATTCTAGAAACTACAAATCACTCTTGAAAGACATTAAAGAAGACACAAAAAGATGGAAAAATATTCCATGCCCATGGATCAGAAGAATAAACATAGTTAAAATGTTTATGCTACCCAGAGCAATCTACACTTTCAATGCCATCCTGATCAAAATACCAATGACATTTTTCAAGGAACTGGAACAAACAGCCTTTAAATTTATGTGGAAGCAGAAAAGGCCCCAAATCACCAAGGAATTGTTGAAAAGGAAAAACAAAGCTGAGGGCATCACGTTGCTGGATTTCAAGCTATACTAGTATACTATTTCTTTATTAATAATGATGTGCTTGTCACCTCATGAGATTCTCAGACTTTTCTAGAGGGCCATCTATCTCCAGAGAGGCATGGGTCTACGTGGACAAGTGGAGGCTGTGCACCTTCTCAGGAGTGTGTACAAATCATAAAAAGCTCAGGAGACACCAGGTCCCGAGAGCTTCTTTCTGATTGCAGGAGTGGTCAAAAGCAGTAGGTCAGTGGCCCATGTGTGATGAGACCAAGAGTGCCAGTGGAGAGAGAACAGAAAAAATCATCTGCCAGAGAGATGAGCATAGTACTTTTCCTCTCTCCAGGTTCCTATCAGCCCATGTTACTAACATTACTTTTACCTTTGTGTGCCCTTTGGCTTCCTGAGTCTGCTCCTTTCTTTTTCAGAGTGTCAGTTAACATTTTCTAGGTCTCTGGCATGGAGCAAAGTATTGGTCTTTGTGGAAAATAATATTTTAAAAAAGATTCACTAATAAAAAAATGTCCCTCTGATTTCTCTTCTCCTCTCTCTTTCTTGTCTTCCTGTGCAAACCAGATTTCATTCTGTGTTCATTGTTGCAGGGAAGGGTTTGGAAAGGAAGGGTAGCCTGCCAGTCACTGGCTTTATGTTTCTGAAGCCTGAACCATGAGGGAGAAGAGGTGAAGTGTCCCAGGTAGTATTGGGGGATTATAGGAAAGCATGAAGATGGAGGAAGTGAAAATGCCCAAGGTCAACACAGAAGAGGGTCTTCCCTCTGCTTCCCTACACAATGCATTGAAAAAAAGTGTCCTCTGGCCTGAGGGTTGGGTTGAGAAGGAATAGGAAAGAGGTAGGTGGCAATGAGAGCAGAAAAGTTATCAGGTCTGAGAGGACAGTTGTGCACCCTACTTCAAGGCAGGGCTTGGGAGCCTGGGTAGCTGCAGAGAATTTGGAAGGGCTAGAGAGCAGGGGACTTTTGCAAACTTCCTCTGTGACCATGGTCCTGGGAGGCCACAAGAGGCTAGATGAGTTATGCCTGAGCAAGATATCTCACAAGATAGGCCACAAAGAGCCTGGCTGAAAATCTTATGTCCTATTCTGGCTCCGAAAATTCACAATGGGTCATAAATGGAATAGAGAAATATAGCCCCAAAGGGGACAAATGGACAGGAATCTCAGGATGGGCATAAGTGACTGAGGAGCAAATGCAGTGAGACACATTTCCTCCAGCACCTGTGACTCAAGGACCAGGAGATACCTTCCCCTTTCTCCCCTCCCCCATGGCCTTAGCACTAAATAATCTCTTTTGAACTGAAAAACTACCCTGGACTGAGGAGCAAATGCAGTGAGACACATTTCCTCCAGCACCTGTGACTCAAGGACCAGGAGATACCTTCCCCTTTCTCCCCTCCCCCATGGCCTTAGCACTAAATAATCTCTTTTGAACTGAAAAACTACCCTGGACTGAGGAGCAAATGCAGTGAGACACATTTCCTCCAGCACCTGTGACTCAAGGACCAGGAGATACCTTCCCCTTTCTCCCCTCCCCCATGGCCTTAGCACTAAATAATCTCTTTTGAACTGAAAAACTACCCTGGACTGAGGAGCAAATGCAGTGAGACACATTTCCTCCAGCACCTGTGACTCAAGGACCAGGAGATACCTTCCCCTTTCTCCCCTCCCCCATGGCCTTAGCACTAAATAATCTCTTTTGAACTGAAAAACTACCCTGGACTGAGGAGCAAATGCAGTGAGACACATTTCCTAGCACCTGTGACTCAAGGACCAGGAGATACCTTCCCCTTTCTCCCCTCCCCCATGGCCTTAGCACTAAATAATCTCTTTTGAACTGAAAAACTATCCCATGGACTGAGATTATATTTTTGCTATCCAGGCAGAATGAGGACTCAAATAAAAATTAGGTTGAGGAATAGAAAATTTTATAATTTTGCACACTTGAATTGGTACAATAAAATTCATACATACTTCACCACCACACCATCCTTTGTCGATCCCTTGTATCTTACTCTACTTGGTGGGAGTCCTTTGGACTGGATTAATTATGGTGTAACAAGTATTGTTGAGCCAGCCATTTGCCTGGCTCTCTAGTATGTGTGGGGCAGATCTGTGTAACTGAGATGTGGTTGGTTGTAGGAAGCCTCTAAGAGGGCCTTAGTGATCCCAATCTCCTGGTGTGTATGATAATGTCCTCTCCATTTGGGTATGGACTGGATCTAGGGACTCACTTTTAGAAAAAAAAAATGGCAGAAGTGATGGGATGTCACTTCTGATATTAGGTTATAAGACTGTGACTTCCTTCTAGCTCACTCTCTCCATTTGCTTTTCTGGCATGTTTTGAGGGAAGCCAGCTGCCATGTTGTGAGCTGCCCCATGAATAGGACCATGTGGAAAGGAACTGATGTCTCTGGTCAATAGCCATGGAGGGGAGCTTGGCTTCTTCCCATGTTGGACCTTTAAATGATTTAGTCCTGGTTGACACCTTGATTGTAGCCATGAGAAAGACTCTTAGCTAGAGTCATCCAGCTAAGCCACCTGGACTCCCGCCCCGCAGAAACTACAGATTATAAATGTTTTCTGTTTTAAGCTGCTAAGCTTTGGGGTTATTAGTTATGTAGCAATAGATAAGTAATACATTCTTCTTGCCCTCCAGTAACTCTTGCTGTAGGATGAGATTTCTTTAGAAAGAACGTCCTTGAGAATAAAGATTGAAAAGCTGGGCATAATGGTATGGTTTCTGTTAGGCTACAGAAGGTGAGAAAAAAAGGAAACAAGACTCAGAACAATAAACAGGCAATAGTGGCTTTTGAGGTCTGTGATGAGTTTCCTCTAGCTAACACATTCTCTTTAACTACAAAAGTTCTTTTTCTTGAAAAGACAATATTTGTGTTTTCATTTGATGGATTGGCAGAAGTTGGAGAAGTAGCATTGCTTGGTAGAGATGAGAAAGCTGGGCTGTTCTGCTGTTGAATTTAGCTCAAACTCACAACTATTTTGGGGGTGCCCAGTCTGTACTCATGTGCATCTCATGTACTTATAGGTTTTCTGCCCCATTATCTGCTCTATGTTCCCCTGAACAGACCTTTATTGAGGGCATCTTTGCTAGGAAGTACCATACCTATGAAAGACATTCCTTAGTCCTTATTCCTTCTGTGAGGTTGGGAACTTTGAGTGAGTGGCTCTCATCTGCCAGCATTCCAGTTATAACAAATTTAGGTGCTAGATTATTGAAAATGGAAAGGGATAGTAGTAATAGTGGTGGCTATGAAGAAGAAATTGGACAACTATCATTCCTCCTGAAGAGCCTCAACTCAGCCCAAGCATTGGAAATGGTGCAATCTGGTATTTGATTTGATTCTGGTACTTTTAGCTGAGGATACCTAAGCCATTATGAGGGTATACTCCTTTCTCATCCAAAATATTGTGTTCTAACAAAAGCAACCCTGGGTACCCAGATGATTTTTCTTCAGATTGACTTTTCCCTTGGGTATGATCATATTGGAACACTATTCCTGGTTCTTCATTGCAGGAGAGTGGAGAAGATGCATCAGACTGAACAAGAGCACTGGAATCAATTATAAACCAATTAGCTTGGAATAGTTTCCTCATTCTTTTTATTTTTTTTCTCCCTTCTGTATTGGCAAATCCCCATGAATACTGCATTTGGGTGCAGTCAAGCTGCTACAACTTTCTGATAATTGCCTCAAATGTCGGAAGTCCTGGGGAGTACCAGTAGTTGGGAACCATTTCTAAAGAAGTACCTCTGAGATCCATGGAACTTTGCAAATCTTATCAGAATACTTTACATTTCATCTTGTCAGTCCAACTAGCTTACAGTCTGTTATACGTGATGTTTTAGAGACAGGCCATTCCTGGACACAACGTGCATTTTTGTCTGCAGAGCATTCACTCCTTTGTCTCCTATTGCCAGTGCTTTGATTTTCTATGGGGAAAAATCTCACTCTCAGTCCAGATGATTAGGATGGGACTGACTCCCCTGTTGGTCTAGAGGGGGACAAGGGACCCAGGAATGGGTATTCAGGGCACTGTTTCTCCTGGTCCCAGAGATTGGTTTAGGAGGGACATGGGACCCAATGCAAATCAAACATAGACTGAGACTTGATTCCAGGACTTCCATTAGAAGGGCTGGAACAAGGCATGTTCTGGTTTGGGGTTGATGTTATAGGTAGTCTTCCTGTGATAATAAGGAGAATGCCTGTCAGTGAATGGGGACAAGAAAGAGGAAAGGAGGTGACAGAGAGAAAAAAAGAAAGAGGAGTTTTAAGTCAATACATTTTTCTTCATTCTTTTTGTTTTGTTTTGTTTAAACAAATTTAAGCTGGATTTCTATAATTTGCAGCTTGAAGAGTCTTGACGATATGTTGGGGAGCAATCTGCCATGGGCCCTGGGCCTTCTTGCTGGATATGTCATAAATTCAAGGCCTTGAATGATCTTTTCTTGAGACATTTCTCGGGATTGTGTTTGCACCAAGCAACTTGAGAGATGAGATAACCCCTGTCTCAAAGAGCAGGTTGCTTCCACTTGCTCCAAAGGTATTGGATCCCCTAGGTTCAGTGTGTGTGAAGGCATTCATCTAGGCCCACCCATGTCACCCCATGGGACTTGGGGGGTGTGTGGAACAGACACAAATCAACAGAATGCATATACTTTACTGGTTGTTACTGACAAAGACGGTTGTCTCTGACCCATGCATCTTGTGTCTTTTGCCAATATCCATGAAAAAATCAAAGGCTAGCTTATAAGCTTGAAAAGTAAGGTGAAATTTCAGACCCTTAACACTTGTTGACACCGTATAGCTCCTTCTGGCTTCCCTCGGCCAGTGAGTGTTACATGACAGCTTGGCCAGGAACACATGCTTGACAGGAAGACAGACTGAGTTGAGTCCTGGCACCTGCCACTGACTATCTGTGTGTCTGTTAGCAAGTTATTTAACCTGTCAGCCCTTCTGTTTTCTCCTAAGTGGGATGGGCATATTATTGCCAATTACCCTGACTCTTCATGAGGACTGAATAAGAAAATACTTAAAATGCCCGTGATGCAGAACCTGGCATAGAGTAAGCTCAGTAAGTGTTAGCTATTATTAAATGCTTGGTAGTGGTACTTGGTACGTTACATTATTTTTAAAATATTTCAAAATATGTTCTCATTACAGAAGGGAAAAGTGTTTATTGCTGAAAAATTGGGAAATACATATTAGAAAAATAAGAAAAGTCTTAAAAATTACAATTCCACTCAGATACCCATTGTTATACCCGTGGTCAATAACTATCTAGTGTGTGTGTGTGTGTGTGTGTGTGCGCGTGCACGCGCTCTGAGGCAGGATTATGAAGTACACATTATTTTATTATCTGTTTTCCCTTACTTAATATATCATGACCACCTTTCTAATTTATACTTCCGTAGCTTTCCATTAAAAATTATTATGAAATAGTTATATATACAAAAGGATATAAGCAGCATGGAAATTATTAAAAAGAGGAATAAAATGAACACCCAGGAACCCACCATGCAAATTAAGCAAAAGAACATCACTGACACAGCTGAAACACCTGGTCAAATTGTCCTGTCTGCTCCTCTTGCCAACGGAATACCATGATCTCGAATTTTCTATTTATTATTCCCTTACAATTTGCACAGTTTTACCACACATGTATATATTAATAAACATTATATCATTTGCTTTGCTCATTTTAGTACTTAATAGACACAGTATTTTATGGCATGTATTTTATCTGACTTGCTTTTATGCTTGGCATATATCCTTGAGGTCCATCCATGTTGATTCATGAAGTTGCTCATTTTTTAGGGATGTTTGGTATTCCTACATAGAAACATGCCATGATTTAGTCAATGGCATGTGGCTAAATCACCAAGGAAATATATTTGGTGAAGTCCATCCTCTAGCTCCCTTGGCAGATACTTCAGACTGGGGGTGGGGGATGGGAGTCTCACCTACCCAAGCCATTTTCTCCCAGGCCAGTTGCAGGTTTCCAAGTGCCAAGTGGGTTGACCCAGACCATGCAGGTCACACAGATATTATGGAGGAGATCTTCACAAGCACAGAGGAGGAAAAGGAGGATTAAGGGTCTGGGACTATGGACAGAAGACAGCCTAGATGCCACAGGTACATTGCAAAGAGTCCACTGTGGGAAAATGTAGAAGAGACAAATACATTTTTTTTTCATAAGAACACATGACAAGAGAGATGCAGTATTGAATAGGTTGAGATTGCTCAGCCTAAGGAAAAGCATGGAAAAGGTCATACAATTTAACACAACCTATGTGGGTTGAGCGTTGGGAAACAGATGCTCCTTTACATTACTAGTGGGATTATAAATGAACAAAATCTTCATGGAGGGTAATTTGGCCAAATCTACAGTAATTTAAAAAGCACCTACCTTTGATCCAATTATTAAATTTCTAGGAGTTTATCTCACAGATATATAAGATTATATATGTACATAGTAACTTATTACAGCATTATTTATGATAATAAAATATTGAAACGATCTTGGAACTTATGATAATAAAATCTGAAACAATATATTTAAACAATATATGTACATAGTTACTGCAGCATTATTTATGATAATAAAATATTGAAACAATCTACAGGGGATTAGATAAATAAACTATGGTTTATCCATCCCATGGAAAATGATGCAGCTGTTACAGAGAATCAGACAATTTTTAAGGCACTAGTACTATATAAACTCTAAGTTTTATTAAATGAAAAAACAAAGTGCAGGGGTTTCAAAAAGAAAATGTATGTGTGTGTATTTGTTGTCTATGTAGAGAATATCCCTGGTTACTGTGGCTGCTGCCGGGGATCTGGATATAGAGGATAGAAATGGGAGAAAGATATATTATTGTTACCTTTTTGTGTATTTACACCTTTGTACCATGTGAAGGTATCAATGAACTAAAGAATAAGTAAAATGAAACTGAAAAGAGCTGGAAGGCTGGAGCTGAAGAGAGGAGGTAGAGGAGAGAAGACAGGTGCAGGTGTGGGAGGGGACTTTCCAGAGAGGCAGAGGGATTGACTGGCCCCAGAGCAGGGCTACTGGAAGATACACGGGAGAAGGAGATGTCTGAGAAGTGATGCAGATAGTTGGGGTAGTACACAGTTTTCTGCCCGGATGCCCTTCGCCCAAGTACATCTTTACTCAGTGCCACCTTTGAAGTTGGATTCTTTTTCTTCTGTTATGTGTTTTTGTTTTGTTTTGCTTTTTTTAATCAAAAGTGGTTAACAGTAATAATCACACTAAAAGTAAAATAATAGCAACACCAATATTCAAGAATGGCTCTTACTTTAGCATTTACAGTGTGACAAACATTGGGCACTTCCCATGCATGATCTCATTTAACTCTTTTTTTGGCTGTATGAGGTTGGAGGTATTATAATTCTCATTTTATAGATGAGGAACCTGAGGCACAAAACTATCAAGTAACATATGGTCAAGATTACATAGCTAGTAAGTGATGGCATTGAAAAAAAATTTAAGTAAGGTGGAGCCCAACACAGGGTTTCAACTCATGACCCCGAGATCAAGACCTGAGCTGAGATCACGAGTCGGATGCTTAACCAACTGAGCCACCCAGGTGCCCCTGATAGCACTGAAGTTTGGACTCAGTTTCGCCTTCGAAGATTGTGTTTTAAACCACTTTGCTACATTCTTTTCCTTATGGATAAGAAATCTGTTAGAAGGTGTAGTAGCCTGAGTGTGTGTCCACACACACATTTTGCATCTAACTTCACATGGTAACTGTGTACAAATATTTATGGGCCAAGTGTCTCAGTTGGAGCTGTGATAAGGAAGTGGCATAGAAGTTATAATCTTGGTCACCCAGGAAAAATCTAGAGATATTAGGACAATAGGCAGGGCGATCATTTGGGGGATATTAGGAAGAAAGATGCCTGCAACCCGACAGCCAAGCAGGTGTTGTTGCCGTTCCTATTAAGCTTCTGGGAGTTCCCAGAATGTGAAACTGAGGGGGAAATCAAATAAATATTTTGCTGACTTCACTAACTTGTAGAAGTATTTTCAAAACTCCAAGGAGATTGCTCCCTATTCAGAGGCCCTCACACTCCATGTGATATTTCAGAGATAATGTGTTAACCCAACGCACTAACAGATCGTCCCAGAGCTAAGATGAGCCAAGCTGTTTCAGTTCACATGGGGGATTAAGGAGCCAGTATTTCCCTGAAAGACTAGTTCTTTCTTCTTTCTCATATTATTCCAACAAGGCTGATTCCAGTGAGTTTATGAGAACAATTCAAGGCTTATTTTCTCAGCCTTTCTTCCAGAGGGAGCTGGAGTAATGTCCGTGCCTTCATTACCACTGAGGGAGAAAGTATATCTCTTTATTGTTCCCTATATTAAACTTTGATTTGTTTGGACAGCAAGTTTCTAGTCAGTTACTTCTATTCTAACCAACAACAACACTTTTCAACTCTGGCTTGAAAGGAAAGAATACTCCATAGACTCGAGCTGTCGAATACTGTAGCCACCAGACTGTGTGGCGATTAAGCGCCTGTAACAAGGCTAGCATGAACTGAGCTGTTCTCTAAGTGTAAAACTATTGTGGTTTGAAGCCCTACTATGAAAAAAAGAATGTAATAGACCTCAAACTTTTATGTTACTTGTTGAAATGATAATATAGGCAGTCCTTGTTTTGCATGGCTGTGAAGAACCATAAAAGGGACCACACAAGCTGAAACCATACAAATGATTGTATTAATCAATAGGGGGAAAGTTTGATTATTATGTGACTTTTAAAAAGTTTTGTCAAAATACTAAAAATTCTTATTGTCCATTATAAACATTTGCAGAGATGAAAATAGTAAAATTGATCTACTTGGTACACAGTAATTTAAAAACGATTAGAAGCATGAGAATTAAAGTTGTTCTTTTTTTTCTTTGTAATAAACTTATCAAGGGTGGTTTGAAAAGTGCTTGCTGCCTTCCTGTCACATGCGTTATAGTCTAGACCAAGTGTCTTTTCTAAGTCTTGGTGAATTGTCCTACTATTTTCTGAGATCAGCTCCCAACATTTTATCCTTTGCTCCCCCAATGTTGTGAAGAATCTCTGAAAGTTTCTTTAATGTGGGTTTTGGAGTTTTTTGTTTTTTCTTTCTTTCTTTCTTTCTTTTTTGCTGCTGTCACCTCCCCTGGAACAGCTTTACCCTTTTCTTCACAACTTGTTCCTCACTATGTAGATAAGTTTGCCTCCACTGGGTTCCTTTCTTGAGCAGCACAAGTGTCTTCCCGTAGTCATCTGTCTTCTTGTCACACCTACTTTCCACTCCAACAATATCATTTTTGTTTGTTTCCTTGCAGCCCTTTCACCTTTGTTGGCCAATTGTCTCTTCAGATTATTCATTTTTTTAAAAAATGTCTCATGGGTTTACCGCTGAGAGACAAGGAGTCAACACAACTACACACTTTGCTATCTATGCATGAACTGAACAATGGATGTGCAGTGACCAATCATCAACAGACTTTGAAAGAAATGATATGAATGGTCACTGATAATGGTGCACACTTATTGTTTATGTAGTTATTTGTGGACTTATATCTAACAGCAAAATTTGTAGCTTATGCAATTACTCATAGTTAATATACCAGAGTAACTAAAATTTGAACTGCTGGAGAACTAATATTTAACTAAACAGTAGTAACTGAAATTCATGTATATTGAACTAAATCCGCTCATATTTTAGATATTGGATTAAATAAAGTATATGATTAAAATTAATGGCACTTATTTTGTTCACTTTCGGACTGTGGTTAATAGAAAGTTTTCAATCCTATATGTGACTTGCATTAAATTCTTATTGGACAGTGTGCTGTGTTATACAATATATTAACAAAAACTTTAGGAGAAGAAAAAAAAGAAATAGGCATCTGGGAAAGAATCAAACATTACCACAGTTTTGAAGTGATAAGAGTAGTCACAAACAAATGAACAGATTCGAATCTACACGCATTAAACATGATTGTCTGGTGAAAAACAGCAAAGTTTAAATTAAAAAGATAATAGCCTGGGAAAACGTTCACACCAAATATGCAAGCCAAGGGCAAATTGCTGATATTATAAAATTACTCATTCAAATTTATTTGAAAAGTATCATGTTCCCAGTAGATTGTTAAACAGATGCATAACAATTTATATGAGAGGAAATTGAAATAGTAAATGAACACCTAGAAAAGTTCATCTTGTCTAGTTATCAGAGACATGAAAATTACCATCAACTTTGAGTTACAATTTAGTGTCCACATTATTAACAAAACAATTACAACACCTAACACTGTGTGGAATTTGGTGATTTCATGTGTTGTAACTGACATCGTAATTAGATATAGTACTTTTAATAAGTAATATTTTATAAAGAGAAAAAACCATATAGACATTCCTTGACCTAGTAATACCATTCCTGAAAATTTACTCTAAGGAAATAAGTCAAGAAGAACAAAAACTTACACATATAGAAAGATATATATTGTATAATTACTTATAATAATAAAAAAGCTGGAAGCATCCTAATCTAGTATAGAGCATTGTATCCAACAATGACCGAGTGCACAGTGCTTTTCAAATGCACATGGAACACTACTTGAATTTACCATATGCTGGGTCATAAAGCAACCTAAAATATATTCCAAAGGATTGAAATCATTAAGAGTATGCTGTTTGAGCATAGTGGAATTGCTCTTGAAAAACACAAGAAACGCTAACTAGAAAAGCACTAACTGCTTTTAAATTAAGCAATAAAATTCTAAGCAACCCATGAATCAAAGAAATTAGAAAATAGTTTAAACTAAATGATAGTGAATATATGGCATATCTTTATGTGGAAACCAGCTAGATAGTGATCAAGGAAATAACTGCCAACCTAGAATTCTATAATCATCAAAAAATGTCCTTCAAATATAAAGGTGGGATAAACATATCTTCAGATGAATAAAAACTGAAAGAATTCATACACTACCTAGAGGAAAATTTATATTCTTAAATATATATATTAGAAGGAAAATAAAATCCCACACATCATTAATTCAAGTTTCTATCTTTAAAACTGAACAAAACAAAATATCACACACTCAAAATTCATCCAAAGAGAGAAGAAAGGAATAAAAGCACATTGTCAAAATTATTTTTATAAAAATAAAGAAAATAAAATAAAGAAAAATCAATAAAATCAAAAGTTTGTTGCTTAAAGAAGATGAATCAAATTGATAAAACTCTGGCAAGACTGAGTTAAGAAAAAAAAGAGAAAACAAATAACTAATGTCAGTAACGAATAAAGAGAAATTAGTATACATCCTATAGACATTTAAAAGAAGACATTATAAATAACTATGTGCCAATTTAAAGAAAATAAATTTCTTGAAAAATATAACTTGCTAAAACCAACACAATAAGAGACTAATGGAATGACATGTATCTACGAAAGAAATTAGATGTTTTATTTTAAACCTTTCCACAAAGTATATTCCTGGCCCAGATGGTTTCTTTGGCGAAATTTAGTAAATATTAAAGGGAGAAACAACTCCAATATATGTATGCTTTTCAAAAAAATAGTAAAAGAAGTAAAAGAAGAAGTTCCCAGCTTTTCTGTGGGCTCAGCATAACTTTGATAGTCAAATTAGTTACAAAAATTACAAGAAAGGAAAAGTACAGACCAATACATAGCATAAGCCTATATATAAAAATATGTATAAATATATTAGCAAATGGAATGCAGTGACATATAAATTAGATACTGCATCACAACCAAATGAAGTTTATTCTAAGTTTTTTCTGAGAAGTTTATTCTAGTTTATTCTAATGAAGTTTATTCTAACAATAGTTTATTAATAGAGTGGAGATAAATAAAATGATTATCTTAATAACTACAGAAAAAACTTGTGATAAAACACAATATTGATTTATGATTAAAAAACTCTTAGCAAACCAGGAAGACAAATCAATTTTTTTTAATTTTTTTCAAAGATTTGTTTATTTATTTGACAGAGAGGGACAGCCAGCGAGAGAGGGAACACAAGCAGGGGGAGTGGGAGAGGAAGAAGCAGGCTCCCAGCAGAGAAGCCTGATGTGGGGCTTGATCCCAGAATGCTGGGATCACGCCCTGAGCCGAAGGCAGACGCTTAACGACTGCGCCACCCAGGCGCCCCGACAAATCAATTTAATGGTGAATTATTTAAAACTTTCTTTGTGAGATTAGTAGCATGATAGGGATATCTGCTATAATTACTTTTATTAAAAGAAAAATGGAGATCTTAATGCAACATGCAATAAAAAGAAAGAAGGGTCATAAGGTTTGGAAAAAGACAAAATAAAGCTATCATTATACATAAACATGATTATATACATATATATACATAAAAATACTTTTTAAAAATCTAGAGACAAACTACCAAAATTGACAAGTGAATTTTCAAGGCTGTTGGAATAAATTGAATATATGAAATCAATTGTATTTTTATTTACCAGCAATAAAAATATCACAAATGAAATTAAAATTAAAAAGATGTAATTCACATTACCATAAAACCCCTGAAATCTGGGAATGCATTAAATGATAGATGATTAAGACCTCTACACTAAAAACTATAAAACTTTGCCAAATGATTGAAATCATACCGTGTTACTTTTCTGACCACAACAATATGAAGCTAGAAATCAATCACAAGAAAAAACACAAATACGTGGAGGTTTATACAGATGTTAAACAACATGCTACTGAACATGGGTCAATAAAGAAATCAAAGAAGAAATTAACAATACATGGAGACAGATGAAAATGAGAATGTATTTGTCCAAAATCTTTGGGACATAGCAAACACACTTCTAAGAGGGAAATATACAGCAATATAGGCCTAGCTCAAGAAATAAGAAAAAGCTCAAGTAAACGATCTTACCCTACACCTAAAGGAATTAGAAAAAGAACAAAGCCTAAGGCGAGAATAAGGAAGGAAATAATAAAGATCAGAACAGAAATAAGGGAGACTAAAAAAACAATAGAAAAGATAAATGAAACCAAGGTCTGGATCTTTGAAAAGATAAATAAAATTGATAAACCCTTAGCCACACTCACCAAGAAAAAAAGAGAAAGGACCCAAATAAATAAAATCAAGACAAAAAAGAAGTAACAACTGACACCACAGGAATACAAAGGATTATAAGAGACTACAAAAAATTATATGTCAACAAATTGGAAAACCTAGAAGCAGATAAATTCCTAGAAACATACAACCTTCCAAAACTGAATCGGAAAGAAACAGAGAATCTGAACAGACTGATTACTAGTAATGAAAGTGAATTTGTAACAAAAAAAGCCTACCAAAAATAAATGCCCAGGACCAGATAGATTCATAGGTAAATTTCACCAAACATTTAAAGAAGAGTTAATACCTATTCTTCTCAAATGATTCTAAAAAACAGAAAAAGGAAAGCTTCCAAATGCATTGTATGAGGCCAGCACTACTCGGACACCAAAACCAGACAAAGTCGCCCTAAAAAAAGAAAAGACCATTAACCCTTATGAATGCAAATGCAAAAATCCTTGATAAACTATCAGCAGACTGCACTGGATAATACGTTAAGAGGATCACTTACCACAACTAAATGGGATTTATTCTGGCAACACAAGAATGGTTCAATATTTGCAAATCAACCAATGTGATAAACCACATCAACAAAATGAAGGATAAAAATCGTATGATCATCTTAATACAGGCAGAAATAGCATTTGACAAAATACAACATCTATTCATGATAAAAAACTCAACAAAGTGGGTTCAGGGGGAACATACCTCAACACAGTAAAGGCCATATAAGAAAAACCCACAGCTAACATCGTAATGGTGGTAATGTTTTCCTCTAAGACCAGGAATAAGACAAAGATGCCCACTTTTGCCATTTTCATTTAAAATAGTACTGGAAGTCCTATCCATAACGATTAGCAAGAAAAATAAATTAGAGGCACCCATATTGGTAAGGAAGAAGTTAATGGTCACTATTTGCAGGTGACATGAAACCATATGTAGAAAACTGTAAGGACTCCACCAAAAAACTATTTGAAGTAATGAATTCAGCAAAGTTGCAGAATGCAAAATTAATACTCAGAAATCGATAATGTTTCTATAAACTAATAATGAAGTAGCAGAAAGATAAATAAAGAAAACAATACCATTTACAACTGCACCAAAAATATAAAATACTTAGGAATAAACTTAACCAAGGTTGTGAAAGACCTGTACTCTGAAAACTATAAAACATTGATTAAAAAAAATGAAGATGACACAAATAAATGGGAAAGCATGTGATGCTCATGAATTGGAAGAATTAATACTGTTAAATTTTTCATACTACCCATTCAATCTACAGATTCAATGCAATATCTATCGAAATACCAACAACAGTTTTCATAGAACTAGAGCAAATAACACTAAAATTTGTATGGAACCACCTAAGACCCCAAATAGCCAAAACAATCTTGAAAAAGAAAAACAAAACTGAAGGTATCACAATTCCAGATTTCAAGACATATTACAAAGCTGTAGTAAACAAAACAGTGTGGTACTGGCACAAAAACAGACACACAGATCAATAGAACAGAACAGAGAGTCCAGAAATAAACCCACACTCATATGGTCAATTAATCTATGACAAAGCAGGCAAGAAATACAATAGGGAAAAGACAGTCTCTTTAATAAATGATGCTAGGAAAACTGGACAGCTACATGCAAAAGAATGAAACTGGACCCCTTTTTAACACCACATGCAAAAATAAACTCAAAACGGATTAAAGATCTAAATGTGAGAGCTGAAACCATAAAAATCCCAGAAGACAACACAGGTACTAATTTCTCTGATATCAGTTATAGCAACACATTTCTTGGTATGAGAAACAAAAGCAAAAGTAAATTATTGGGACTACCTCAAAATAAAAAGGTTTTGCACAGCAAAGGAAACCATCCACAAAACATACTGAATGGGAGAAGGTATTTGCAAATGATGTATTTTATAAGGGGTTAATATTCACAATATATAAAGAACTTATATAAGTCAACACCACAGAAACTGAACAAATCTGATTTAAAAATGGGCAGAGGACCTGAATAGACATTTTCCCAAAGAAGACATACAGATGGCCGACACACATGAAAAGATGCTCAACATCACTAATCTTCAGGGAAATGGGACTCAAAAGCACAATGAGATATCACCTTATACCAGTCAAAATGGCTAAAATAAACAAACATAAGAAACAAGTGTTGGCAAGGATGTGGAGAAAAAAGAACGCTTGAACACCACTGGTGGAAATGCAAACTGGTGCAGGCACTGTGGAGAACAGTATGGAGGTTCCTCAAAAAATTAAAAGTAGAGCTACCCTATGATCCAGTAATTGCACTACTGGGTATTTATCCAAAGAAAACAAAAACACTAACTTGAGAAGATATATGTACTCCTATTTTATTGTAGCATTATTTGTAATACCAAGATATATATGTAACCTAAGTGTCCACCAGTAGATGAATGCATAAGAAAGATGTGATACGGGGTGCCTGGGTGTCTCAGTCAGTTAAGCGTCTGCCTTTGGCTTGGGTCATGGTCCCAGGATCCTGGGATTGACCCCACGTTGGGCTCTCTCTGCTCAGTGGGGAGTTTGCTTCTCTCTCCCCCTGCCCCTCCACCCCTCTTGTACTCTGTCTCTCTTGCTCACTCTCTCTCAAATAAATAAATTAATTAATTAAATATTTTTTTAAAAAAAGAAAGATCTCTCTCTCACACACACACACACGCACACACACACTCACAGAGGAATATTACACAGCCATCAAAAAGGATGAGACTTTTTAAAAAAATATTTAAATTTTTTTTGCCATTTGTGACAACATGGATGAATCTAGAGGATATTAGGGTAAGTGAAATAAGTCAGACTGAGGAAGACAAATACCAGATGATTTCACTCATATGTGGAATCTAAAAATCATAACAGATAAAAGCAGTATCAGAGCTATAAACACAAAGAAACTCATGGTTGCTAGAGGGAAGGTGGGCAAGGCAAAATGGGTTAGGGGAATGGGAGATACAGGCATCTAGTTATGGAATGAATAAGTTACAGGAATAAAAGGCACATCACGGGGAATACAGTCAATGGTATTGCAATAGCATAGTGTGGTGACGGACGGCAGCTACACTTGTGGTGAGCACAGCCTAACATATAGAGTTGTTGCATCACTGTGTTGTATACCTGGAACTAATGTAACATTATGTGTCAACTATACTCAAAAAAATTTAAAAAATAAAATTAAAATTTTAAAAATGGGGAAAAAAAAACTGTGCCAAGATAAATTTGAAACACCTAAATTGAGAGTCCTCCCTGGCTGTCTTCATAGGTTAGAAGAATTAAAACTGTTAGGATATAAATTCTCTCTAAATTAATCTTAACACTCTATACAATCCTAACTAAAATCTCAGCAGATTTTGTGTAGAAATTGACAAGCCAATTCTAAAATTCATACAAGAATGTTAAGAGGTCAAAAATGGTTATGGAGTTCATTAGTAAAAAGAAACAAGTTGGAGGATTTACACTATCCAATGTCAAGACAATCATGAAGTGATTAAAATTAAGACAGATTGAGGTTTGAGTAAAGATAGATAAAAACAACAACAACAACAATGGAATAGAACAGCGTTCTGTTCAGTTACCTGATATTTGCTAAAGGTGACACTGTTGTGTATTTTGGAAAGAACCCTCTTTTTAATTAATAGTGTTGGGCTATCCACATGGGAAAAACTAATCTTTATCCTTACCTTACAGAAATCAATTTCAGGTGGATTATAGATCGATATATGCACAAGTTAAACAAAAGAAAAGCCTTTGGAAGAAAATGAGGATGTAATTATCTCAGATAAACAAAGTTTTCTTTTCTTTTTTTAAAGATTTTTATCTATTTATTTGAGAGAGAGAGCAAGCACAAGCAGGGGAGAAGGGCAGGGGAAGAGGGAGAAGCAGACTCCCTGCTTAATGGGGAGACCAACGCAGGGCTGGATCCCAGCACTCTGGGATCATGACACGAGCGGAAGGCAGACACTTAACCAACTGAGCCATCCGGGTGCCCCTCAGATAAACAAAGTTTTCTAAGTGGGCTACAAAATGTACCAATCACAAAATGCTGACTGGGACTACATTAAAATTAGGAAGTTCTTGGGATGCCTGGGTGGCTCAGTTGGTCGAGTGGTGGTTGATTTTGGCTCAGGTCATGATCTCACGGTCATGAGGTCAAGCCCTGTGTTGGGCTCCTCACTCAGTGGGGAGTATGCTTGAGATTTTCTCCCTCTGCCCTTCCCCCAACTCACTCTCTCTCTCTAAAAATAAATAAAATCTTTAAAAAAAAGAGAGAATGAAAACACAAGCAAACTACATTAAATATGCTGTGAACACATGTAAAAAGACTCATATCCAGAATATATAAAGAATGACAAATCATTAAGAAATAGTTAATCCAATATAAAAACAGGCAAATGACTTAAAAAGGTCACTTCATCAAAGAGGATATCCAAATGGCTGATAAACATATGCAAACATGTTTGGCCTCATTAATCACTAAGGAATATAAATTAAAATCACAATGAGATTCCATTATATATTCACTGGAGTAGTCAAAAAAAGACAGACAATACTAAATCTCACCAAGGGAATGGAGCAACTGAGTTCTCATCCACCGCTGGCAAATTGAGTGTACAATGGTACAACTACTTTGAAAAAATATTTCATGGTCTCTACTAATGCTGAATATATGCATATTCTATGAGCCAGTCATTCCACTCACAGGTGTTCACCGATAGAAATACATACATACTATACACAAAAGTGTATAAGAATGCTCATTGTATTATTTGAAACAGTTCTAGACTGGAAAAATATGTGTTCAGCAACAGCAGAATGGAGAAGTCTTGGTATATTCATATGATAATTAGCACAGAGGTAGGAAAACAATGACTCTGCTACATGAAATGAAGAGTGGATCTCCAGACTTAATGTTGAATGAAATAAGCATGAACTCACATCAGAGTTCATATTGTATGATTCTATTTATAGTAAGCCCCCAAACACAGGCAAGACTGAGCTTAGGTTATGAGACTCAGAATAGTGGCTAACTTTGGGTGGGTGGGGTATGAGGTTGAGATTTCCAAGTTGTTGGTAATGTTTGTGAGTTGTGCTGGGGGGTTGCTTATAAACTTCATAAAAATTCAACAAGCTATATTAAGATTTGTATACTTTTTGCATGTATATTATATTTTATTAAAAAGCTTGTAAAATAGAATATGAACAGGATTGCTGACTGTCTCTGGGCACTGTAGGAAAAGGGGAGGCACAGGAGAGAAGCAGGAGATGAGTTCATTGACCCAATTGGGTTGACAATCTAGTTACAGTTAGGAAGCCTTCATGAATAGTCACCAAGACAGAATCTGCCATGGGTGTTGTGTTTTCTAGCTCATGCAGGACTTCTCCGTACATTCACTTGATTTCTTTTCATAAATGAAGTAAGAATTAATTCTTGTTCCAATTCTGCCTCTCCGGAAACTGAGACTCACAGATATTGGGTGATATTTCCAAGGGAGCAAAGCCAAGAAACATAGAGGCAGTCGTGTGCTGGCTGCAAATACTATTCTCTTTTCTCTCCACCACTGTTAGACAACTGGATGTTTGAATTTAAAGAAAGGTCAGATGGACTAAATTGTTTCTCACAGCTTTTCTGTGAAATTAGCATTATCCTCACTTTACAGATGTGGTTCAGAAATATTAAACAATCAATGAATATACAATCTAGTAAGTCCCTGGGGTAGGCTCTAAACGTGGATCTGTCCCATTCAAAAGCTCATTTCTTTCTATCCAATGCAGCTGATAGCTGTCCATGATTGTGTTAGTAATTCAGTTATAAGAACACAACAGCAGAAGGAGCGCTGCAGGCTATTTTGGGAGCCTTGTGGAGGTAGCATCTTTGAGATGGATTTAAACAGGAGACCCTTCAGTGGAGAGAACTCTGAGCTGGGGGATTGGTCAGCAAAGTGTTAGAAGCTTCAGCCATCAGTGAGCAGACTAGTTTGGATAAAGCAGAGAGTTAGTATTTAAGTTCCATGAAGTCAGGGACTACATCTGTTTTGTGAACCGAGTTCTCCCCAGAGCTTGACCTATTTTACTTTATTATTCTATTCTATTCTATTCTATTCTTTTTTTTTTTTAAAGATTTTTATTTATTTATTTGAGAGCCACAGCGTGAGAGATCTTGAGGAGGGGGAGGGGTAAAGGGAGAAGCAGACTCCCCACTGAACAAAGAGCCCGATGCAGGGCTTGATCCCAGGACCTCTGGGATCATGATCTGAGCTGAAGGCAGACTCTTAACTGATTGAACCACCCCGGCACCCCAATTTTCTTCTATTTAATTTTATTTTTTGCCTTTTATTTTTTTTAAGTTTTAATTTAAATTCCAGTTAGTTAAACTACAGTGTAATATTAGTTTCAGGTGTATAGTTTAGTGATTCAGCCCTTCCATACAACAGCCAGTGCTCATCACAAGTGCACTCCTTAATCCCCATCACCTATTTCACCCACCCCCTTATCCACCTCCCATCTGGTGACCAGAGCTTGACCCATTTTAAATGCTTGGTTAATACTTGATGAATCAATGAAAGGATAAATGAATAAAGTGAATATTTAGAATCAAAATTGAGTTGAAGGCAACTTTATGGATGGCATAGTTTATTCATGCCAATGATAACACCATTTGACATACCAGTTAAAAATTAAGTACCTAGAAAATAAGATGGTATCAGCAAAGTCTGCTGAGAAAAGAATTTGGGGAAATTAGAGCTTTCCAAGCATGACTTTGCATTTGAGTGCTGTGGGTTTCTCAGAACTCAGAATAGAGATAGCTTAGCTCACTACCTGCCCTGGGGCCAGCACCTGGACATCATACTTAAGGCAGTGCACCAACTCTTTCTATCTGGTCTTTGGAGTCTTTGTCCTTGTCAGGATTGGCATTTCTTGGAAACTTCTTTCTGAGCTCTTTTCATAAGAAAAATGATTTGTTGAGGTAATGATCTGCATAGTGCAACAGGGTATTTCAAGTACCACTTCCTCTTGGGGAAAACAGCATTTTGGGTCACTGTTTAAGAATTTTTCTTTTTCTGTGTTGTAGGAACACTGCTCCTCAAATAGCTTCCACCTATGGGATGAGGAGATGATGAATCTTCTAACCTTGGTGTCTCTGACATTTACATTTATGTGCTTCTGGAAAGACTCATTTCTAAGACATCATGGCTGGTTGAATGATTGTACCCAAAAGGTGTTGATTAATGGATCCTGGTCAACCCTGAAAGAAGCTTATAATGGACTGTAATGAGGTTGTCCATGACTCTGTCCATTTTATCACCCACTCATAAAGATGTCAAAGCCAGACTTTAGACAGACAATTGGAATACATTAATAATATATTTTGGATGAGAAATTATTATACAAAATTTCAATAGGTTGTATAGACTTGCTGAATTTCAGTAAATATAAAGGATGTTATAGGGTCAGTTAGTCAATGTCACAAGTACAGAATGGGACACATCAGACTATATTGCAATTTAAATATAAATGGCCTAGGGTTTTAACTAACTGCCAGTCAAAAAATGGAAACTAAAAAAGTATATTTTCTAATAAACACTTCCAGTCCTGTCTGTCCTGTTTCAGAAAATTTCTATTTTCTAGAAGTTGTTCCTTCACCTAATCCAAATGATTGCAACTAAAGCACTTAAGTCAAAACATGACCTGGTCCCCTGGCCACATTTGGTGGGTTCAGGATTGGACATTTGATTTAAGAATGGGAGCCCATCTCTGAGGATTTTTAAATAGGAACTTTCTAAAGTTCTGATACGATAATTATTAAGTTCATCTAATTTTAAAATATGATCATAGAATCAGAGAGTGGTAAAGTTTTCTTTTGGAAAGCCTGGGTTCTAAGAGATAAAGCTCTAGATGGGTAGGTGGCCATGTCTCCATCAATGGGGCAGCAGAGGAACCTGGTCTGTGGAGAGCGGAACAGATGAGAGATGGAAAGAGAGACCCCCATCTAAACTGAGGGTCCTCCGTCAGTTATTTCTGTAGCTCAGCTGCATTCTTCTTCTCGCCTTATCATTCTGTTCTATAAACCTACTGGAATGTAGTGACTTCCCTTTTAACCCAAGCTAATTATTGTCATCTGCAATGCCAAATGTCCTAAGTAACAACAAACAAACTTAAGCTCCAATTATAGTGCCTGGAATAATGGTGGGATAATTATAATACACTAAATCCCAAGGTAACCCTAATCTAAACTGTCGCGGCTACTCTAATATGGACTACTGTGGTCATTCCCAGGCCAGGAGGGAGAAGACTTAGAGAAAGAGGATGTAGCCATGTAGAATTGTTCAAAGGATTGCCACGGAGAGGTCAGAGTAGATTCTCTATGTTGCTCCAATGAAAAAAAACTGATACCAACGGTAGAAAGTTAGAACACAGATCTCAACAGTATAAAAATTGTCTTTCTAAGCATTAGAGTCATCCAACAATGGAGTGGATGGCCTAATGAAGTATCAAGGTCTCCATCAAGGGAAAGTCGGGCCAGAACTTGGGTATCACCTTATCTGGGAGTTTGACAGACAGGTGGAAACTCATAGCTATAATTTATTAGAAGCCTTTCTAAGTGTGAAGCACTGTACTTGACATGCGTTTTATGTAAATTTACACTTCATCTCTAGAAAAAATCACATGTAATAGATATCACCATATCCATTAAAATATTTGCCAAATATCATGTGTACGAGCAATATTTTAGTATTTTTTAAATGCAAAAGATAATTTGTGGAATTACATTATGGTTAGTTTCAATCTTTGTCCTGAGTATTTATAATTTTACCATTTCATGGCATATTTTTAGTTAATAAATGGTTCTCAATTTTGACTCAATTCTACATTAAAGGGTGACCCACTGTATTTTCAGGTAAGTATCACCTAAAGCACTTTCATTCCCATTACGATTCATTCAGTCTATTTACCCAAAAAGCCCCCTGTGATATTTTCAGGACATAGTGGATAATGTTCTTTCATTTACTGTATAGTAGGAAAACTCACTGTAGTTGTCTTACTGTAGTTGTCTCTAGCTGTGAAGCTCGTCTACTTGTCTTTCAGAGGTGGGTAACAAAAGCAGCTACACTTCCTACTTTACTGTTACTCTTCATCCCCAAATCTTTAACATTATCTGCTCCATAAATATTCCAAAATCACCACTTAAGGGTCTGCTTAACATCAGACTGAATGGCTCGTTCCTTTAGGAAGATAACCCATATCTGACAACTAGTCCAACTTACTGTATTCTTTGTAAGATAAGGAAATCTCATCACAATACGTTCTAAAATATTTTTTGAGACTTAAAGCTTTCTATAACGATCTATTTAATTTTGTATTTTTTTTTTACTGGATAGTATAAAAAGTCTGCTACATCATCTCATTGTTGCTTTAATTTCACTCCTTCTCCTTTCCTAGTTTGTCCCACATTCCTTTTCTTTATAAAATGTCAGTGAAAAGACTAAACATAAATATACAAAGATCAGAGCTAAACCAGATGCAGAGAGACTGACAGTTAATGCCAGATGCTGGAGACGCTCTTCAAATTAAATATTCAGCACCAGGTGGTTGAATTGGCTTAACAAAGGAACACGTGCTTATGAGGGATACAAAGATGGAGTTAGAGGGACTAGTTCTCATTTGGAGAAAATTAAGTTATTTAATGAAATAAATACAAGAAGGATTTGAAATCAAAGTAAAAATGAAATTAAGTTAAATCACTCATTCACGTCTATACAGAAGGGAATGTTATTGCAATTTGTAAAACTTCTTTTCAAAATTAATACTTAGGGCAAATGCTAGTATTTATAATATCAGTTAAAGGAAAAAAATCCTTTAATTATGCTTTAGTGACAGCATAATATTAAGTCTGTTTCCAACTCCCTACAGACTGGTAATAATTAAAATAATCAACTTTTCTTCATATGGGTTAAAGTACAAATAGAATAGCTTGTACAAATATACCGTATTTCTTGTACTGAAAGCTCTCAGAGCTGAAATTTCAGTTGGTGCCTTTAAAACTGGTTGCAGTAAATGAACTGACCACGTAGTATAAGTTTAAGCAGAAACGACCTCAAGGGCATTTTCAGATGTTTTCTCAACACAAGTGAAACAAGTCATTACAGATATGCTGTGACACGTGTTTGAGATAAGTGTTCACGGTCATTAAATTTATTTTTTAAGTGCACGATACGATAGAGATTAATGAGACATTAGCCTTTTAAAAATGTTTCAGACAATATTAAAAATATAGCAAATGAAGAGCCGTGTAGTCAATACATCGGAGTCTCCTGTAAGCCCCTTCCACCTCCCTAACTCTGACCTTGCAGAAATAACCACGCTTCTGAGTTTAGAGTTTATCATTTTGGAATGGCTTCAAGTCCCAATAGCAACTTATTTTTATAATAACAGTATAACAGAAATAAATAGTATTTCTACTGTGGATACTTTGTTAGAGTTTCTATACTTGTCAACAAGAAACACTTTGATACAGTTTAAGCCTTCCTCTAAGCAGCCATCTTTTATAACCCCAAATCTTCCGAGCGCTGAAATTTATTCCAAAAACCACACGTTAGTCATGATCATAAGAAGATGAACATGGGGGGTGCCTGAGTGGCTCAGTTGGTTAAACGTTTACATGTGGTTCAGGTCATGATCCCAGGATTCTGAGATCGAGTCCTTCATCGGCTCCCTGCTCAGCAGGGAGCCTGCTTCTCCCTCTTCCTCTGCCCTGGCTTGTGCTCTCTCTGTCAAATAAATAAATAAAACCTTTTTAAAAAAAAGGAGATGGGGGCGCCTGGGTGGCACAGCGGTTAAGCGTCTGCCTTCGGCTCAGGGCGTGATCCCGGCGTTATGGGATCGAGCCCCACATCAGGCTCTTCCGCTGTGAGCCTGCTTCTTCCTCTCTCGCTCCCCCTGCTTGTGTTCCCTCTCTCACTGGCTGTCTCTATCTCTGTCGAATAAATAAATAAAATCTTTAAAAAAATGTAATGAAAATTAAACATATAATGGAATACCATGACACAGGACACACTTGCTTGTCGCAGGGTGGTGGGGCAGTAGCTGGTTAGCTGCGCTGTTCAGAGCATGGTTCCTACCACCTGCGGTACCCCAAGTTGACCATATAGAAATCTTCTTCTTTAGTTGTATCTTTTTTACCATAATATTGTAACATAATTTTCAAGAGGTTATGCTTCTATGGGATTTGTAACAAGAAAGTGCAGACCCCTTATCTACTCTATCCCCCCACCAATTCCCTCTCCCCAGGGGCAGCTATGGTCAATTCTTCTAGCTATTTATTCTGGAATTTACTCTGTATTTCTAAATCACATGTATGGACTATAGTATTGCTTTCTGGGGGGGGACATAAAAGTTTTCTGCTGCTTCTGTAGCAAATTACCGTAAACGTGTCTTGAACAACACAGACCAACCATCATACAGTTCTGTAGGATAGACATCTGACACGGATCACCCTGGGCTACAATCCAGGTGCCTCTGTGTTCCTTCCTGGAGGCCCTAGAACAGAATCCATTTCCTGGCTCTTTCTAGCTTCTAGAAACATTCCTTGGCTCATGGCCTCCTTTGCCCATCTTCAAAGCCAGCAAACTGCTTTTCTTAAGCATTTCCATCTTCCTTCTTTCTTTGAATGATTCTCTGCCTCCTTCTTTCATTTGTAAGGACCTTTGTGATTACATTGGGTCGACTAGATAATCTAGTGTAATCTCCCTATTATAACACCATCTTGTGAACAAACTTAATTCCATCTAGCTTCTTAATTCCCCTGGGCCACGTGATGTGACACATTCACAGGTTCCGAGGATTAGGATGTGGGCATTTCAGGGGATATTTATTTGACACAATGCAGGGGAACTGGGGCTCATCATCCAAAATGTAGGCTTTCACTCAATCGTCTTATTTTCTGGCTGTTTTGCGTAGCAGCCAAATCTTCGATATTTCTGGTGTCCCGAAGTCCTTGGTCCTGTTTTTCCATCAGTCTTCTGTTGTCATAAAGAAAGGTCATAGTGGGACTGCATGTGACTGGATCAGGAACCCAGAGGTTTATCTGATCCTTAACTAATTCTTTTGTTTTCTGTCCCATTTTACTCCCCCATCCTTAGGAATGCCATGTCCCCCTCTCAATTCTTGAAACTTTCTGAGGTTCTGTGTTGTGAATTGGCTGGTTTCCAGGCTTGGTCCCTGAAAGAAGTTAGCTTCTTTCTGCTTACGGGCATTTTTCTCACGATTCTTTTCTCTCCCATTCTCTTGCTCCTTTTGGCTAAAAAATTCTTTGCTGTGATTTTAAAAGGACTTCAGGAGACAGTTGAAGCAAATGTGTGTGTCCCATCAGCCATGTCTAACCAGGAGTGTAGTATACTCATTTCACAGCAGAGAAGGCAAAGTCCTAAGGATATCAAATAACTTGCCTATGGCCACAAAACTAGTTAATTTGAAACCAGAATTCCTATCGAGGCTTTTCTGATTCTTACATTGGGAGGAAGATTAGATGAGATGAACTTTAAGTTCTCTCCCTGAACTAAGATTTTATGAATGTGGTAAATCAAAGTCATTCTCAGGATTTATTGTCTCTTTCACCTGAAAGCCAATTCGTAGCTACCAACATGTCATATAATGTCTACGGGATTATAATTAACTTGAGAAATATTTGTCCTTGTAATTCATTTGTGCCATAAACACAATGGTCATCTGATAAATATTAGAATGAAAGAATAATGAATGCTTATTTGCCAAAGAGACTTGATCTTCAGGGTCAATGAACCTATAATTCTGGGAACAGTTCCCGCCAGAGCAAAGGCTCAGATTAAGCCCCTGATACAATGCAATGCTAATTCTGATAGCAGCCTTCTGTGCTTTGTGAGTGAGCCGTCTGTGAATGGTCTTCCCACCGCTCTTTCATAAACACGTTTGAGAAAAGGTGGCCGTGGTCATTTGTGTGGCTCATTACCATTTGGTAATATTGCCGTAGGATCTAAATCTCAGGAATTTTTTCTTGATAACATTTTTGGTATTTGGGAGTAGAAGGCATCCATGTTAGTGGTATATTCCTTACAGTTTCCCAGCCTCAGATAGAGTGGAGAAGGTGTTAAGCTAGGGCCCTAGCCTTAGAAGCTTTAAGAATTAAAAAGTTTATAGTGTCAAGACAATGGGAAGGTAAGCCACAGACGGGGGGAAAATATCCACTAAAGACACACCTGATAAAGAAGTGTTACCAAAATATACAAAGAACCCTTCAAACTTAACAATAGAAAAATGAACAACCCAACTAAAAAATGGATAAAAGACCCAAAGAGTCACCCCACCACAGAAGATATAGAGATGGCAAATAAGCATATGAAAAGAGGTTCCACATCCTATGTCATTAGAGAATTGCAAATTAAAACAACGAGATACCACTACACACCTACTAGAATGGCCAAAATCCAGAACACTGACAGCGCCAAATGCTGACGAGGACATGGAGCATCAGGAACTCTCATTCACCACTCTTGGGAATGCAAAATGGTACTGCCACTTGGGAAGATACTTTGTCAGTTTCTTACAAAACTAAACATACTCTTACCGTAAGATCTAGCAGGCATGCTCCTGGGTATTTATCCAAAGGAGTTGAAAACATGCCCACATCCAAACCTGCACACAGATGTTTATGCATCATTGCTATAACTTGAGAGCAACCAAGACGTCCTCCAGTAGGCAAATGGATAAATGGTGGTACATCCAGAGAAGAGAATATTATCCAGCACTAGAGAGAAATGGTTATCGTGGGGTCAAGGGTGGGCCACCCAAACATACCCCAATGGCATACTGATTATTTTGAGTTGAAGGTACACAGGAAACAGCCCTGCAAGAACACTCAGACCCTCCTTTGTTCCCCTGCAATGAGGAAACAAATTGCCCATCTGAACGGTGCCCTCCCTGTACTAAGATGTAAAAAGATATCCTTATCACCAGAGATAGGAACCTTAAAGCCAAGAAAGCTGTGGAAACAAACCTCGTTACTTTTTATTAATCTACTAGCACAGGCCAAATTCCCCTAGAATTCCTTACTAATTAAAGCTCCTAAACACCTGTTGTTGTTGTTGCTGTTTAATCTTATAAATTCACCACAAACTTATCATCTCTTTGTTTAAAATGTATAAAAACTGCCTGCCTTGGTCATTTCTTTGGGTCTCATTTTCATCATTGGGCCTCTGTGCACAGGCAATAAAACTTTGTTTTTACCTGTTAATCTGTCTCATGTAAATTTAATTCTTATTCCAGCTTAAGGAACTTGGACAAAGAAAACTTTCTTCCTCCCCTTCACTCTCAAGCAATAAAATGACATGGAGGAACCTCCAATGTATATTACTAAGTGAAGGAAGCCAATCTGTACATGGTACATACTACAGGATTCCAACCATAGGACGTTCTGGGAAAGGCAAAACTATGGAGACAGTTAAAAGGCAAGTAGTTGCCAGGGTTGGGGGCAGGGAGGAATAAATAGGTGGAGATCAGAGGATTTTTAGGGCAAAGAAACTCCTCTTTATGACACTATAATAGAGGATACATGTTATTCTTCGTTTATCCAAACCCACAGACTATCCAAGTGTGAACCCTAATGTAAGCTATGGACTTTGGCTAATGATATGTCAGTGTAGGTCCATTGATTGGAACAAGGGTATCATTCGGATGCAGATACTGATAATGGGGAAATCATGCGAGTGTAGGGGCAAAGGGCACATTGGAACTCTCCGTACCTTCTGATCAATTTTGCTGTGAGCTTAACTTTTTTAAAAAATAAAATCTACTAAAAAAGTTGATAGTGTCCCATATCCATTGATTAAATTACAAGTTGAAAAAATTATGGTATCTCCATTATAAGTCAACCCTGAAACAGTATAAATCGTAAATTTTTCCCTCCTAAATGACAATGTCCTTACTTTTGGTGGGGTGGAATAGCAAATTCTTTCAAAGAAAATTTGTGCTCTCATTTTTGTGTGGGTGCTCCCACCTGCTGGAGCATGTGGTCTGTATTTTAGTGACCCAGTGGTAGGTGGAGGCCCTCAAATCATGTTGCTTTCCCTTCCCCACTGATTTCCTTGGTCCCCATGGCTGAGATTCACGGAAAGATACCAATCCTGAAAATCGCTGTCGTGGTGAGGTAACTGTTTAGGCCATAGGTGCGTAATTCCCCTTGGTTCCTGAGGTCCCTGGTGAGCGTGGTGACTCTTCAGAGGCCCCTTTCAAGGCTGAATATGGGTTAAGACAGAAAAATGTAAATTTGAAAGCTATCTCCTCTTGTTTAACTGCCCTAACTTAGGCAAGTTATTTTATCTCTTTGAACTCCAGATTATTCTGTGATATTTGTTTTAAAATACCAGTCCCTTAGGAGGATGGTGAGGAAGAAATGCAATAGCACACTTGAAGCAGTCAAGAGATAACATTTTACTCCTCTCTTCCTCAGGAGTCATTTTAACCAAGTTCACTAGTTCCTGAGTTAGCTGAGATATCAGACTTAGCTAAGAAAAGTCATTTAAACTAGTTAAAACAAAAGTGGTGCAAGAAGGCCCCTGTAAGGGGAACACAATGGTGAGGATTTCATGTCTTTGCAACAAACTGTTACAAGTGATGTCTTTTCTCAAGCGTGCCTTTTGTGCCGCTTAAATCACGCAAGGTGGTTAGATAGATACTGCTTATTCTTACACCCAAGTGGCCCATTCCCTGCTCACGGTCCTTGACAGGTGGGGAAATGTGTGGTTGTCTGAACCTAGTGTCTGTTTAGGGAGGTAGTGGTACTGTGTGTGGCATGGAGGGTGGGAGGCAGGGATTGTAGGCCAGAAGTTCTCTTAAGTGCACATAGTGGGGAAAAGCCAATCACCAAACCCTTTTGTGCGGAGGGCAGAGAGACTACCCAGCAGAGCCCTGATGGTAGCATGTGCCTGCTGGATACCTCTGCCTTTGGCCACACTGCTCTGAGGTCCTCCTGGCTGACAGGTGCTCCTTAACAAGGCGGAGGGGTTCTTGACATCATGGCGGCTTCTCTCCTTCAGATACGCTTATGGAGCGTGGGGGGCACAAGGATAAGTGGCGTATTAGAAATCATGGGAAAATAGGGACAGCGTGAGACTTAAACCCCCAGCTCCATTTTCTATTCACTCTGGATAATAAAGCAGCCACCCTTGTTGGGGTGGACGAGGAGGCTGTAAAAATCAAAAGCAGGAATGGGTGTGACGGAGCATATTGTGGGTGTGCCATAAATGACTTCCAAAATTAAAAATAAAAGTTAAATGTTGCAGAAATACAGAATAAGTCATAGCTCAAAAGAAACCTAGCTTTCCACGCCTCCTGAAATAACACCCAGGGAATTTTTTTGATCATTACCCCAAGTCTAAAACAATAGTATCACTTAAAAAATAACTCTATTTATATTTTACTGGCTTAAAACTGCCTTGAAAGACATTTTAATCAAACAGTGGCATACTCTTCCTAAATTAATTTGAGAGATTAAGTCATAAGGACTATTTGAAGAAACTTTTTTTTTTTTTTTTAGTTCTCCTTGAACACTTGGTATGTCAATAAATAAATGGATTTCTAACTCTGATATTTTAAGTATTTGGCTACTGTCTAGAAAAAAAAAAGCTTTTTTATATTTCTGAAAAGCTCCCTAATGTCATCTTAATTTTGTCAAAGTATTTAGTTTTGTATGAACACTGTCCTTTCCACAACTCACATGATTGCACAAAGACCAATTAATGAATTCTGACTTCCTTTTTGCATATACTTGGAGGCCATAACTCTGAAGACTCAGAATACTCTTTTCTGATACATTAGCTCATTTCTGAAGAGCAGCCCAAATTGGATCCCTTGACAACTTCAATCTTGTTTAACAGGAAAATAAAGGTATGAAAAAAAAAACAACAAACCCAAAACATTTCCCCAAATACAACCTGTAGGTTTCCACATAGAGAAACAAGATTCACACTTCCAGAAAGTAACAGTGCCCAATAGGGGAGAGGACGTTTTTATTGAGCACCTGCTATGGAACCAGAATTGTGCCAAGAACTTTTGATGCACAAACTCTACGCCATTCAGTCCTTACAAGGACCCCATGACACAGACATCCCCTTCACATTTTTGTGCATCCTGCTTCCCAAAGAGGTCTCTCTTCCTAGTGGCCCCACACTCCCTCTGTTTCCTCTCCAGGTGTGGCAGAGCTTCCCAGCACTTTCAGATTGTGGCACGTGTGGAAAAGCATAACATGTGCTCAGCACACTCAACAAACAGCAGAGCGTTCTGGTGCGTGTAGATAAGGCTTGGTGAAAAAATTCATATAAGAAATTATGAGAAAAATAGAATACATGTACTCTAGATGTTATATATTGAGTTTGTGCTACACTTATAAATGAAAGTATTTTAAACTTTTAATGAGAAACTTAACCCTGCTTTTCTGAACATAACTTTATTATTTATTAGAAATGGTTATTGGGGTGTAACTTACATCCAATGAAACACACACATTTTAACTGTAAATTTTTGATCTTTTTGACAAGTGTACACATCTCCCCCACTCAAGATATACTAGCACATTTTTATCACCCTAGAAAGTTCTTTTATGCCTGCTCTCAGTGAATGCCTGGATCTTAGATGCAGCTACCTGACCTCGTATATATTACTGTAGAAAGTTTTCCTATTATAGAACTTTGTATAAGTGGAATAATACAGCATATATTCTTTTGTGTCTCACTCCTTGTATTAAGCATTAGGTTTTCAAGACTCATTCTGCCTGTTCCATGTATTAGTAATTTGTTACTTTTAGTTGCTAAGTAATATTCCATTATGTGAATATACCATAGCTTGCTTATCTAATTTCCTGTTGATGGATACCTGGCTTATTTTTAATATTTGGCATTATAGGTAAGCTACTGTAAACATTCTTTCCCAAGGACTTTTGTGAACTTGTGAATTTTCGTTTTCCATGGATAAACACCTAGTGTTTACCTACTGTAAACATTCTTTCCCAAGGCCTTTTGTGAACTTGTGAATTTTTGTTTTCCATGGATAAACACCTAGTGTAAAGTGGCCAAGTAATACGGCAGATGTGTATTGAGCTTTTCACAAAACTACCGGTTTCCCAAAGTCATTGTATCATTGTACACACCTACTAACAATGCAGGAGAGTTCTGCTGCTTTCACATCTATGTCAGTGGTTAGGGGTGTTAATGTTTTTACTTCCAGCCATTCTGGTTGGTTTGTGATGATATCTAACTATCATTTTAATTTGAATTTCCTTGATAAATAATTATGTTGAGCACTTTTTTTTTTTCATGTGTTATCAGCCATTTAAAAAATAATCTTTTGTGAAGTGTTCAAGAGTTACTCAGTTTTTATTTAGGTTGTCTTTTTATTTTGAGTTTAAGTGTTCTTTATATTCTGGATATAACTCCTTTGTCAGATGTTGCTTTAGAAATATTTTCTCCCCACCTGGGACTAATGTTTTTCTTTTCTTAATGGTATTTTTGTTACATGCTGAAGTTTTTAGTATTAAATGAAGTCCAATTTGTCAGTATTTTATTTTATGGTTACTGCTTTCTCTATGTTCTCTATGATTTTTTCACTCATACCAAAGGCATGAAAATATTCTCTTATGTTTCATACTATTAAACTTTAGAGTTTTAGCTTTTAAACTTGGATCTGTGATTGATCTGAAATCTTTTGTGTATGTGTGATATACATTTGGAGATTTTCTAGATTTGTACTATCTGATACATTAGTAACTGGCCATATGTGGATAAATTTAAATTAATTAAAAATGAATTAAAATTAAAAATTCAGTTGCTAAGTCACTCTAGCCAAATTTCAAGTGTTCAATAGTCACACACAGACAGTGACTATCATCGTCAATACAGATATAGAACATTTCTACCACTGCAGAAAGTTCTATTGGAATATTTTATTATCACTGAGTTCTGATTTAATAATATTGCAACCAGAGAGTATCCTCTGAATGATTTTGACTTTGGAAATTTAACAAGACTTGTTTTATGGCCTAGAAAATAGTCTACCTTGGTGAATTCTTCCCGTGCACTTGAGAAGATTACACAGTCCTTTTTTGTTCTTGAGCGTAGTGTTCCCCAGCTGTCAGTTGAGTTAGATCTTCCATGTCTTTGTTATTTTGTTGTTGTTGTTGTTGTCTAGTTGTTCTTTTTTTAAATAATTTTACTTTATTTTTATTTATTTATTTTTTTTAAAGATTTTATTTATTTATTCAACAGAGATAGAGACAGCCAGCGAGAGAGGGAACACAAGCAGGGGGGAGTGGGAGAGGAAGAAGCAGGCTCATAGCGGAGGAGCCTGATGTGGGGCTCGATCCCATAACGCCAGGATCATGCCCTGAGCCGAAGGCAGATGCTTAACCTCTGTGCTACCCAGGCGCCTCTGTCTAGTTGTTCTATTAACTGCAGAGAGATGGGTGATAAATTCTTCAACAATTGTGGACCAATCTACTCTATAGTTCCATCACATTGAAAATTGTTAATTTCTGTGGTCACTTAACCATGTCATCATTATGAAATGCCTCTCTACTTTGGTAATACTTGTTGTCTTGAAGTCTACTTTGGTTATAAAATAAAATAATGGTAGACTTTTAATGGTTAGTATTTGCAGTTTATATCCTTTTCCACTTTCCACTCTTCCACTTTCAACTTTTCTGTGTCTTTATGCTTGAAATGTGTTTCTTGTCAACAACGTACAATTCAGGGTATTTTTGTTTTTGTTGTCTTTTAGCTAGTTTGACAATCTCTAGCTTTTAATTTGGCTCTTTAGTCCATATGTAATTACTGATACATGTAGGTTTTAATCTACTGTAGTGATATTTACTTTATATTGTTCACCTGCTCTATACTTCTTGTTCCTCTTTTTCTGACTTTTGTGTGTGTGTGTGTGTGAATTAAGTATTTTTATTTTCTGTGTTAGTTATTATCATTTATGTCTTTTTATGCAATTTTATTTTTCAGTGGTTGTCTAGAGTGGTTGGTCTAGAGATTATAATATGCATCTCTAACTTGTTTCATCTACAAGAAGAAATTATTCTACTATTGTATAAGCAATGTAAGAATCTTAAAATAATGTACTTTAATTATTACTTTCTCACCCTTTGTGTTCTTATCATATATTCTATTTCTAAATATGCCAGAACCTCACATAGCATGGTTATTATTTTACTTTAAAAGATCAAGAGTTTTTAAATTGTGTGTGTGTGTGTGTGTGTTTAATGTCCTTCATATTTACTAACATGTTTTCTCTTTCTGGTATTCTTCATTTCTTCTTCAAGAACTGGGTCTCTATCTGGCGTTGTTTCCTTTTAGCCTAAATAATTTATTTTGGTATTCCTTATAGTAGAGGTCTGTATGAAACAATTTCCTTCACTTTTGCCTTGTTGAAAATATCTTTGTTTTGCCTGCCTTTATTTTTGGAAAATAATTGCATGAAAACTAGAATTCTAGATTGATTTTTCCCCCCTCTTCTCAACATTTTAAAGATGTCATTCCACTGTCTTCTGGGCTCCATTGTTTCTAGTGAGAAGCTGTAATTTCTATTGTTGTTCCCTTTATGTAATATGTCTTATTTTCACTGGCAGCTTTTAAGATGTTCTCTTTATGTTTCTTTCTCAGCAGCTTGATTATGATGTGTCTAAAAGTGCTTTTATTGGTGTTTGTGTTTATCCTTCTTTGAGTTTGCTGAGTTTATTGCATCTTCAGTTAATGTTTTCCATATATTTTAGAAAATGCTAGGCTATTCAAATATTTCTTCTGCGACTCAAATTATATGGTCATTTGAATATCATATATTATATATATATTTATATACATTATATATAACATATATATCAGATATCTGGAATGCAAACAGAGTTCAAAATCAAACTGATAGTCTTCAATTTCACAGATTCCTCCCTCCAATGTGTCCAGTCTGCTAATAAACTCATTGAAAGGATCCTTTATCTATCATCTATTTTTCATTTCTAGCATTTCCGTTTGGCTCTGCAATTGTCCATCTGTTCAAACATGTTGTTCACTTTTTTCACTCTATCGGTTTATATATTTATTATTATTATCTTAAAGTGCTTATCTGATAATTCCAAAATAGCTCTATTCTACAGGACTGGTTTTATTTACAGTTTTCTCTTTGAGGAAAAGTAATTTTTTTTTTTTTACTTTTTCCTGTGTCTTTGAGTTTGATTTTGATTGAATTTAGACATCACAAATTACATGTAAATGGTAGAATCTGAAGAAAATAATAATCATATCTAGAAAAGAGTAGACCTTTTTTGTCTGGCAGGCCACTGCACAGAAGTTTTGAGACACTCTTACCTGTAGTCGATTTTGGTCTGAAGGTTTTGCTGCTTTAGTTAGATTCAGTTTGCTATAGGCTTCACATTATTTGATAGAGGAGTCAGAACCTTCCCTCTAGCAAGACTTGCGATGTGAATGCTTTAGCGGAATTTATCAGTTCTTCTTCTCTGTCTTTGACTTTCTCAGGCCCTGTTTGCCTTTGCCTCATGCCTGTCTCGACCTTCCCGCCCTCTCCCAACTACACACGGCCCCTCCCTTGTCCTCAGCCCAAGGGCCTGGGGTTTCTCTCAATATCCCTGTGATGTCCTAGGACTTCAGCAGGGGCTGAGGTGTCTTCTTGAGCTCTCCAGGTCTTCCTCGAATAGGTGAAAGGACCCACCCTAGTAAGGTGAGGCCATAAGTATCAGTGGAATTTCTCAGTTCTCCTTAGACTTGGGCAGGTCATGCACACTGGCAGATGGGAAAAGAGATGTTTTCCTCAGATTTCCAGTTCCCTCCCAGGGGCAGACAGCTGCTGTCTCATAATCAGCCAGGCTCTGAGTTCCGGGGGGCGGGGGCAGGGTCCCTTCTGTTCTGCTCAGAGGTCAGCAGGCTCCGCACACCTGGGCCTCAGGAGCTTTTGCTCTTTTCCCCTACCCTCAAGCTGTTTTGTGAGCTCTCAGTGAAGGCCCAAAGGAAAGAGTCAGTGGGTGGGAGCAGATCCCTGTGTCTGAGCTCTTGGGGAGTCGAAATCCCCTTAACATTGAGCTAAATGTGCAGCTGCTGGTTCCTTATCAGCTTCCTCTTTCCGTTCACCGTGCTGTCAAGCCTAAGCGCAGTTCTCCTAGGAGGTCATTGCCACTTCTTGTATTTGGGTTCGGCAGGTTTCTTTACAACTTGAATGCTCTTACAGGCTTTAAAGAATTACGATTTTGTAGATTATCTGGCTCGTTCTTATTGTTAAGGTGGGAGCAATGTTCTCTTGTGACTTTCTATATCCCAAGTGGGAGTGGAAGCCAATATAGCTTTTTCTATCAAGTTTAATGGTGGAATGGTTACAAGCAAATCCTAATTGCCTTTTTAATGTGTTCTCTTCACGTTCTCATCATCATCATTGAAAACAGCTTCACACAGAGGTGATAAAAAATTTGAAACCTTTTTTTATTTTATGACCAAACATTTGCAAGAATTAAAGTTATATTTAAAGATTTTAATAGGCTTCCTTTTTTATTGACAAATGGTATGTTAAATTTTATTTTATAAGAATGCACACAGAGTTCAAATGCGAACTATCTGTTGCATATCAAGTATTTGAAAATAACAGTGAAGCTCCAATTTACAGAACACGCATGGCTGGCAGTCACCAGGAGCCTCCTGGGTTGCTAGCACAAGCAATCGGCCACAAAGCAACACTTATCTATTATATATGAAATAGAGATTTGGGGCTACACTGTCTAGAGCTGCACCTGCCAGGAGCCCCTGACTACCTTCACCCCAACAAGCAGCACCTTGGGCTGTGTGCCCCGCTCTGTGGGCATTTGGAATATGTACTCTAGCGGGTCTGTGTGTCCCTTTTTCTCGGTGGGCAGCTGAGTGTTTTGCAGCTGGCTGTTGACATAGAGGTCCAGGTGGAACTATTCTCGATGCCATCTGAGAGAAGCATGGGCCCACCACTGAACCTTGCCACACTTGGGTCACCCTTCAGGGAGCCTTGGAAGAGACTGCTGTGGCTAGAGTTGCCTGACCTTGTGTTCCTGCCACCCCAGGCTTGTCTGGTTGTGCAGCGGGCTGAGAGAATCATTATCTTATGGTCTATCTTAAACCATTGGCATACACCAGTCGCTCAGAGACCGGGCAGACTCACACTGCTTCCTGGTCGCTCCCCGCCCTTCTTCCTTCTCTCACTTAATCCTGTGTTCTGAGTTTTGTTCTCACTTGTAAGATAAAATGCATATAAACATGACAGATAAACAATGGGTAGTGTTTTAGTGTAAGTATGTCTCAAATATTGCTCAGGACCTACTTACATTAAAGAATTATTAATTAAAGAGTTATGTATTTTTTATCTGAAATTCTAATGTAACTGGGAGTCTTACGTTTTTATTTGTTAAATCTGGAAAGTCAACTCTTTTGGATGTAGCCAGTAATAAAGCAAACTCCTGATTATTTTTGTCCTTGGCTAGCTATGTTGAGTTGACCAGCACACTCAACTTCTATATATGCATCAGCTCCATCTATGTGACGCGGTTGGGTGAGATTCAAATGAGATAATGAAAGTAAATCCTGTTGGTGTCCTTACTCTACAGAGGTAAGAGCCAGCATAATGATTATGGAATTCTAGGTAAAGTGACTAAGCTCTGTTAAAAGTACTTTTGCTTTTCAGGCGGGATGGTGGCCATGAGGGAGATAGGATAGAGTAGCTAGGGCATTCTCAGCCTCCGTTTGAATCCTGATTCCACCACTTAACCAGCTGTGGGATGCTCGACAAACTATTCAGCATTGCTACACCTCAGTCCCTCTCTATGTAAAGTGGAGATGCTATTAGGACAGAGCTCCCGGGGCGCAGGGTGCTAGCACTTACAGTAACAGTGGCAGGCAGCAGGTGCTTGGTGGGTGAGAAGGTCATTCCTGTTTTGCTGAAAGGAGACTTTGGTACTCCTCCCACTACATCAAACAGGAGATTGCCTCCACCACCTTTTCATAAACATTTCCCTGAGATATTAATAGATGTCCCATAGTAAAAAAAGTTCCTACGATCAAAAGTTTGAGAAATGCTGCACATTACATGCACTGTTGAAGCTTCACACCGCACATTTGCACATCAAAGCTTCTGAGAGGATCCATTACAGGGAAACGTGTTCTATTTATTTTCCCAGGATTTCTTAAATGTATTTATACATGAAACACCTCTTTTATGGCCCATCTATTAACATCCTGTGTAACTATTTTCACCTGCCAACATCCTTGTTATAAAAAATTCTTCCAATGCAAGGGACAAAGTCAAGAGGTACTACTATTAATGGGCAATGCAACAAGAAATAAAAGTTGATTTAAAGTGATAAAAAAGGGGCACCAGGGGGGCTCAGTTGGTTAAGCCTCTACTTTTGGCTCAGGTCATAATCTCAGGGTCCTGGGATTGAGCTCTGTGAAGGGCTCCCTGCTCAGCAGGGAGCCTGCTTCTCCCTTTCCCTCTGCCCCTCCCCGCCCCCGCTTGTGTGCACACTCTCTCTCTTTTTCTCTCTCTCAAATAAAAAAAAAATAAAGTGATAAATATAATCAACAGAGGCAGTGCAAATAGTGGTTAAACTTCATGGAAGTTAGGTGTTGCTATGGTGTTACAGGTGAGATAAACCTTCACCTACTAAAGAGAGTCTGGAGCTTTACCCTCAAATTAGTACACAAAGCTAGAGGGACATAAACACAGTATGTGTGGGCCGTGCGGTAACTACCGAGACAACTGAAAACAGGGATGGGAGGAGCACCCATGGAGAGGACCATCTTTCATCACACATCCCTCTGTAAACCTGATGTTAAAAACTTGCTCATGAGGTCCTTGGATAACAATTTACAAATAAAACAAACAAACAAACTTTGACTTCTCCAAGTTTTCGGGCTTGGTTAACTCTAGGCTGGACCAACTCTAGACCTGGTGAAAGAGATACATGTAGGGAATCAGGACCCCCGCATCCCCTCCACTGGCCAGTGGAGCTAAGATCCATCACCGCTAGCCAGCTGTAACTGCACGCAGTACTTCCCACCTGCTCCCTTTCAATTCTGTGCTTGCTTTAGTAATCTTCCTGCCCTCCCTCACTTCTTTTCTTTTTCACATTTCACGCTGCCCTGCTGTTCTGTATTACAATGTAAGATTAAAAAGGAACTAATAAGCCCAGGGCAACTGGCTGATTGGCAAATTCAACTACCATACTATCTAGACAATACTAGGACTGTTTTTCCTCCCAGCAAATCCATACGTGCCTGCTCCTATCTGGCATTTTTTTTTTTTTTTAGCAAAAGATCCTGAAAATTCACCAGTAATCCTAAGATAAGAAGAATTTCAAGATGCAGCAAGCTTTAGAAATGGGCTCCAGATGCATTATCTCAGCTCCCTTAAATTGCCAAATCAAATCAGGGTGGCCTGACTGCCTGATTAAGTGATTAATTCTGCCTAGATTTCCATTTCTGGGATTTTTGGACTTCAGGTATGTTCTAGATTAAAGCATTAGACTTTTACCAAGAAATCTGAATTTGGTTCCCCCTTGGTATATGTGTGCAGTTCACATTAGAGACCAAATTTCATCCATCAAAACTCAGCTCAGAATTCCTTTCCTTTCTGAGCCCTGATTTCTTCCTTTGTTCTCCAGACACTTTTACTCATAATTGCCCATAAGGTCTCATACACACTTTTGCACCACCATCTCCTATGCTGTGCTACAATCTGCTTACCTGTCTATCCTGACTTTCCTAGAAGGTACATTTTAGACATACAGATGGTGTGTATAATCCCTTCCCATTGAGCATAGGCAGGACCTGTGAATACGATGGGATAGCACTCCATTGATCAGGTTACAGTACATGGCAAAGGCGACGGGATAGTCAGTCTGAGATTACCTTACTTACATCAGGCTGTCCCAGGAGGTGGCCGGGGCACAGCACAGCTGATATCTTGACGTTAGCCCACAGACACAGAGTTTGGACTTCTGATCTGCAGAACTATATAATAATAAATGTGTGTCATTTTAGGCCACATTACAGCAGCCATAAAAAACTGATAGGGATTGCAACCCCTGCCCCGTTCTCTATGATTTTGGTGACAGTCACGTGCTTACCCTCGTTGCTCCCCAAAAGAGAAGAGGCGACCTGACCAAGATTTTCTATCCTGGATTTAAAATGTGAAGTGAACTGAAACCAGGATTAGAATGGAAGGCATTTAGAGCTAAATCATCTTAGTGCGATACCCAGAATCAGGCTCTTAAATGAATTTCAACAGCTGAGGTCCTTCCCAAGGCGGACCATTCTGATTACCCTTTAAGCCAGTTAGCACCCCAGTATCTTCGTGAATTCCTTTTTTTTTTTCTTAAGTTAGCCAAATGCAGTTTCTTTTGCTTGCAGCCAAAAAAATCCTACCGGCTATCATTTGGTCAGTACTTACTAACTTCTCCCCAAAATATTCTCTCTGGTTTGACTTCTCCTTACAAGTACTGTGTTTTGTCTTTACTTACATTTTAACTCTTTATAATAATTAACACTTTACACTTCAATTCTTTACAATAACTCCTAGAGTAATTCTAGGATTAGCTATTCGGAGACCGATTTCCCTTTAGGGAAATAGACACAAAGGGTTAACTTGCCCGATGTCGTCACACGGCTGTTTCATAGCAGCACCTGAATTCAAACGTGGATTTCTTAATTTCAACTGTCCATTACCCCAGCCACCAAGATATATATGTGAGACAGACAGAATTGACATGACAATACATTAGTTTCAGGGGTACGACATGATGATTCAATATTTATATGTAGTACAAAATTTCCACGAGTCTAATGAACGTCCATCACCACACATATTTTTTTGTTGTTGTGGTAAGAATTTTCAAGATCTACTCTCTTAGCAACTTTCAAATATACAATATGGTATTACTAACTACAGCCACCATGATATATGTTATATCCCCAAGACTTATTTACTTTGTAACTGGAACTTTGAGCTTTTTAACCACCTTCACTCATCCACTAGGCCAAATTGCTTTAAAATAAATGATGTTTGTCAAAGAAAGGTGAAAGAGGTATTCCTCACAGAGGGAAGAGAAGAATCTATGGTTAAGGGCAATGCAGCTGTTGCAGATAGACAAGCCACAGGGGAAGATTATTTGAGAAGGGAGGAACCCTCTGGCTACAGGAATCAATCCACCAACGCTGATTGTTCCTCCCAGTATTGTGTTCTGTGCTGTGATGTTTGGACAAAATATTATGGACAAGAATTATGAGAAACAAAAGACATGATTCCTGTTCCCATTGATGATAAGGCCAATGGCAGCAAAGAAAAGGCCGTTGGGAGGATTATAGGAGATAATGCCAGGAAATCTCTCAGCAAGGTGTTTGGCAAGTAATGAGGCAAAATAAACATTTACCTAATTCTAGGACTGACCAACATCTCTGTCAGAGACAGTCTTCCTTTAGAGGGATTGGCCCAAGCTTACGGCCCTGATCCTATGTTGGTGGGTTTCCTGCTTACTTGTCTGAAGGCAATCTTATTTTCCTCCTTTTTTAGACCCCCAGAGGGATTTTCACTTTGAGCTCCCACATATGCCCCCCTCCAATGTCTATCAGACAATGTGGCAGAATGGAGTTTTCTCCCTCCACTTTCCCATTCCCTCTTTTCCTGGACTGAGTGGCGAGAAGGCCATCTTTGATGAGGAGAGAGTGTGGGCAAGAGAGGGCCTTGGAACCATATTGTTAGCAGCATTAGCTAGAGAAATGTTGACTGTCTTCCATGATTCCCTCTGAGGCTAGGTATCAGACCAACATCCTGGAAGGAATGGAAGGGCCCAAGCCTTCCCTTCCAGCACCATCTAGGGGAAAATATGACAGTCCAAAGAGGAAGAGGTGGGGGCTGGGGGAAAGGCAGAGATAAAAAGATCAAGAGACAAAAGGGAGAACTGAAAGTGGAACAGAGAAGAGGTGGACTGAGAGGGACAAGTAAGTTGTTCATTCATTCTCTGGATATGTATGGGCATCTTTTCAGGGAATGTGCTTGTGGGAAAAGGTTCCTGCCCTCAAGGAACTCACATGCCAGGGAAGATGTGAACAATAAACCTGTGAACAAATGGACAAGCTAGATGATTTCAGAGAGGGCCACATCCTAAGACAAGGTACAAGAGAATGATGTGATGGAGAGTCCCCGGGGGCGAGAGTGGGAGATAAGGAGACCTGGGCAGGTCTCTGAGGAGGTCTGAAAGATGGGAAGGCAGCATGCAGAGATGAAAGAATGTTCCAGGCAGAAAAAGAACCACAAGCCAACATGGAGGTAAGGAGAAAGACTGGTCCAGGTAGAAAGAAGACAAACATTCAAAGTCTTGATGGCCACGTGCCTGGTGTGGTCAAGCAATGGCAAGTAGACCGTGGGTCTGGGATCTGGGGGCATGCATGTTTCTGCTCATCCACGTTTATAGTTGAGGAACCCAAGGCACATTAGTGAGCTGGCTCTCCCGGAGGGACAGAGCCACTGCTGAGCTGAGCCAGGCTGAACCCGAGGCGTCTCCACCACAGCCACTCACTCTTTCCCTTAAGCCATGGAGATTTTCTCTGGATCCAGCTCGTAGGCTGCTTGCTCTCCAAGAAGTTTGGGTTTTCTTTACTGTTTCCATGATGTCCTAAAGAAACCTTAAGTGACATCATTCTTAGTATTAACCTTTATTATTTGGCAATTCTACCATTTTCCTCCTGTTTTATGTCCACCCTTCCTTTTTTATGAAGTCAAGCCTGCCTCCCCACACTGGGTTTATTCAGCCACCTCAGCAGGCCTCTAGAGACAGAGTCTTCTGGGCCAGGAGAGAATAGCTTTTCCATGTCTAAGAGAAAGAGAGGTGGGCTTTAATCACAGGGTCCCCCTCCAAATGCTCTAGAGCACGGGGAGTGGCAGGGGCCTAGCTCTTACCCCTCTCCTTTGCTTACTCTGATATTCCCACTCACCTGAGGGCAGACATCATAAGGATTCTCAAACTTCATAGAAGGTGATAGAATTTTGGCTGGAGCCTGGTAAGAATGCAAATTCCAGGGCCCTACCACCACAGGCTCTGACTCAGTGGACCTGGGACAGGGCCCAGGAATCTGCATTTAAAAGATATCTCCAGACAATTATCATATGGATTCACTCATTTATGGAACATAAGAAGTAGGAAGATTGGTAGGAGAAGGAAGGGAATAATGAAAGGGGGGCAAACAGAAGGGGGAATGAACCGTGAGAGACTATGGACTCTGGGAAACAAACTGAGGGCTTCAGAAGGGAGCGGGTGGGGGAATGGGATAGGCCGGTGATGGGTAGTAAGGAGGGCACGTATTGCATGGTGCACTGGGTGTTATACACAAGTAATGAATCATGGAACTTCACATCAAAAACTAGGGATGTACTACTGTATGGTGACTAACATAATATAATAAAAAAAATTATAAAAAAAATAAAAACAAAACAAAAAAAATTAAAAAAATAGAAGATATCTCCATTCCCAAAGTATTAAAAGTAGCTTTGTTAAAAACAAAACAAAGAAGACATCTTCATCAATTTTTCTCTATATCAAAATAAATCTGATTCTGGCGACACAAATATCTTCCTTCATCTTTTAATTCAAATATGTGCATTAATACGAGTTTCAAAGCATTATTTAAGATTTCTTGAGTATAATTTGAATTTAATATTGAGTAAATAGTAGATATTATTAACACTACTGAGAGATAAATTAAAGGATACATATTATAAGAAGGTTAAAATGATATATTAAAGTGGATATAATTAATTTACCCACCTTAACTTGGTAATTAATTTATCCACAGCAAGTTGTAAAACCAACTAAAATACCAAGTTGCTATTTCTCATTTATTTATTAAAATATAATTTGACTCAGCTTCAATCTCTGTCAGTCCTGAGGACCCTCCCTTCCCAGAGGTCACAGGATGAAGGCGGCTTAGACAGTGTCTGAAAAATTGTGGGGATCCTCTAATATTCTGTCTATCATGGGGGCCCTCGATAGCTACATGTTTTAAGTTCACAGGTATCCCTTGAACCTGACAGTTCTCCTGCTTCCTGGCTGGGCTTGGGGGTCTGGGAAGCCGGCGGGGAGGGGAGGGCTGGGACCCTGGTGTCAAGTGCCCAGCCTCTCTGGGCAGCCAAGCGGGTGTTATTCTTTCCACAGACCTGCCGCCTTCTTCTGGAGGCCTCTGCACAGCTGTATGGGGTGGGGTAACACTACCAAGGGAACCCTCAGAATTCCTCTCCTTTCCAGTTAGGGCACCAGTCTGAAATCTGCATTTGTAATACATTCCCTCAAGGAATTCTGACTTCCAGGAATGCTGCCCTAAGGGAATATACTCTGGATTCCTGTGTTCTTTTGTTCATTCACTCACTCTGCAAGTGTTTATTGCCCTTTGCTCTGTACCAGGAACTGTTCTAGACACTGCAGAAGCAGTCATCCAAACAGGCAGAAGTCCCTACCCTCATAGAGCTTACACTGCTCTGTGGTGAGGCAGACAGTAAACAAGCTAACAAGGAAACACATAGGATGCAGAGGCAGGTGGTGATGGGGAAGAGGCACGCAGGGGAAAGGGAAGAGGGACGGGGTGCTTCTCTCAGAAGGGTTATGGGGTCTCCTGGTAAGGATGTCCTCTGGGGCCAGCCCTGGAGGAAGTGAGAGCTCTCCAGGAAGAGGAGCCCTGGGCAGACCCTAGCAATTTTGCAGGCTGAGGCTAGGTGATGCTTCGTGTCTCTGGGTGGGGGTGGGGGAGGCCAGTGTGGCTAGAGCAGAACAGGGGAGGCAAGACTGCATTTACACGGCTAGGCAGGGTCAGCCAGGCGGCCAGCTGGGCCAGAGGAAGAACCCGGATTTCACTGAATGTGGAAGGATAAACCCCTTTGGATCCTGGCAATGACCACCATAGCGCATGCTGCTGGTGCCCTGCTCAGAGCCTCTGGGATTCCTTTTATTTGCTGTGGGTCATTCGCCCAGCTTCTGTGTACTTTCAGAGGACTGCCCAAGTGCATTGGAGCCATCACTCCAGGGTGAACGGAAGAGCCAGAATAGCCTGAAGAGCTTAAAGTCTGCTGGGTGGAGGGGGGAGCCATGGCCCCAGGCCAATGCTGAGGGCTCTGGTGGCACAAAAGGGCTGACCCCCCTCCCTAGCCTGCTGATGGCCCCCACTCTCTCTTTTGTCACTTGCACCAAATCTTCGGTTCAAGTTCTGCTTCTGGGAGAACCCACCCATGACAACCCCCAGAAAGCTAATCCCCTGTCAGCTCTCCATTTATCAGACCGTGTTCCATGTCCCCCGTGGAGAGCTTGGCTGGCAGCCTCCAGCAGGGATTCTGTGTAATTCCCACTTGCCTCCCACTCCTTCGGCTTTATCTTCTCGCTACTTCTGAGTTTGAATATCTCCCCATCACGGGGAGTTCACAGCACCGTTCTGGGGAGGCAGCAGAGGCTACTACAGACGTTCCCATCCGAGAGAGCGCTTCCGTCTTGGCTCTGGCACCTGCTGGCTGTGTGGGCGAGGCGCCTGTGCCATCTGAGCTCCAGCGTCCTCATATGGGGATTGGCGATAATCGAGCCACCTGGCCAGGTACTTGTGCCAGTTAACTGCCACCAAGGGTGGGAAGTGGGTAGCTTCGCCATAGCTGCTCAGGAAATGCCAGAGACTTCCTTTCCTATGTTACTCTCAGATCTTCAAACTCTCCTCCCTTTCCTCAAGGAGCTGGGGGAGGCTTTCAGAAATGATCATTTAATAGCAAACATACATTGTATATTTACTAATCTTCCAGAAGAGTGTTAAATGCTTTGTACCTGTAATCTCTCTGAGCTCACTTACCTTGTCCGCAATTTAAAGTAGACAATGTATTTGTGTGTGTGTGTGTGTGTGTGTGTGTGTGTGTGTGTCTGTGAGAGAGAGAGAGAGAAAGAAAGAGAGAGAGATTTTGGTTAAGCTAATACAGGCAGATCTTCAAGTATTCGGGCTGGATAAAATATTTTAGAAAGATACAGAGAGACCTCCAGCCTGAATTGTTAGAAATGACTCAGAAGAGCTACATCCCTGGTCTGTCTGGTGTGCAGTCATGAGCGAGGAGGAAGACCCTGGTGCCCAACGCCGGTTATACCATGCATGGAATCCCACCTCCACAGTCATTGTGTATCTGCCGTGGGGAATCTTCTAAGCAAAGTGGGCTGGAGCGTTAAGGGACTGGAAGCAGGGTGTCGTGGGCCTTACAGATAGGCGCTATGAGGACGTTTGGGTTTGCCTGCTAATAAAAGTCTATATGCATTGCAGAATTTGGAAATTTCCTTCCTTTTTACACTGCTGGCTAGCTTGTAGAGAAAGAGTTCTCCAGCTCTCCCCTACTGGTATCTGCCTCAAGGAACCTAAGCAATGAGGGAGATGAAATCGGCTTAGGTTAGTTCACAATACAGCTAGAGGAGTTAGGGGACTTGGGTGGAGTCACCAGGAAATGGCAGGAGCAGGGTCCAAGCCATACCCTCAATGCAGAGTCCCCTCTCCTGATCACTATGCTTCCTGCCGGCAGAACCCCCTTCTGTTACCTACACCTCCTCCGTCTTTGTCCATGGATAGGCAGCCTCAGCATGACTGACTTTCGGACTGGGTAACCTCTGCGGTGAAGCCGCCCTGTGTCTTTCAGGGTGCTTGGCAGCAACCCTGGCCTCTACCCACTAGATGTTAATAGCATCTTTTACCCCTGTGGTGACGATGAAAAATGTCACCACTCACTGTCAAATGGTCCCTGGGGGGCTCCTGGTTGAGAAGCACTGGCATGGATCCTAACTCCTCAGCAAAATGCTACCTCTTCTTTAAAAAGAAAAAAACAAACAAACAATTGTCTTGAGTGCTTAGTGTCAGGGATTGTGTCCAGAGCTTTACAGATGGATTCGGTATCATGAACCACATCACATCAGCTCAGGGGGATAAGACATGTTTACTACACCTGCTTCAAGTAAAAATATGAAGAGTTCGCTCAACATTACCCTACAAGGTGTTCAAGACCATTCTTGGGCTGGGGATGCCCTTGTACATATGTACCTATTGTCAACAGACTGAAGCTGAATGGGTCTGTCATAGCCATGAGGTTGGTTTTGGCAGACATCCCTCACATCTCACTGCTAGAAGCAGGTGAGCGCTATAGGCCCTGACACATGGAATATGCAACACAGAATGGCCAGGCCATACGTGATGATACAGCACTGACCCATACCCTCTGCAGCAGCAATTCCAGAAGGGTCAGGACTTGGTCAGTGACTACCATCTTCTCTCTCTCTCTCTTTTTTTTTTTTTAAAGATTTCACCCATTCATTTGAGAGAGAGAGAGGAATCACAAGGGGGGAGGGACAGGGGGAGAGGGAGAAACAGACTCCCCACTGAGCAAGAAGCCCAATGCAGGGCTTGATCCCAGGACCCTGAGATCACGACCTAAGCCAAAGACAGATGCTTAACCGACTGAGCCACTCAGGCCCACCTCCCTCCCCCTTTTTGTTCTCACTTCCAACTCAGGACCAACCAGAGAATGCCAAAAATGCTCATGCAATCGATCCCATGAGATCCTCTGCTTCTAGTTAGCCTTCCTCCAGCTTCTCACACCAATAACTGGCGATCAGAGCAGACCCAGAGCCTTCCCTTTTCTCTCACAGCACTTTCCCAATCCTCTGTCTGCCTTTGGGTCTCTGCTGATGCAAGTGGTGGTGGCCAACCCCCTTGCTGCAGCAAGCTCTGAAGAAACAGTGTCTGTGTGTTCTCGTATGTGTGGTCTCCATTTCTCTCCAGTCTCCTTCCCATCCCCTTGCTTCCGGCTAGTATGGCCCAAGGGAAGCAGGTCTCAGGAGGAATTCTGCCACGCATACAAATTCCGCAAGCAAGTGCAGTCATACAACCTTGTTGTGTAGACTTGTGGAAAACTCCGCCCTCAGTTCCCCAGGTATTTCCACAACACCTTGCACAAAGCTTCAGCTGGAGGTCAATGAGATAACATTCCAGACAAGAGAGGCAGATAGCTTAACTATCCTCTTGGAATCTAAGTATCTCGCCACAGAATCAAATGCGAGTCCCAAGCATTGTCCCCTACTCCAGAAGGTTTCAGCCTCTGGGTTCACTAAACTCCTATTCCTCTTCATACAGGGTCATGTGTGCCTGGCAATATTTACATTCTTTCTACCTATAGTGAGCACCACTATTGGACCAGTGAAAAATGGCTTTTAATATCCCTAATACTAATTTATAAACACTCTAGTCCCGATCGAAATGGCCAGATTGGGAGGCTGCCTCAGAACTGTGGTGCACATGCCTACTTGGGGCTGTTCACGTGCTAATAGTTATCTCAAGGGTGGATTCCTGATAAGGGCTCTTCGAATGTTAAGGAAGAGCAAGCCCTAGTGCAGAGATTGTTCACCTTTCCTGTGCCTTGGATCTCTATCGTGGGCCAGGGATCCCTTCCCAGAGCAATGTTCACGCATAATGTTTACAAACGGAGGAAACCAGTTAGATTGAATACAGTCATCACAACTCTGAAAACCGAATATATGTAATATAATGATACATGTGCTTCTATATTAATGTGTTAAATATTTAAGTCTGGTGGCAGGTCTCAGAACGGCCATGATTTTGGGAGCCGTGATGTGCAAAAATGACATTTCAAAACACCAACAGTTGTAATATAAAATACAAATATCTAATTTCTACTGGTTACAAAGTCACAGGAACTTCTATGTTTGTCTGCATTCATGTTTAAAGGAAATGCTAAATTCTAGTTAGACATAATAAAAAAAAAAAAAGATGTAATTTTTTCCCCCTGTCCAAGTTCATGAACTCGCCTGAATTCTCTCCGTGGGCCTCAGAAGGGAAAGCTCTGTCCCAGAGTGTAAAGTTAAATACTCACAGAACACACTGTCTATGCTGAAGCAAGTGGCAGTATGCCACTGTTCCATGACAGGGGGCTGTTATTTATTTGGTATGTCTTAGTCTTCCTCCTACCATGTGTGGAAGACGAGCTCAAGGACAGAAGGAACTGTGTTGTGCTGACCGCTGAGTGGTCCAGTGTCAGAACAGGCCTGGCATTTAGCAGGCATTCAGATGTTATTTATTGGATGACAGGATCACGTGGAAGCAGCAAGGTCATGTGTCCTGGAATGGCCTCACCTGCCTAGGTGGTCACGGGATGAGGTGCTGGACGTGGATGAAGCCAAGGCCTCCCTGGGAACAGGGGTATTGGCGCAACCTGAGACAAGTGAGGGCTGCTGGGCTCACCCGTGGTTCTGAGCACCCCACTAGACTGTCCTAGGGGCTCCACGCACAGTGTACCCTTTCCACTCTTCCAGGATGAGTGGCTCTCTCTTCTGGAAACTTCCTCCAAAATCAGCATTGAGCTGTTGCTCCCCCAGCCTTCTTCATCCTTCACTTCCTCTATGTCAGGTCTGAAGACTTTCTTTGTCGTCGAGTCCAAGAGAATTTTTCCTTCCCTTTTCACACTATTCCTCACCCCCTAGGCCTTCTCTTTTCTCTCTTGTCTGTTAACCTATAATTCTCTCTTCATAAGAGGATTTGATGACTGATTAAATCCAGAGCTTTGGTTCTAATGAACCTCCAAGACGGTAGTGATAACATTGTTTTCTTGAGGACAAAGAGGGGTTCGTTTTCAAAAACTCTCCCAACAGATATAGAGCACTGTTTACACAGAAAGATTAAGAAAGATGTACAAACACCATTTGAGCGTTCCCAATCTCACCACATCTCTCGCTTCACATTCTCACAACACTTTGTAAGGTAGTTATTATTAGCCCCATTTCAGGAAATGAAAGATCCAAGAGGTTAGGTAATGGACCTCATGCCACACAGCTGGTGACTCCCAGAGGCAGGTGGGTCTAGCTCTCCCTGACTTCAAAGGCCATGTGCTTGATCATCCCGCAGCCAGCCACCTTCGCCTCTCAAGGCTGGGGCCCAGGGCTGGCTGAGCTGGACACATCTGCCTTGGGACAGAGCTTCTCAAACTCATTTCCACTCCGCTTCCGATCAGCAAGTGGATGTACTGCACAGGACTCATTCCAGTCTCCTCCCACAAATGACTCCCCAGCAGGTTTGCTGTACTTGAGCTGGTCCCACCCTGTCAAACCCATCACAGCCCCAAAGTCATGGCAAGGCGTGATGGCTAGCCACATTGCCAGTGCTCACTCTCACATCCTGGGCTTATGTCCTTGCATACGGGCAGCAAACAATTCACACCTAGGAAGCCCTCTGAGCCACACCTGGGGAACCGGGGTGCTGGACACGGCCTCTTGCCCGTAAGCAGGCCTCGAGCGGGACCCTGAGGTCAGGGATGTGGTGTGGCCCAGGGGGCTGTCTTCCTACCAAACACATAGCGATCTCCAGCTGTCTTCTCACTCAGACAAGGCCCAGCTGGTTCCAGATAAATAATTTGACAATGCCCTCACTCGTGGGGAAGAATATCTACGACTCCTCAGAGATACTAAATGAAATATTTTCAAAGTTCCCTTTGCTCTGAGTGTGATGTTAATTGCAGCATATTTATGGCTGTTACTATGTGTTTTGGCTAACAGGCAGTTGAATCATTTAAGAGCTGCCGTTTCAACAGGGATTTTTAAGGTGTTTGGACATCCTCGCTGTCAGGGATTGTGCCTGTAATTCTCCTTTCTTTGGGGCACCCGTGGGGATTTCTGTAAGTCTCTGGTAAACAGATGTTTTTTAAATAGTTTCCATTTCTCAGGATTATGATTTTCACGGAAATACAAGCCTGTGGATTTGCTGCTACCTTTTTCTATCAGCACTCAACACCTCAGGAAATATGTTTTCCAATCCATTTCTTTGACCCTTGGCTTATTTCCTTCTGTGCACCACTTCCTGCCTGTTTGGTGCAGCTCACCTCTAGGAACCCCTTAAAGCCAGAAACGCCCTTGGCTTCTCGGACCTTCATGTCTCAAACACACTTTTTTAGTGCCACCTAGTGGCCGATGTCAGGTCCTGGAAGAGACGTGATGTCTGACTGCTAAACCTGGATTCACACTCCAAACGTGTGAGAAATTGAAGCACCTTAAGACAGCAGCCAAGGACATGGCCATCTAAGCCAGTTTGGGTCCCCCCTCTTCCTCCCCCCAAAGACTCTACTTAGAGTGTGGTTTTAAGAACCTGTCAGGTTTGGACTTGAACTCTGGCTCTGAGGCTTGCTAGCTGGGTGACATTGAGCAAATTACTTGCCCTGGCCTGGCTGACTCTACCGTAATAGGGAGAGAATCATAATGTGGCGAGGAGATTAAACAATGTAATACATTTCTAGTGCGCATCACCGTAGCCCATTCGTTACAATGGTCGTTACTATTATTCTCATCACTTAGTGCCTGGACCTCAACGAGCTCTTCATAAATGGTTGTAGTAAAAATAACCAATTCCTATCACCTGTCAACTGGCAAATATTTATTAATTACCTCTTGTGCACTCAAATCTCTGTATTGAGTCTGACGTTGAACAAAGAGCTTGGGGGGTGGTTATAGTTTCTTTGTCTCCGAGAGCCTGGAATCCCTGAGTTGAGAAACACGGACACCAACATGGCGGTTCTGTTGGGCACAGAGGCTGGGGGAGGAGAAGGGAGTTGGGTGGAATGAGTGGCTGAGGAGGTCAAAAAGGAGGAAGAGAGCACTGGAGTGGGGTCCGGCTAGATGAAAGAGAAGGAAAAGCAAAGACCTGAGGTAGGAAAGTGCAAGAAATGTTTGCTGGCTACACAGGAGGCAGCAGGCTAAGGCAGGAGTTTAGAGAAGGGAAGTAAGGAGTCATTGTCTGCCATCGTATATACTAGATTCCTGCGGCTGCTGGACAAATCACTACAACCTGGGTGGCTGAGAACACTAGGCATGCATTCACTGTCAGTTCTAGAGACAAGATGTCTGAAATCAAGGAGCTGGCAGGGCTGTGTTCCCTCCAGGATCTCTAGGCAAGAATGAGTTCCCAGCCTCTCCCAGCTTCTGTTGGCACCAAGTGCCCCTTTGCTCGTGGTCACATTAGTGCACTCGCTGCCATGGTGACCGTGTGGCTTTCTCCTCTGTGAGGGCTTCCTCTTGCCTCTCTCCTGTCTGGACACTGATGATGCCCTTTAGGGCCCATTAGATAATCCAGGGCAATCTCAACTCAAAATCCTGAAGTTAAACACAACTGAAAAGACCTTTTCTGCAAATGGGGTCACATTTACAAGTTCCAGGGATGAAGACCTGACATCCTTGGGGCCTCTATTCCCCCCTGCTGCATCTTGTTTCTTATTGTCTCCTCTAGTCTGAATTTTTTGGGCTTCCTGTTCTTTTCTAGTCCTCTTTTCCTTCAATTTTCTGTTTTTCCCATTCTCTTCCATTATACTCCCCCCCCCCTTTTCCTTTTCTCTGGTTGGAGTTGGGTGCTACCAAAATTTACCAGGAAAGGAGGAGCTCTTAGGTAAGCCAGGCCTTTAAGGATGTGTGGCCCCTGCTGATGGCTCCTGTCCCTCCCTTCCTCCCCACCCTCCCCCTCTTCCCTCCCTCCCTGGCTGTTGATCCTGTGGGCCTCTGCATAGGCTGTTCCCTCTTCCTCAAGTGCCTCCTTCCCCACTCCACACTGCCAGGCTCTTTGCCTTGTAGTCACTCATGCAGGCTCCCCTTCTACCTAGCACCAGTGCCTCTTCCAAGAAGTCTTCCCTGATCAGCTTTCCATTCCTCGAAGAGTTTTCCTGGGGACTCCCATGGCATCCTGAACTTTTTGTTTGTTTGTTTGTTTTGCTTCCTGACCACTGGAGTTTGGCAAGTAGCTCTGTTCGATATCTTTTAGGGACCCAGGCAGACAGCAGCTTTATCTCGATGCTTCTAAAGCTTGCTCTTAAAGTTTCCACCTAGAAAATGATATACCTCACCTCTCCTTACATTTTATTGACCAAAGCGGTAAAAACATCCATGCCCAACTTGAAATGGGCTGGGAAGTACGTAACTGTGTTCAGGAGGAGGCCGGGAAACATCTGGTAAATGACACAGCTGAGCAGCATAAAAAACGAGCCTGCTGTAGAGTTGAAGTCCAAGTGAAGAGGACAGCATCTGTCCGGGTAAGCCCAGGCTCGGCCCATTAGGGTATGCAGGGATTGATACAAGCTGCCGTGTAAGTTCAGGACAGATGCAGACAGAAGGAGGACACGGGGGCAGCTGTCTGTGCTGCAAATCAAATTCACCTATTCAATTCCTGGAGGGGGTGTGGAGAGAGGGAAGGAGAAAGCCACCTACAGACTTAAGAGCCCGAGAGGCTCACCAGACCAGAAAGAAAGGGCAGATTGTGCCAAGCCAGGCTCTGCACACCTTTCCTGGCACTCCCAAGAAGGTGTAGAAACAGAAGTCTGTGATGGCCTGAGATCATGGGCTCAGGAGCGGGGCCGGGGTCTCGCTGGCTCCCCGGGCAGGAGGAGCTGCCTGCAGACACCAGAGGAGGACACGGGGGTCTCCTGCAGGGGCTGTTGTGATAGTGCCCCTGCTCTGCCTCTTCACTCTTGCTGAAAACAAAGTGAGTCTTTGGATTCGGTGCTTTTTCAGAGTGTACGGTTTCTTTAGTGGCAGAAGTGAGCTCCACTGTAAGGAAGTGTGACACACGAATCTGCAGATAAATTAGGGAATGGCTCTCTGCTCTGTGAAAGGGTTGTTTTATGTAGAAAGAGGATCTGTCACGAAACTTAAGATGCTTGAAATACGATGTGAGCCACGAAGCCCCAGTGTGGACACAGCATTGCAGGGACGTGTGCCTTTGTTATCTCAGGCACATGGGCATATTGGAATCTGAAAAATAAGGAGCCATTACAATGAAAATATAATAGGAGCTATTTATAGAGGGGAAGATCCTGGACTTTGGGACATGCAGACCTGATGTCAAACCCTGTCTCTGCCACTTACTAAGAGTGACATTGTCCTGAACCGGCAGGATGCCCCACTGAGTTTCTTCAACGGGCCTGAAAGCTCATGCCACAGCGGCTGGGTGATGAGCTCCCAGGCATGTGGCTCTCACCTGGTACCTGGCACAGGGCTAGCTCTCGGTTGAATTATGTCCCCCCCCGCCATTACCTGAGGAGTTGATTGATATGGTGTCTTCACTGTGTTTATAGGCTGTGTGGGGGGTCTCTAAAGGGACTTGTCCACCTTCAGGCTGCAGAGTGAGCAGGCTCAGAGGCTGGGCTGGAGGCTGCGGGAAGCTTCCATCTGTAGCTCACAGCCCACGGGTGAGTGAAATCAAAGTGAAAGCAATGGCTCGGGCTTCTTCTTAGCTGCCTCCAGGAGGGCCCCAGGCTTTCATCTCATGAAGTCAGAAGGAAGAAGAGGACCATTCAGGAGGTAGGTTGAGAAGTTCCTAGTATTTAGTTGCTGGAAACTTCCATTTGAGAATGCACTTTCTTTACAGAGCTGACCAAGAAAGCTCCCCTGCTCAAGACCAGGGAGGTGGGGGAGGAAGGGTCGTGAGAAGAAGCACACGCTTCTGCTGCTCGCTCCTGCAGGACCTCGTACATGGACCTCATCGGACCACATCCCACTTGCCCCAGAGAAAAGGCAGGGACAACTAGCCACAGGGTCCCAGGACACTTAAAGGTCATGTTCTGCCAGTGATGCCTGCGTGTGTCTCCTCCCCCTCTGCTTCCCCTCTAGTCCTCCTTCTCCTCACCTTCCCTCTCCTCCTCCTCCTTTTCTTCTTTCTCTCTCTCTCTTTTTAAAGCAGAGACCATTATTCACTTTGAGGAATTTCTGCAACCTTTGGCTACAGATGCACTGTTCTTTTCCTCATCTCCCCTTCTACCTGTCTGATTGTCTCTGCTCAGTGTCCTTTCGCAGGCTGCTTCCCTCCCTGCTGACTTGTGGAGGCCCCCCTGGCTTCCCTTCCCACTTTATCTTCTCTCCCCGGGCAATTGGGCCTCCCCCTGTAGCTTCGGGAGATGCCATCCAAGGCTCCTGAATCTGTATTTTGGGAAGAGACCACGCTTACTTGCTAAATGTGCATCCTCACTGGGCTGTGCCGCTGACACCTTGAGTTCAGGTGCTTGGGCTGACCCTGCTTCCAGCACACACCTACCTCGCCGCTCAAACCAGAGACCAGTATGGCAGCTCTTCCTGCTTTCCGTCCACCAGTCTTCACAGACAGTCAGTGACGGCTTCCTTGTGTCTTCTCACTGTCACTTCCCTAGTTCCAACATCTGTCAAGTGCACCATCCTTTTCATGGGGCTTGTCCTTCCAACTTGACCTGATCCAGGATGTTCTTCGTCGATGTCAATTGGGACATTTCTTTACTTTGAAAGTTCCAGTAACTCCCATGATCCACAGATAAGCTTCGGTCTTCCTAGCAAGGCAAGAAAGGTGCTCTGAGGTCTGGTCCCCATCTCCCTGCTCTGGCTTCCTTACCCCGCACAGCCACACTGCTTCCATATCACCTGTCTTGTGGTTCCCTGAGCAGGTCGCGTGGCTTCAAGCCTCTGTGCTCGGTTTCTGGAAAATCCCGTCTTCTGCTGTACACTTGGTGAACTCAAACGCATCCTGAGATTTTTACTTTTTCTCTATAGAGTTGTCTCTGCCTTTTGAAACTGAATTAATCACCGCTCCCTCTGGGCAACTGCTCATCCCACTGCACCTCCATTGCTGCGCTCAAAATTGCTTTTTATGAGTTCATCTTTCCCATTAGACTGTGAGTGCTTGAGGGCGGGAACCGAGTCTTATTCATCCTTGTATCATCAACTTCTGGCCCAAGGCCATATTGTCAATATTAAATAGATACTGTGGTTCAGATCTCGAATGTTCCACAGGAGGCGTTCTGCACATTTGGAAGGGAGAGATACAGAAAAATCACCTGTCCAGCCCTCAGGTGCCTGCCCTGCATGGCTCCGTGCTACCTGAGAGCTGCTGAGGACCCCCCATACCTTCCCCAACCACAGCGATCCTTTCAGTTCTATAAACTTTCCGAACCCTTCTCTCTTTCCACACTGTGCTCTGTTTTGCTTTCCAATTTGACAGATAAGCTGATTTGAGCTAATTAAGACCAAGATATTGAGGGCGGATAATGACATAAATAATAACTATAGGCAGTTTACATTTATGTAATAAAACTGCTTCTAGGGTTATTTATTTTTGAGTTAAAATAGCTACCTCTTATGAGCTTGTTCTTTTTGGTTTTTTTTTTTTTTAGAAACTTGGGTTATAGTATGCATTTATTTTAGTATACATATTATTAAAATAAAAAATATTGTTACATATAACAAAGAAAAAGAATCCCAAATAATTGCCGAATTTTAGCTTAATGTTTCTTCTAGCATAAGAGATATCAGTTTCTTTAAAAAAATACCTCCCAAAATTCATTTAAAAATTATGAAAAACTGTCAGGAATTAGAGTCATTGCATTTGTTTAACTACCTATTTGTCCTATTTGCCTTGTTAGAGACTGTACTGGGGAGAAGCATGTGACTGAGGCAAACAAAAGCCGAGACAATATGAGACTCTCACAGTGGACACATAGAAGTGGCCTGGATCCTCCATGACACCACAGCTGCCGAGTTAACCTACATGGAGCCTCTCTACGCTGGGGATTCTTACAATGTAAGTAAATAATGCTGCTTTTTGTTTACTCCAGTGGTTCTTTGAAAAGACCAACAGAACTGACCAACTTTCAGCTAGACAGATGAGGAAAAAAAAGAGAGAGGACACAAATTAATAATATCAGGGATAAAAGAGGGAGACTTCACTATTGACCTTACAGAAATAAAAATGATTATATGGCTGTGATAATTGCAGGCCAACAAATTAGAAAACTGATGAAATGGGCAAATCTCTAGAAAGGAAAAAAAAAACCCTACCAAAATGGACTCAAGAAGAAATAGAAAATCTGAATAGACCTATAATAAATAATGAGATTCAATTAGTAAGCAAAAACATTCCCAAAAAGAAAAGCCCAGGGCCAGATGGTTTCATTGTGAATTCTACTAATCATATATATATTTAGTAGATTTTTTTTTGAGAGAGAGAACGGGGGTGGGGCAGAGAGAGAGAAAGAATCTTAAGCAGGTTCCATGCCCAGTGTGGAGCCCAAAGCAAGGCTTGCTCTCAGGACCTTGAGATCATGACCTGAGCTGTAACCAAGAGTTGGATATTTAACTGACTGATCCACGCAGGTGCTCCTATTTATTTTTTAAAAGTGGTTTTTTTTTTTTTGTTATGTATGTCTGCTTGTATGTATGTTTGTAAGTAATCTCTACACCCAATGTGGGGCTCGAATTCACAACCCCAAGATCAAGAATCATATGTTCTTCCAACTGAGCCAGCCACTCCTCTACCAATCATTTAAATAAGAATTAACACCAATTTTTCATACAGTCTTCCAAAAAAGTAGAAGAGGAAGGAATACTTCTCAGTTCATTCTAAAACCAGACAAAGACAATGTAGGAAAACTATAGATTAATATCCTTTATGAATATAGGCTAAAAATCCTTTACAAAATACAATCAAACTAATCTAGCAATGTAAGAAAATGATAGGTTCCAATTCAAGATGGCGATAAAGGAGGGTCCTGAAATACCTCCTCTCGTGGAAACACTGAATCTACAGCTACATATGAAACAATTTTCATTGAAAAAATCCATGCACTGGCTGAACAACTCCTATACATTGGATGAATGAAAAAAAAACCCACATCAAAGGTGATAGAAGAGCTGAGACATAATCTTGCCATAGACCACATGACATTGTGTGGTGACGCACAACCAGCAGAGAACTCAAAAACTGAAGCCTCTCTATGAAGAGAAAGGGCTTGGACCCCACATCAGGCACCCCAGCTTTAATGACCAGTGAGACAAACTACCAAAATACTTAGCTTTGAATGCCAATGGAGGTTAGTGGGTTTTGCAATTTCCCTCTGCCTCACTTCAGGTCACCAGTATCTCCTGGAAAGGAGCTTGTACATGTGTCTGGCACCCTGATTTTTGCAGCTGGCACCCATGGAACCCCTCTAGGTTTCCTGGTGTGGTGGCCTTCCAGGTTCAGGTTTGTAGGTCCCACAAGACTGAAACAAATGAACAAAGCTCTTACCTAGCTACCATCCCCAGGACACTGCAGAGAAGAAACAGATGAGGCATCCAATCTTTCTGTGCAAGAGGCCTATTAGCTTATCTTCATAGTTGCATCATGAGGGGCACATGCCTATAAGTTGACTGTAATCTTCTCCAGGGACCTAGGAGGGTAGGTACTATCTTGGCACTTTCTTTCTAACATGCTCCAGAGCATTGGTATCTCCTGCAAGGGAGCTTACACACATGTCTGGTGCCCTGGTTTTTATGTCTGGCACTCCAGTTCTGTGGCTTCTGCCACAATCAGGGGATGCCTCTTGATTACCTGGCTCTGGTAGACAGTATGGCTTATGCTTGTGGTCCCATAGGAATGTATATATTTGCACACTTTTAAAAGCTGCTGCTGGAGGATCTGGCTTTCAAACAGGCTGAATCTGGGTGCTAAAAGCCTACCATTAGGGACAGTGACAGGTCTTGACACGTACTCAACTATTAGAAGCCATTAAAAATATAATATACTGCTTGGACAAGCACAAAGATTGGAGAGATGACAAAGATCCAGGGCAGGGTTGAATGACAAGGTTCATCTCCTACAAGAGGCCATTCCTTCAAGACAGAGAGAGGTGATTGTTTCATCTATCATATAGAAACAAACACAGAGAGTCAAGCAAAATGAAGAAATAGAGGAATATGTTCTAAATGAAAGAACAAGATAAAAGCTCAGGAAAAAACTAAAATAAAATAGTGAAATGTAATTTGTCTGAAAAAGGGTTCAAAGTCATGGTCACAAAGATGCTCACCAAACTGGGGAGAAGGATACGTGAATACCGGGAGAACTTCAACAAAGGGATGGAGAAGAAATGCAAGAACCAAATAGAGGTCACAGAGCTGAAGAATACAATAACTGAACTAAAAAGTACACTACAGGCATTCACCAGCATGCTAGATGAAGCCAAAGAAATGATCCATCAACTCAAAGACAAAGCAATGGAATTCACCCATCAGAGCAGGGGGGAAAAAAAAGGTAAATAGCTCAAGGGACTTATGGGGCAACATCACATGGGATAACAATCATATTATAGGGCTCCCAGAAGGAGAAGAGAGAGAGAGAAAATGGCAGAAATCTTATTGAAAAGAATAAAGGTTGAAAACTTCCCTAATCTGCAGAAGGAAACAGATATCTGAATCCAGCAAGCTGGGGGAGTTCCAAATAAGATGAACCCAAAGAGACCTACACCAAGACACAATGTAATTAGAATGTCAAAAGTTAAAGCCAAGGCGAGAATGTTAAAATCAGCAAGAGAAACACAGGGGAACCTACCCAAGATAATCAGATTTTTAGCAGAAACTTTGCAGGCCAGAAGAAAGTGGCCCAATATATTCAAAGTATTGAAAGGAAAAAAAATGCCAACTGAGAATGCTGCAAAGTTATCAGTTAGAATTGAAGGAGAGAGAGTTTTCCAGATAAGCAAAAGCTAAAGGAGTTCATCACCACTAAATCAACCTTACAAGGTATATTAAAGGGACTTCTTTAAACCGGAAAGAAAGGGTGCTTATTAGTAACAAGAAAAACTTATGGAAGAATAAATCTTCCTGGAAAGATGAATATATACTAAAGGTAGTGGATTAATTACTTATAAGGCTAGTATGAAGTTTAAAAGACAAAAGAAAGAAAAATAGCTATAATTTCAGTGGTTAGTTAAGAGATACACAAGATAAAAAGATGTAAAATCTAACATCAAAAATGTGTGTGGGGGGAAACAGAGAGTAAAAATACTGAGCTTAAAATGGAACCAAACTTAAGTTTTATTAGTTTAAAACAGTTAGAGATATAAGTTGTTATATGTAAACCCCATGGCAGGTACAAACCTATAATAAATACACAAAAAATAAAGAGAAAGAAGTAAAAGCATAACATTAAAGAAAGGCATCAAACCACAGAGGAAGAGAGCCAAAGAAGAAGACAGGGATAGAAAGGAACTATAAAAAGAGCCAGATAAGAATTGACAAAATGGGATAAGCACACAACTATCAGTAATTACTGTAGATGTATATAGACCAAATTCTCCAATCAAAAGACATAGAGTGACTGAATGGATTAAAGAAACCCAAGACCCATCTATATGCTGCTGACAAGAGACTCACTTTAGATATAAGGACACATACAGGTTCAAAGTGAAAGGATGGAAAGAGATGTTCCATGCAAATGGAAAGCAAAAGAAAGCCAGAGAGCTATACTTGCATCAGACAAAATAAGCTTTAAAACAAAGAATAAAGGACAAAGAAGGTATTCCATAGCGATAAAGGGGTCAATCCACAAGAAGATATAACATTTGTAAATATTTATGTGCCCAATGTAGGAGCACCTAAATATATAAAGCAAATATCAGTAGACCTACAGGTAAAAGTAGACAGGAATACAGCAATAGTAGGGGACTTTAGACTTCATGTACATCAATGGATAAATCATCCAGATCAAAAATCAATAAGGAAACATTGGCCTTAATGACACATTGGAACATTAATATTAATAGATATTAATAGAACACTTCCATCCAAAGCAACAGATTACATATCCTTCTCAAGTGTACATGGAACATTTTCCAAGATAGGTCGTATATTAGACCAAAAAATAAGTCTTAATAAATTTAAAAGGATTTAAATAATATCAAACATCTTTTTCAACCCTGATATGGTAGGAAACTAGAAATTAGTTACATGAAGAAAACTTGAAAATTCAGTGGGCTTAACCAACATGCTACTAAATTTCAAACGAGCCAAAGAAGAAATCCAAAGAGAAATTTAAAAATACCTTGCAATAAGGGGCGCCTGGGTGGCACAGCGGTTAAGCGTCTGCCTTCGGCTCAGGGCGTGATCCCGGCGTTGTGGGATCAAGCCCCACATCAGGCTCTTCCACTATGAGCCTGCTTCTTCCTCTCCCACTCCCCCTGCTTGTGTTCCCTCTCTCTCTGGCTGTCTTTATCTCTGTCAAATAAATAAAATCTTTAAAAAAAAAATACCTTGCGATAAATGGAAACGGAACACGAAAACTTATGGGATGCAGCAACAGCAGTTCTAAAAGAGAAGTTTGTAGTGATAAATGCCTACCTGAAGGAACAAGAAAAATCCCAAATAAACAATCTAACTTTATACTGCAAGGAACTAAAAAAAAAAAGAACAAACGAAACCCAAAGTTAGTAAAAGGAAGGAAGTAACAAAGATTAGAGCAGAAATAAATGAAGCAGAGACCAAAAAGACAACAGGAAAAAAATCAAAGAAACTAAGAGCTGGTTCTTTGAAAAGATAAACAAAATTCACAAATCTTTAGCTAGACCTACAAAAAAGAGAGGACCGAAAAATAAACAAGTGAGACATTAAACTTAAAAAGCTCCTATACAACAAAGGAAACCATCAATAAAATGAAAAGGCAACCTACTGAATGGAAAAAATATGTGCAATAGCTACGGACTTGTACACTTCAAGAGAGGAAATTTATAGGCATGTCAATCACATCTTAATAAAGAATTTATATCAAAAGATTAAAAAATAGGAATAGTTTATTGGCAGAGTTTCTCTTTTGGATTCCCCTCTCCTAACCCTTCTGAAGAATTGAACTCTGTAGACATCAATTAATATACGTGCTTTGTTCATACAAGTGTCTTCTGCCTCTTCTATGACCGTCTTTGACCCTGGATCGTTAATGGTAAGATCATTGGCTTTAATGTAATGATCATTGGCTATGACTCTTACAGCAAGGAAATGTATTTTTTTACTGAAGTATAATACTCAGAAAAGTACACCAACCCTAAATTTACCAAGTGAACACACCTATTTAACCATTAATGAGGTAAAGAATGTTTCCAACATCCTAAAAGTCCCCTTTGTGTATCTGCCCATTCAATAACCCCTTTATTCCTCCTAAGTGTAAGTACAGCCGTGACTTCTCTGACACTATCGTCTGAGGTAGATGGCTTGGCTCTTGCCATGTTCCCTCAACTAGACTCAGACCTCGTAGTGTTTGCAAGGTGCCCTTCATTAGGTTTTGGCCATGCACTTGCTTTCTTAGTTAAAATGGTGTTATTTCTCTATCTTCTCTTTCTGTAGTTTTAATGGAGTGTAAGGAAAAAATATAACAAAAATATTTCTGTTCTTCCCTCACTGAAAATCCTTCTGCTTTATTTTAATACATGAACCTTTGCTTTAAGCCAAAGTAATGAAACTTTCTCTTTAGAAATTTCAGACTGGTGGAATGGTCTTTGGAGAATCATGGTCCTCAAGAAAGAGAGATACCATAGCATTCTGGAGAAACACTGGGTTGGCAGTTAGCCCTGGATATTTGACTACATTTCCACTTTTACTGTCTGTGTGAAGCACTTAACTTGTTTGAGCTTTAGTTTCTTTTCATGTAAAACAAAGAGAGGAACTCCAGCTTTGCCAAGTCCATAGAATTAGTGGGGGGATCAAATGGGACAAACGATATTATCCTATTTGTAAAATGCTATAGAAATATAGTCTTTTTTTGCCTTCACACGGAGCCCCCTGGAAGCTGTCAGGGAATATGAAACAAAAAGATGTCCTGGCTACTGTTGCCTTTTTATTCCATTTTAATGAATATCCCCCCAGCTAATCTGCAGTCACTGAGGAGTCACATTAAAATGGAATTTATATAATTCATAAACTGCTACAGCAGCCTGGAAAGGTTTTAATCAGTTGCTTTCACTCTTAATTATTTTAAAACCTCAATAATGGTCAAATGAACTGCATGGCGTTTAATTAATTTGCATTAAGCCCTAAGGTCCTGAAAGAGTGGTGAGTTTATGAACACGAAATCTAAAGGCTCGGCAGGAGCATGTCAAGCCTGAATGGGTATCTGGGCTGGTTCCCATGGGATCCTCCCAAGTCAAGCTGTGTGTATGTGTGTTGCATTCATAAAATTTCTATCTCTGTTTATTACATTAGAATCAGTTTGGAAGTCTCTGAAAATGAGCTCACTTGCTAGAGCAAAGCTTTGGATTTTCTATAACTTCAATTGCCTATGCTCTCATTGCTCTAGTTTCTGTGGTAAATAGAGAGCTGGCTCACGTTATTTTTATTTCTGTGGAGGAGAACTGGTACTTCTTACTCCCTGCCCATCATACTGGTTTGGTAATTAGCATATTTCATTGCAAAAATCCCAGTGGGTGATGATGGCATTGCTGAGTTGTTTCAATCTGAGCCATATGCTGCCCTGCATTGGCCCTGCTCTATGAGGTGGCTGCTCATTCCCCACCTGGGAAGCTGCCCTTTTAGGCAGGGTTCTGGGCAGGATTTATTACCCACATTACCATCGCTCTGGGTTCGGAGTTATAACCCATCTCATCACAGCATATTTATGCCCAAATGATCAGAGGGCAAAGAGGAAGAAAGGGGAAGTAGGTAAGTAGAGTCATTCATCTGACTTATTTTCCTGGTCTTCTATTTTCCATCAAACACAGCCACCATGTCTGTGATATTTTGCAATTACAGCACTAGAAAATGAGTTTAGAGGAGTAGTAATATACTACTTATTTCCCAATTTATGAAGATACAATGATACGCCATGTGCGAAGCAGGTACAACAGAATCTGGTGCATAGTAAAGAAGGTAATATTCCCTATTTAAAGGCAGAGACCAGTTTTCAACTCGGTGTATGCTCAAGTCATCTCAAGGCATCTTGCTGTTCCATAGAGCTTTCTGTACTGAAATTTGATATAGCGCTGTTCAGTGTGGCATCCATTAGCCACATATGGCTACTGAGCACTTGGTAGTGAGTAAGTGAGACAGAGAAATTTAATCTTTAATTGAAATTTAAATAGCCACAGGTGACTAATAGCTACTGTATGGAAAAGCACAGATCTAGACCCTACTAGAAGAGGCCCATTTAAACCTTAAATAACTAAGATCTTTTCCGTGAGTACTGAGAACTAGGTTCCTCACAGTCCCCTAGACTAATCTACAATGTGATCAATGTCATTCTCACTTAGAATTACACAACTATTAGTTCTCAATTGCCCAGAACATTAACTAAGTTGAAGTATTTGCTATTCTCAACCAAACGTGTAAACGTCCTTATTGCTACACATGCTAGAAAATAGTATTTAGAGAATGACCTGGATGGCCCCTAACGGGTTCTTATGGGGAATTTGAGGAAATGGCCATTCCTGCTCAGGTTTGCATGGATCTTTCTTGGAAGTAGAAAAAGTTGAGAGGCGTAAGCCCTTTTTCTAATAGGACAAGGCCATGACGGCAGAGTGGAGGTGGTATAACGTGGCTTAGAGCTGGGTGAGGGTCTTCATGCTCTCTGCTTCCTGAGGCAGGTCCTGGAGCAGGAGGAACCTCTGCTTTTACCTTAGGGGAGAACTATTATCTCATGGCTTCAGACACATCGGAAAACAAAAGCACAGCTGGAAGAGAAACACCTCAATCATAGCGGGACGAGATCTTTATTCTTGAAGTCATTATTTATTTGAATGGCTACTGGATATCAGACTTGTAGACAGGAAATATGGAGAATGAACAAAAATCGATGTCACTCTTGTCCCCGTGGAGCTTGCTACCTTGTGGCACAGATAAACGTGATTACATAATGGCCCAAATAGCTGTGATGACAGGTAAGAAATTTACTGGGTGCCGTGACAATGGCTGACAAGGGACTGTTTCCTTGAAGGAGGTATATTTGGGCTGAGTTCTACGGTATGGGTTGTATGCCCCAGAAAGTATCTCTTGGGATCGAAGAAGAAAGAAGACGATTAACCATTCATTCAATACCTTAAATTAAGGCAGTACATTAGCTACTGGTAGGAGATACAAATGTGACCAAGACGATTTCTTCCTTTTAGGACTGGGGGTGGGCCTCTCCTAGGGGTAAGTATGTACAAAATAGATGCCGAAGCAGATGCTAGAATGCAGTCAAAAACAAATTGGGGGTAGGGGCGCCTGAGTGGCTCAGTCATTAAGCGTCTGCCTTCAGCTCAGGGCGTGATCCTGGAGTTCTGGGATCGAGCCCCATGTCTGGCTTTCCCACTGGGAGCCTGCTTCTTCCTCTCCCACTCCCCCTGCTTGTGTTCCCTCTCTCACTGGCTGTCTCTCTCTGTTAAATAAATAAATAAATAAAATCTTTAAAAAGAAAAATTGGGGGTAAAGGAGATGGGGTTGAGAAGAGACAAAGATTTGTCATCACGGAAAGGTTGGGAAGGCCTTGTTGAGAGTACTTTAGCCTAGACTTTGGGTATAAGCATGAGGTGGTGGAGCCACCTCCTTCAACTTGCCCATGTGGGCTTGAAAAGTGAGCACCAAAGCTGACACTCCCCTACTCCAAGGAGAAGCCCCATCAGTGTTACCTAGTCCCACATAAACCCAATATTGCACTTTTCTCACGGTGGTGAAGGGAGGGCAGATGTGAGGAGGGAGCCCACCAAAGCCAGATTTAGTGCATCTCCAGTCTGATGGTAAAGCTTAGAACGAATTTACTTTGGTTTAGAGAAAGAATGAAATGATGTTTGTTGTATCATAGGGTTCTGGAGTAAAAGTCAAACTTGTGGATGATTTATACCCTCAAGGAAATTATGAGGGTGGGTGGATAAAAATGGGTTACTATTTGCCACAGTGCAATTCATGTCATAGGTGAGGCATCTTATAGGGCATTCAGAAGAAAGACCACTTACAGTGAGTAGAGCCAAGAAAGTCAAAGTATGAAGTAATGTCTGTAACAGCTCTCTGAGAACAGTGGGGTTTCATAGTGGGAGGGGAAAGGCATTCCAAGTAAAAAGTTTGAACAAAGGCATATGAAACATGGCTCTTGTTCTGGTGACAGAGATGGCCTAGTGCTTTTGCATAGACAGAAATACCTCACCTTCTCCTGGCTCAGGGTCTGGTCATTCCCTACAAGGACAAGTCCCCACTGAGAATTATTATATTTTCTTTGTATTCCCATAGATCAGGGATATTTTATCAAGCTACACTTCATAGAGCTTGTATTGGAAATATCAATACAAATAACTATTATTCGAAATACAGTAAAATATTGGATAGGCTTCTTACAAACTCCAAAGGACCATTAAGAACTCTGTCTTTAGACTGGGTTGCCGCCAATCCTCCCCCCCATTTGAAAATCACTGGACATGAGTACAGCTTAAGCTATGTATGTGTGGAGCCCTGGGAGTTAGAACTGGGAGTTCAGTAATAAGTAGATGAAACAGTCTGCTTCAGACTAAGCAGCTAATACGGAGTAAGCACAGAAGAAATCAATCAGATCGGAGGGCTCTGATCAGAACAGGATGGGCTTAAACAAAGAAGAGTTTTGGGGAGCTGTCCAATGAAGAAGGTATTGAAGAACATAAAGAAAAATTTGCAGAGGAATAGTAGGGTAGGGGGAATGAATGTTCACGAAGTGCTAGGTTGCTGAATGGATAAATAGATAATGAATGAATAAATGAATGAATGAATGCAAGGTGGCATGAAATTATGCAGGTTAAAGTTCCCATGAATAGAGTAAGTCACTAAGGGAAAGGTTCTCCAAAAATGAGCAGGTGACAAAAATGTAGGGCTCATAATTTGGAACTCTGTAGGTTGATAGCAGGTAAAGGAAAAAAGTTGTTATTGCTGCCATGACATGAGAAGAAAAGGTTTCCTTGGAGCTAATGGAAATTGAGTACTACCACCAGACAGACGGGAGTCAGAAAGAGCAGTTATTTGAGGTGTACCCTGGGAATTTTATCTATTCTCAGTTGAAAATCGGAGTTCTTCCTTTCATGCGGAATAACCCCAGAAAATCTCCTGGGTCTTGTGCAGATTAACTCTGTGCAAAATTCAGGCAGAAAATAGAGGCAGTGGTCACGCTGTGGTATTAGCTGCTCAACCCAGGGTGGGGAATTGGATTTAATTTATCAGAGTGATTTTGGCAGTGAGATGTCTACCTGGTTGGACTCCCAGGACTGAAAGAGAGTCAGTAACGTTGGTGGCCTGGCTGCCCAGTGATGACAGGCTGGATTCCTCTCTGCAAAGTCACCCAGCAGTGAGAGGAGAAGAGAGGAGAGGAGAGGAGAAGAGAGGAGAGGAGAAGAGAGGAGAGGAAAAGCAAGCTCATCAGTATTTGGAGAGAGGAGAAGGTTATTTTATCTGAGATGCAAGGCTTCCTGCCTGGAAGACAAAGGCCAGCTTGGAGGATGGTTTTTATCCTGTCAATGCAGTCATGGAACTTTGTAGGTGGCTCTTGCACAAGAATTCTGCTGCCATTTTTAAAGAGAAGGCAAAGCTTAATAATTTTCTAGAAGGTCAGAAATCTGGTCAGCTCCCCTTTTTGTGCCCAGGTTCTGTGATTTGAGAAATAATACAAAGAAGAGGAAGGTCTAAGCCAAATGTCACCTTTATTACCCATAAAAAAAACACCCCAAAATGGAGGACATGGCTTTCGGTTATTGCCCCCCAGAATTAGGCACACTCATCCCTCCCCTGAAATTGGTGGCACTTGGAAAGGCAGCCCCCTCCCTCACCTGCTGCAAAGATCCTCCACTAAAGGTATACCAGAAACCACCTGCTCCTATTTTCCTACAGGGAGAAGGGGGAACTAAGATAAACATGTCTAATTGTTCTCAAATTTGTAATTCTGCCCCTTAATAGGAAAAGAAGCCAGAAATGTGGTAACCAGCAGAGTGAGGAAGCAATTCTCCCTTCTAATATCTGTTTGAGTCGAGTGGTTGTCCTGGTTCATTAAGGAACCTTCTCAGGACTCAGAGGTTAGCAGCTCCCTCTAGTGAGCCCCTCCCCCACTCCTTCTTGACCCACTATGGGCTTTGATGTCAATGGACTTCTCTGGGACTTTATAGTGAGGGCAGTTGCAGTTAAGATTTCCCAGAAAAGGTACCCAAAAGTGTTTTTAGAGTTTGAATCTATTCAATTCAGTGACCTGTTCTTGGATCAACTGGATACTGGGAGCTGGCAAGAAACCTGTACTCAGAATTGGCTATAGAATCAGCAGGGCTCAGGGTAAGAAGAAAATACAGCTCTCTGGTTCAAAAATTATTAAGGGTTGTAAGACATCAATGGCAGAGCATTGATCCAAGTTCAGGACCTTATCGGCACAAAGCTCCCATGCCCATGAAGTCAGCCCTCTTTGCTTACGGGTGCTATTCATGCTATCTGGACTATTTCCTTCTCCGCCTGTGCTCCGGCTAGCTCTGCCTCTGGGTCTCTCTCTCACACACATAGACACACACACACGCACACACACACGCGCTTGCATGCACGCACCCCTTAATATAATTTATCTGTAACATGTGTAAGAGAAATTGTTCTTACCAGAAGGGTGCAGTTTCATCCACTTTCACAAAACAAACACGTCTATGTAACTAACCTCCAGCTCAATTCACAGAACATTTCCAGAATCTCGGAAACCCCTTCATGTTCTAAACTTTACCCCATTTCTTTTGATTGGCTTCTCTCATTATTTTTATGAGATTAATCTATGTCGTCGGAGCTAACTTCATTCATTTACATTGTTGTGTTTTAAGTCTTTGTTTTTATTCATTCAAGTTATTTATTTTTTCTGCAGTTGACGGGTATTTGCGTTGTTCCTAGGATTTGGCTATTACAGTTAGTGCAGCTGTGAACATTCCAGTTTCCCCCCCGTGCATACGTGCTCTTGCTTTGTTGCAACTGCAGGCTCAGGGAGCAAGCATATACTAAATTTTAGTAGTTGCTGTTGTTTTCTCAAAATGATTGAGCAATTTACCCTCCCACTAGTAGTATAGGAGAGTTACATTTGCTTAATACTCTTGCCGACAATCATTTTGTCTTCTGTTAAAATTGTTTATATTTCTTTATTTAGCCATTGTGGTTGGAAGGTTGTATATAAAAACTGATCAATTTGCCTCGTTTCAGAAAGGATTGAGGATTTTTATACTTGTACCTAAAACATGCTTCCTATCTCAGCTTCTCTCTCTGCATTGGCTTTACTCTCTTATACCATTTTCTTTTCCTCAGCGTGATGGCAAATAGAGCCATGGCAAATTCTATTGCTGTTAGAATCTATAAAAGGAGAGCTCTTCAGAATAGAGGAGTCAAGAAGTGGAAATTAAGGAACCTGGAAAAAGTGAGGAGGAGGTGGGCAGGGATTCTTAGGTGGTTTAAGATGGATAGAGCAGTCACATCAAAGCTTCTCTGGGTGCAGTGGCAGTGGTCGGTGTGGCTGAGGGGTAGCAGGGCCAGAGTGTGCACAGGATCCCCTGTGGCAGAGAGGCTTGGCTCTTGCTAACTGGTTTGCTCATGTGTGGTTTGGGAAAATTAATCTGGCAAAGGTCCATTCAAGGGAACCAAAGAGAAAGGCTGGAGGCTGGTCAGGACAGGACGAAGGGATGAAGGAGGTCCTGGATTAGGGCTTTGTGTGGTATCAGAAGACCAAGGAGGAGTTACACTTATTTGGAAGGAAGAATTGATGGTCGTTGGCCACACTTCCTGTTCTCATGCTGCCGCGGGCAACTGGATGCCTGGTTGGCCTGCTCATGGAGAGGCACCATGCAGTCTCACTGGATTCTTCTGGGCCTCCAGCGGAGAAGCACCGATATAAAGTTACACATATTAGGCACCTCTTGCTAAATAGTTGTCTGATTGCCTAATGAAATAGTGGTGGTGCCCATTGGCCTAAATTTAGAAGAGTGTTACAGGGTAAAATTACTTTGGTGCCTTTTAGTTGATTTCATGATCTCTCATGAAGGAAGGAAAGGTTTATTTTACTTATTCATTTTTGTAAAGAAATAGACCTTACCACGGTAGTTTGGAGCCTCAAAATATATTGGATATATTTGTACATTTATGCTTTGTATAGCTCTTTTTCTCCATGACTGTAATACGTCTGCTTGAAAAGTTGCACATCGCCACATTCATTCCTTTCTCGTTTTAATGCTTGCATATTGTCCTGCTTGTATATGAAGTTGAATGTCTTTCTTTAAAGATGTATGTAGTTCTTTTAAATATTAAAAAAAAAATTTCATTCTGCCCCATCTTCAAATGCCTATTTTAGGAGGCAGAAGATATGTACCTAACTCTCTCTTTTGTGACCAGTGGTATGAGAACACGTGTAGAACCAGCTTTCGATGGTTAGTGTGGAAGGGAGGTGGTGGTGGTGGTAGCTGAATGATTAGGGGCCTTCAGTCTTTGCTGGGATGGATCACTCTGCTCCTCGCCTGAAGCCACATGTTTGCTATGGTTGGTATGTGTGGAGGTCTGTGCCCATGGGTATCTTCAAGGAAATCTGTGGTGGGGGAGTGTTTTGGAGAGTAATGCACTGAAAGAGGGATCCAACGGCCAGTGAATAAGAAGGACTGTACATTTCCAGAGTGATGTTTTCCTAACCCTTGTCTCCTCATCAGAAATGGCCATAAGCCTCAAGACGAACCATGTACATTCACAGGGCCTCAATTTCCAACTGTCTAGTATGAAGGTCAGGTCATCTGTCCTACTTTCTTCTCAGCTATACTGTGAGCATCACACATATGGGAAAGGTCTGTATAATGTAAAGAATTTTTGTTATTAACCAAGTAAAAATAATCTCCAGAAATCCTTCAGACATTCCCCATGAGACCTTCAGACTTGGAGCCTTTGACTTTGAAGAATTAGAAAAACAGGAAAAGAGAGTATTTATTACCAGTTCTCACTTAGGCCAAGTTTGCTTATCCTGTTTATCTAAAAGAAGAGCCAAAAATCTGGAGTGGTTTCAACTGGATCGAAATATTTCTCCACACTTGAACGGGCTCCAAGAGCCTGTTGCAGCGCTTGGGCCAGGGCATCTGCATGCTCTGGAGGAGAGCAGGGCTGTCTGCCCGTGCAGCGGCTCTGTCTTGGCTGGAGAAAGGCAATGGTGTCATCATTCCTACCATGTGGCCGTCCAGTTACCACCTGCTGCTCTGACATGACTGTGGCTGCTGAGCCCTTGAATCGAGTCACTATGGGAAGCAAGTTTCTGCTTTTAGCAACTCAGGCCACTCTGTCTGGATGTCTTAACTCTGAGAAGTTGGCCTTTACTCAGGCACGGTTTCTGCTTTGGGAGAAGAGGATTATCATAGCTAATGTTTTTTGAGAACTTACTGTACACCAGGCGCTGTTCTAAGCGCAGTCCTTCTGTTAACTCATTTAATCCTCCTAATGCTTGAGGTAGGTGTTATTACTGTTCCTACTTTACAGATAAGGAGAGAGAGGGGTGGAGAGGCTTTATAACTTGTTAAATTCAATCTGCAAGTAAGTGACATCATGGATGATGGTCAAAAGATCTAACAACTAGGATGATCCAGGCACTGGGCCACCAGAGGCAAGGCCGTGAGCTCGTGCAGATGCTACCTGTACACAGAGTGGGCATGGCTACGCAGCTACCACTGGCTGAGCAGCACCTCAAGTGGGGATATGAAGCCAGGTAGTCTGGCTGCAGGGTCCACATTCTTGCCATTCCTCGTATTGCTTCTTCGCTTTCAGAGTGCCTGGCACAGAGTAGGTGCTCAGTAAACAGTGGGCTAAATTGAAGAGCTCTGTTGTCTAACTGCTTCCCCATTGGGGTCCCCATATTTTCTGTCTCCTGCCATTCCTCTTGGCATGGCAAGAATTAGGACTGTGAACAAGGCCTAGAGCATGACTGTGCTCTTGTGGAATCCCTCAAAAGTAGTCTTCTAGTTCCACACCAGCACACCTCTTCTCTTTGCCTTTCTTTTCAAGATCCAGTCCCTTTCACCTCCTTCCAGCTTCTCCAAGCAAACAACCCATCACTCCCCATGTCTATACACCTGACAGTTCTTCTTTTGCTCTTTCTCAAATTGTAGTATGGCATGTGATGGCTTCCCAGAAGGCAATGAGAATTTGTGGCTCTCAAGAGGCAGGCCAGGCTGGGGCTGGAGAAGTAGGGCAAGAGGCAGAGGCTTATGCAATGGTTGAATGAACAACCCTAGGAGGCCTTTCAAGTTCCTGTGTATTTTGGGGAGAGAAATAAAATTCTTGTGGTGGATTATCTCCGCAGATTAAAAAAGGACACAGTGTTTCCCATTTAGCATGTCTGGGATGCAGCCTGAGAATTTGCATTTGTAACAAATTGCCAGGTACTGCTGCTGCTGGTCTGGACACCATAGCCTGAGACCACCGCACTACACTCCTCTGTCCCCAGGGCCAGCCTTCCTCTACTTTAGGGGAAACTCTTAGAGATGAATTTCACCTGGGAGATTGGACGAACTCTTGACCTGAAGCCCAGGGCCAGTTCTAGTTCTTTCCCAGAAGCCTTGGCTGCATCCTTATTATGGGCACTTGAGTGAAGAGTTAATCCTGAGCAAAGTCCCAACACCTGGCCTTGCTGGCCTGAAACCAAGTGCTACTTCAGGTGTGGGTGGGGTGGGGTGGGATGGCGTGGTGGTGGCGGTGGCCATGGCCAGCCAGGAGTACGTGTGATCTACATCTCTCCGCTAGGAACCTGTCAACCACAAATTCCACATGCCTGCTAACGTCCCACTAGTATCCTAATTTCAAAAAAAATTTTAATTTAAAATTTAAAATTTAATTTAAAAAAAAAAAAAGGTACCTGCAACCCCATATTCATCGCAGCATTATTTGCAATAGCCAGGACATGGAGACACCCTAAGAGTCTGACAATGGAAAAGCGGCTAAGGAAGATGTGGTATATATTTACAACAGAATGTTCTTCCACCTTGAGAAAGAAGGAAACCCTGCTATTTGAAACAACATGGATGGATCTTGAAGGATTATGCTAAGTGAAATGAGTCAGACAAAGACAAGTACTGAATGATCTCAATTTATACGTGGAGTCTAAAAAAAGCTGAACTCATAGAAAGAAAGAAGGGCGGTTGACAGGGATTGAGGGGTGGAAGAAATGGGCAAATGTTGATCAAAGATACAAACTTCTCATTAGAAAATCAGTAAGTGCTGGTGATCTAACGTACTACAAGTGACTATAGCTAACAATATTGTATTGTATACATGAAAGTTGCTAAGAGAGTAAATCTTGAATGTGCTCACCACACACACAAGCACAAAGGTAATTCCGTGAGGTGAAGGAAATGCTAGCTAACCCTACGGTGGTCTAGTTTTACAATCTATGTGTATCAAATCACATTGAACACTTTCAACTTACAGAATATCTTTTTTTTTTATTATTACGGTATGTTAGTCACCATACAGTACATCAGTAGTTTTTGATGATGATTATAACACCCAGTGCTCCATGCAATTCGTGCCCTCCTTAATACCCATCACCGGGCTAGCCCATCCCCCCACCCCCCTCCACTCTGAAACCCTCAGTTTGTTTCCCAGAGTCCATAGTCTCTCAAATGTTATATCTTGATAACATTTCAATAAAGATGGTTTCACTCATTTATGGAACATAAGAAGTAGGAAGATCGGTAGGAGAAGAAAGGGATAAAGAAAGGGTGGTAATCAGAAGGGGGAATGAAGCATAAGAGACTATGGACTCTGAGAAACAAACTGAGGGCTTCAGAGGGGAGGGGGTGGGGGAATGGGATAGACTGGTGATGGGTAGTAAGGAGGGCACGTATTGCATGGTACACTGAGTGTAATACGCAACTAATGAATCATGGAACTTTACATCAAAAACCAGGGATGTACTGTATGGTGACTAACATAATATAATAAAAAATATTATTAAAAAAAGATGATGGAAATGAAGGAGGGCACTTGTGGTGATGAGCACCAGGTGTTGTATGGAAATGTCAATCACTAAATTCTACTCTGAAGCTAAAAAAAATAAAATAAAATAAAGCTGGGAAAAATAAACATTAACGGAGTTAATATTTGTTAAGCATGCAAGAGTTAAAATCTGTTGCTTTTAAATAAGTAAAATAAAGGCACATATGGTTCAGGGGCAAAAACAGACATGAAACCAGGCAATTTCAGCAATGTGAAAAGTGCTGTGATTGAGATGTGCTCTAGAAGCCAAAGAAGAGACCACCCCTGACGGGAAGGTCAGGAAACACTTCTCAGGGAAGAGGGGGAGGAGGGTCCTGTAACTGCATCTTGCAAGGTAAGTAGAAGTCCTCCAGAGACCAAAGAGGAAGCAGAGACTCTAATATCCAGGCATCTGAGTTTCCCTTCTAAGTTTGTCTGGCGTCTCCACCTTCTCCTAGGTCCTCCCATATCCGAGGAAGAGACAAACCCCAATGCAAGAAGTACCTCTTGGAAAAAGGAGAGCTCAGGGTTTCACTTTCCAAACCACGTCCCTGATTGTTTGGTCCTGGGACGATTGGTCAGCTGGCTCTTAATGGCCCTCATGCTTTGTACGTTACCAGTGTGAAGGGGCCAGTTTCAACCAGAGCTGTGCTGCACCGCTGAGCCCCATGGAGCCTATGGAACAGCTATTTTCCCTAAGTCTGGAAGCCCCCACGTTGCAGGATGAAGAGCAGAACAGCATCTGTAGCAGTGGAGGAAGGGCAGCCCTCGCGAATGCCCTGAAGAGCTTCCTTCCAAAGAACCAACAAACCTGAAAGAAACAGTTCTGATGTGTACAGGACAGGAGGGATCAGAAACCTCTCCTTTCACTCTAATCCTCCTAGCTGTGTGTCTCTGTGAAGAGGGTTTTCTGGACCAACTGACAACAGCAGTATTTCACTTCCTCTTCTGAAGCCTCACTTAAGAAGACTCCAGTCTTTTTCCTTTGCAGCAGAGTTCTTGTAACAAGAACTGTGGCCAACCTCCATTCCATTCCCTACTTGGGGCACGACTCTTCCTCCTACTATATTTTCCATTTATGCCAAGTGGCTTCTTTTATAACAATCCCTACGCCATTTAACTGATATCCCAAAGCAGCCGAGGTAGGGGAACAGATGGGTAAGTAAAAACAAAACAAACAGAAAAGCCTGTCATTGCTTGGTTTTGTCTTGAAGAGACTGGTTCCCAGAGTTCAGAGGTTAGCACCCATCAGAAAGAAGTAATACCAGATTAACGTGTTCACCTAGAATTTAGTAATTAGATAGCTACAAGTTAGTACCTGCTGACTGTAGCGAAGGAACATTTGGCCTTGGGTGCTGCAGACTTCCGGGATTCCCATACCCCCACAAGTGGAGGGGTTCTTTTATAGCCAACCTTATTTACTGAGTTCCCCAAAAATGCGTGCAGCATGAATTCAATAAATATAGCATTAGTAGCTTGGTTTTGTGTGACCCCGGGATATCCTTCTTTTTTTTTTTTTTTTTTTTTTTTTTTAACTGAGACAGAGTCCTAGAGAAAGAGGCACCTGAAACACCTCTCTCCCCTGCCCATGTTCTGGAAATTGAAGAACAGCTCCATGCCCAACTGATGCCCATTCTGTTCCATTGCCATTGGAATTTGTCTCATCAGTACGTCTCGTGAACTGTAAGCCCTAGTCTTATGGTTCTCAGCTGTGGTCCCCAAAACAGCAACATCAGCATCAGCTGGGTGGAACTTGATAGAAATACAGATTCGAGGGCCCCACCCCACACCTATTGAATAAGAAGCTCTAGGGTAGAGCCCCTAAATCTGTATTATAATAAGCCTGCCACTATTGATTCTGAGATGCACACTCAAGTTTGAGAACCACTGATCTAGTCTTGGCTGTCAAGGACCCAATCATATGTATGTCAGGCTGTGTGGGCTATATATTTTTGTCACAACTACTTAACTCTGCTGCTGTACTGTGAAAGCATTCATAAATACAATGTAAGATGAATGAGCTTGACTATGTTTTAATGAAACTTTATTTACAGAAATAAGCAGGAGGCCAGATCTGGTCCCCGGGAGGTAATCTGCCAACCTCTGGGAGTTTTAAATAGTGTTTCATCAATCAGGATTTCTATTTCAGCATGTCTCTGATCCTGGGTGCTTTTGGGGCCCTATTCTTTGTGTGTGTTCTGTAGAAATTACCCACAGTAAAAAAGAAAAAGGATAACTATTAAGAAAAGTACAAAGTATAGCTTTTCCCGAAGGCCTGGGAAGCATGTAATAGCCCCATTTTACCAGAAGGAAACTGAGGCACAGGACATGATTTGGGCCTGCCCTGCTGTACAGTCAGCACTATGTTCCTGGAGCACAAAAGGCTCCATTTCTATGAAACCTGATAGAAACAGTGCCTGCCAGAGTTGTGTGACAGTAACCCAGGACGTATAATTACATTCAACCACGTTGCTCCTCCCAATCGATCTTCCCCTGGGAAACCAATTTCACTTTCCGTGATCTAGATACTTACACTCTGCTACCTCTTATCTGGGGACACACAACCAAGAAAGAATAAAAAATGGACAAAGTAGTTAATCGTTGGCTTATGTATTTCCCTGGATTTTATCAGTCGGTGATCCATCTGGAGGTTCTATTATTTTCAACAGGATAGGGGCAGGTTTGATCTAACCAGGTTGGCATCTAGGTCTCATCTGAAGGCTTCAGGCTAAGGTGAGCCTCCAAAATTGGGGGAGGGGGACTGGGATGAAGCTTCAGGCCAAAAACGTAATGATCACGAAAATTAGAAACTAATGTGCCTGGGCTACTCCACGAAATGCATGAGCGGGATGCCGTGCCTTAACTGCTGATGATGGGGAAAGCGTGAAAAGCTGTGTAGCATGTTCCGCTCTTGAGTTAGCATAAGCTAGAGTAACAAACAGCCCCCAAGTTTCTGTGGCTTTAATGCAGCAAAGGATTTTGGGTGATGCAAATGCTTCTTTAAGGCAGATTTCCTCTTGTGGCAGCTCCGGGGTCAGGTGGTTTTAATCTCGCAGCTCTGCCCCTAAAAACAGCCAACTGCAGGATCACGTGCCCAGGCCAAGAGGTGTGTGGGATCCCTACCACCTCTGCTCACAGGTCACCCAGAACTGGCACATGGCCCTGTCCAGTTGCAAGGGGGCCTGTCCTCCCTATGCCTGGAAGGGGAGAGGACTGGATGTGATACCAGTACTACTGGAACTCATCACTGCAACCACATTATGTCGTGTATCTTTCCACAGCACCGCAGGGAGCTCAGCTAACATGAAAGCCAACCACAGCTGAGAGGACTGAACAAGGAATGTGTTTTTTTTAATTGAAGTGTGGCACGCAATGTTATATTAGTTTCAGGTGCACAACATATTTGACAATTGCATACATTACTCAGTGCTCACCAGGATAAGTGTAGTCACCATCTGTTACCATATAATGTTATTACAATATTAGGGATGATAATCCCTATGCTGTACTTTTCATTTCCATGGCTTACTTATTTTATATCCAGTAGTGTGTGCCTCTTAATCCCCTTTACCTGTTTTGCCCATCCCTCCCCCACCAGTTTGTTCTCTGTATTGAAGAGTCTGGGTTTTTTTTTTTCAAGTTTTTATTTTAATTCCAGTTATCATACTGTGTAATATGGGTTTCAGGTGTACAGCATAGTAATTCGACAGTTCCATACATCACCCGGTGCTCATGACAAGTGTGCCCCTTAATCCCCTATCACCTATTTCACCCATCTTCCCCCCACTGCCCCCCATAAGCATCAGATTGTTCTCTTAAATAATTAAGAGTCTGTTTCTTGCTTTGTCACTGTCTCTGGTTTTCTTTCCCTCTTGTTTTGTTTCTTAAATTCCACATACTAGTGAAATCATATGGTATTTGTCTTTCTCTCACTGATATATTTCACTTAGCATTTTACTCTCTACCTCCATCCATGTTGTTGCAAATGGCAAGATTTCATTCCTTCTTATGACTAATATTCCATTGTGTATATATACCACGGTTTCTTTATCTGTTCATCAATTGATGGACACTTGGGCTCCTTCCAATCTTGGCTATTGTAAATAATACTCCCATAAACACAGGGGCGCATGTATCCCTTTGAATTAGTGTTCTTGTATTCTCTGGGTGAATACCTAGGAGTGCAGTTGCTGGATCATTGGTAGCTCTATTTTTAACTTTTTAAGGAACCTCCATACTGTTTTCCAGAGTGGCTGCGCCAGTTTGCATTCCTACCAACAGGGCAAGAGGGATCTCCTTTCTCCACATCCTCACCTACACCTGTTATTTCTTGTGTTGTCAATTTTAACCATGCTGACGGGTGTGAGGTAATACCTCATTTGCATTTCTCTGATGATAAGTGATGTTGAGCATCTTTACATGTGTCTGTTGACCGTCTGGATGTCTTTTTTGGAGAAATGTCTGTTCTTGTCTTCTGCCCACATTTTAGTTGGATTATTCATTTTTGGGGTGTTAAGTTCTATAAGTTCTTTATATATTTTGGATAGTAGCACTTTATCAGATATGTCATTTGCAAGTATCTTCTCCTATTCCATAGGTTGCCTTTCAGTCTTGATTGGGCAGAAGCTTTTTATTTTGATGGAAATCCTAATAGTTTATTTTTGTTTTTGTTTCCCTTGCATCAAGAGACACATCTGGAAAGATGTTACTGCCTATGTTCTCTTTGAGGATTTTGATGGTTTCAGGTCTCACATTTAGGTCTTTAATACATTCTGAATTTATTTTTGTGTATGGTGTAAGAAAGTGGTCCAGTTTCATTCTTTTGCATGTTGCTGTCCAATTTTCCCAGCACCATTTGTTGAAGAGACAGTCTTTTTCCCACTGGATATTCTTTTCTGCTTTGTTGAAGATTGGTTGACCATATAATTGTGGGTTCCTTTATGGGTTTTCTACTCTGTTCCATTGATCTGTGTGTCTACTTTTGTGCCACTACCAGACTATTCTGATTACTATAGCTTCGTTATATAACTTGAAGTCCAGAATTGTGATGGCTCCAGCTTTGCTTTTCTTTCTCAAGATTGCTTTGGCTGTTCAGGGTCTTTTGTGGTGCCATACAAATTGTAGATTTCTTGTTCTAACTCTGTGTAAAATGCTGTTGGTAATTTCATAGGGATTGCATTTAAGTTGTAGATTGCTTTGGGTAGTATAAACATTTTAACAATATTTGTTCTTCTAATCCATGAGCAGGAAATATCTTTCCATTTCTTTATGTCATCTTGAAAGTCTTTCATCTATGTTTTATAGTTTTCAGAGTTCAGGTCTTTCACCTCTTTGGTTAGGTTTATTCCAAGGTATTTTATTGTTTTGATGCAATTATAAATGGAATTGGTTCCTTAATTTCTCTTTCTTCTACTCCCTTTTTGGTGTATGGAAATGCTACAGATTTCTGCACATTGATTTTGTATCCTGTGACTTTACTGAATTTGTGTATCAGTTCTAGCAGTTTTTGGGTGGAGTCTTTCAGGTTTTCTATATATAGTGTCATGTCATCTGCAAATAGTGAAAGTTTTACTTTTCTTCCTTACTGATTTGGATGCCTTTTATCTCTTTTTGTTGTCTGATCGTTGTGTCTAGCACTTCCAGTACTATGCTGAATAAAAGTGGTGAGAGTTGCCATCCTTGTCTTATTCCTGAGCTTAGGGGAAAAGCTCTCAGTGCTTCCCCATTCAGGATGATGTTAGCTGTGGATGCCATTGTGGCTTCGATAGGGATTGCATTGAATGTGTAGATGACTTTAAGTAGGCTTTGAGTATGGATGTTTGGCTACCTTTGGACTTAGCTTGTTCTTCTTTGTCTACTTTAAGATGTAAAGTTTGGTTGTTAATTTGAGCTCCTTATTTTTTCTTAATATAGGCATTTATCACTATAAAATTTCCCTCTTAGAAATGCTTTTACTGGGGCGCCTGGGTGGCACAGCGGTTAAGTGTCTGCCTTCTGCTCAGGGCGTGATCCCACCGTTGTGGGATCGAGCCCCACGTCAGGCTCCTCCACTATGAGCCTGCTTCTTCCTCTCCCACTCCCTCTGCTTGTGTTCCCTCTCTCGCTGGCTGTCTCTATCTCTGTAGAATAAATAAATAAAATCTTTAAAAAAAAGAAATGCTTTTACTGTATCTCATGTTTTCATTTTCATTTGTTTCAAGGTTTTTTTTTTTAAAGACTTATTTTAGAGAGAGAGACAGAGAGATGGAGCATGCACAAGCTGGGGGATGGGCAAAGGGAGAGGGAGAGAAAAAGCCAACTCCCTGCTGAGCACTGAGCCCAACGCAGGGCTCAATCCCAGGACCCTGAAGATCGTGACCTGAGCCGAAATGCAGAGTCGGATGCTTAACTAACTTGGCCAAGCAAGCACCCCAGTTTCAAGATATTGTTTGATTTCTTCTTTGACTTACTGGCTGTTCTGGAGTATTATTGTTTAATTTCCACCTATTTGTGAGTTTTTAGTGTTCTTCTGTTACTGAGTTCTAGTTTCAAACCATTATGGTCGGAAAAGATGCCTGGTATGATTTCAATCTTCTTAAATTTGCAGTGATTTGTTCTGTGACGTAACATAAGATTTATCCTGGAGAATGTTTTGGACATGCTTGAAAAGAATATGTGTCTCTGCTGTTGTAATGGAATATTCTGCACATATCTGTTAGGTCCGTTTAGTTCAAGTCTAAACTATATTTCAAATCCAGTGTTTCCTTGTTGATTTTCTGTCTGGGTGATCTATCTATCCATTGTTGAACATGGGGTACTGATATCTCTTGTTATTATAATGTTGTTGTTTTTTTCCCCTTTAGATCTCTCAGTATTTGCTTAATATATTTTGGCACTCTGATGTTGGGTGCATATATACTTAAAATTATTATGTTTGAATTGACTCCTTTATCATTATATAATCATCTCCTTTGTCTCTTTTTACAATTTTTTATTTGAAGTCTATTTTGTCTAGTATACGTGTCATTATCCCTGCTTTGTTTTGGTTTCCATTTTCATGGAATATCTTTTTCCATCCCTTTACTTTGAGCCTATGTATGTCTTCAAAGCTGAAGTGAATCTCTTGTAGGCCTATTTTTTTCTTCCCTATTCAGCCCCTCTATGCCCTTCTATTGGAGAGTTTCATCCATTTACACTTGAAGTAATTATTGATAAGTAAGGACTTACTAATGCCATCTTATTGTTTTCTGGTTGTTTTGTAGCTCCTTTGCTCTTTTATTCCTTTGTGACTTGATGGTTTTTCATAGTGGTATCCTTTGAGTCCCTTCTCTGTCTTTTGTGTATCAATCATAGGTTTTTGCTTTGCAGTTCCAATGAAAATTACATAAATAATCTTATAGACATAACAGGCTCTTTTAAGCTGACAACTTAATGTCAATTGCATACAAAAACTTTATCTTTTTACTCACTGTCTTATGTTTTATGTTTTTTAATATTATAATTTTCCTCTTTTTATATTATGTATCCATTAACAGATTATTAGTAGCTATAGTTATTTTTAATACCTTTGTCCTTTTAATCTTTACATAATAGTGAAGTCATTAACACACCACCATATTACAGTATTAGAGTATTCTGAATTTGACTATATGTGTAACTTTACCAAAGTGTTTTATATTTTCATATTTACACTTACTATTTAGTATCCTTTCATTTGAACTTGAAGAACTTCTTTCAGAATTTCCTATAAGACAGGTCTAGTGGAGGTAAACTCCCTCAGCTTTTTGTTATTGTTTGAAAAAGCCTTTTTTTCTCCTTCATTTCAGAAGGACGACTTTCCTGATTAAAGTGTTCTTGCTTAGTACTTTTTTCTTTCAGCACTTTGAATATCATTCGATTTTCTTCTAGCCTGCAAGGTTTCTGCTGAGAAATCTGCTAACAACCTTATGAGGGTTCCTTTGCATGTGAGAAAGTTTGTTTGTTTGTTTTTCCCTTCTTACTGCTTTTAAAACTCTGTCTTTGTCTTTCATTTTAGACAGTTTTATTATGATCTGTCTTGGAGAAGATTGTTTTGAATTAAAATTGTGGGGGTATATATAAGCCATTTGGATGAATTTGTATATCCAAATCTCTCCTCAGATTGGGAATTTCTAAGTTATTATTTCTTTAAATATACTTTCTGCCCCCTTTATACCTCTCTTCCCCTGGGACTCCAATAATGTGTAGATTGTTTCTCTCCAGAGTAATCCGTAGGTCACACAGGCTTTCTTTCTTCTTTTTTCATTCTGTTTTTCTTCTGACTTCATAATTCCAAATGATCTGTCCTCTATTTCACAGATTCTTTCTTCTGCATAATCCAGTCTGATGTCAGTGCTTTCTGTTGCATTTTTCACTCTGTTCATTGTATTCTTACAGGTCAAGAACTTCTATTTGGTTCTTTTTTTTTTTCTTCTATGATTTCTATCTCACTGTTAAATTTCTCATTTTGTCCATGTTTTGTTTTCCTGATTTCACCAAATTTTCTTTTTGTGTTTTCTTGTGGCTCATTGAGCTTCTTTAAAATAGGTATTTTGAATTCCTTATTAGGCCAAGCAGAGAACTACATTTCTTTAGGGAAATTACTAGAGAATTATTGTGTTTTGGCAATGCCCTTCATTGTATTTGGCAATGCCAAAGGTGTATTTGGCAGTGCCTTTCATTTCCTTGATTTTTAATTTTCCTTGAAGTTTTATATTCTTGTCTTTGCATTGGAAGAAGCACTTACTCCCTCCAGTCTTTCCTGACTGGCTTTGGGAGAGAAATACTTTCTTTCAGCTCTGTTAAGGATTCTGAGGCCTTCTCACATCTTTCCTATGGATACACTTGCTTCACATTTTTTGTTTCCTTTAAGGGGGTAATTCTTACCAATTACTTTAAGTTAAAGATTGTATGCCTGCAAAGCCAGGCTGAGTGCTGACATCCTCCCTCTCCTTGCTTTCCTTAGGGGGATGCTGTATTCTCAGGTCTGCGTGATTTCTCTCAGTCCTGCAGAGTCAGCCTGGCTTTTTGCACATGCTCACTAGCCATCCGCAAAGGCTCATTCTTACCACCATTGCTAAGGTGATGCGCACTGAAATAGGGTGAGAGGTTGTGAATGAGGCGTGCAGGATCTCGGGGATGGTTGTGGGCCAGCTGGGGGATCCACCGGGACGGCCCTGAAATAGGGTGGAAGGTTGTGAATGAGGCATGCAGGATCTCAGGGATGGTTGTGGGCCAGCTGGGGGGATCCACCGGCACGGCCTCCCAAGAGTCACTGATATGGTCAGTAGGGCCTGCATCTACTTGATATGTTTCATGCTGAGCCCGGGCTGCTGTCCTCCCAGCCACTCAATGTCCCTCAGGCATGTGGCTCACAACTCAGTGTTCCAAGGGCGGTGAGAGACAAAAGGGCCTCTTTGGAAATGTCTGACACAGCCAGGGAAGCTGGGCACTCATTTAAATGCTCTTGGTTTTCCCTGTGGGAGGAATCATGGGCCAAGTAGTTCTCTTAGTACTGAGCTGTGCTGCCTGGTGGAAGGGGAGACAAGGGGAGAGTAAAACTGTTCCTCTTATCCTCATTGGTGTGTCTAATCTTGGGTTATTTTTGTTCTAACAGTGTGCTGGAACTTCTCTGATGGACTCCCAGACTCCCACAAAGGCCATCTTGTCCATGGGTGATTGTCAAGATTAGTGTTCTTTGGGGGGAAGATGATAGAAAACTTTATTTTGCTATGTTGATGATGTCCTGCACCTCAGCTCTCCTTCATAACAATACTGTGAAGTGTAGGTATTATTGTTATGCCCATTTTTTGGAGGAGAAAATTTAGTGGCAAAGAGGTCTTGTAATTGCCCATACTCTAGATTTCATAAATGGAAGAGCTGGTATTCACAATTAGACAATCTGGCTCCAGAGTCTTAACCACTGTACTATGCTATTCCCCTTTAAGGTAGCACTTATGTTTACTCATCTTTTATTTCTAATTTCTAACCCTGAGCCTGACACAAGGCAAAACTTCAAGAAATGTTTTTGAAAGGGAGAATATAGTGTTTATCTGTAAGGAAGGGAGAGGAATAAATAATTTTTTTAGAGCCAATATATATTCCATTTAATGGAATCTGTGCTATACTAATTTATTATGTTATTTGTCTCTGAACTTATTTCTCTAGCAAAAAGACGTATATGTATGTGTGTGTATAAGAAGTCCTTTGCAGGGGCGCCTGGGTGACTCATTTGGTTGTGTCCAATTTTTGATTTTGGCTCAGGTCACGAACTCAGGGTTATGAGGTTGAGCCCTGCATCGGGCTCTGCACTCATTGTGGAGTCCGTTTCAGACTCTCTTCTTCTCCCTCTGTGCATACCCCCACTTGTGCCCCGTCACCTCTGTAAAATAAACAAATAAATAAAATCTTTAAAAAAAAAAGTTCTTTGTAGTTGACCATTACATATTTTCTCCAGTGTTCTGCGTGCTCTTGTATACTTTCATTCAAAATGTATGAGGGTGGAAACTATTCTGCACACTCTTTAGCAGTGAGAGATGGTGCTTGTAATGGAAGCTTTCCATTCTAATGAGCCCTTTACTTTCAATCTCTTGAACTGAGTGTATTTCATAAAAAGGATTATTAATTCCTCTGTAGTCCTCTCTTTCTGCCATTTATTTTGTGTTTTAGTAAATCATTTTGATCCACAATTACTGACCCAAGAAAAGTGTGACTTAAGGGCCTGAGTCCGTCTTAAAGAAACACAGGCAGAGGATCCAGCTGGGTCTTACAAGACTGCCAATGTCATTCTGCAGATCTAGCAATGTCAACCACCAGCCCAGCTCTGAAGTGGCGTATTTTATAAGGAGCTCTTCATCTAGAAGATATCAGAGGGCTTCTTCCTCCACCTCCAAGAACAAAAAAAGGACCATGAACAAAAATATCTGGAGCCAGATCTGGTCAGTTTGACAGATTCAAACATTGCAGAAACCTACACAGAGTAAGAGGGACAGGGAGGGAGCCTGTGTTGACCAGCTAGCTGTGTTTGCATTCCCCCGTGCTCCAAGGACTCCACGAGCCTGCTGTCCACCTTCTCGGTTTATCCTCGCTATGGATAAATATGGTCTTTATTGGAAATATGTGCCATTTTAACTCTTGAGAAAAGGACTATACATTAGGGTGTAGAGTCACCAAGGACAGTTTCATACTCTTGCTGGGGACCATGCTTTGGCAGAGTTGAACCTGAGCCTGTGATTATCTATCACCAAATAACTGTCCGCGCTTTTTCCCCATGTGGCTCCTTTTGTCACTTTGGGACTATGCAGTTCCCCATGTAAGTGTATAACTTTCTGAATTTCATTTTCTTTTATTAGTATCTATTTAGAATATCTGACATTTTTATCTGTTTATTATTTGTACTGTAGTTTATACAATCAAGTAAACCCATAATTCTTAGTAATACATAATAAATTAGCATTTCAGGAACACATTTCCATTGGGAGTATCATATAATGTCCCTTTACTGTACATATTTAGTTAAATCTCTAGTTTTCTGAATGCATTCACAGCATTAAATGCTATGTGCCATGCATTGTGCTAAGCTTTTTTTTTTTTTAAACATATTTTTTCTCACTCTATTGTCAAGATTCAAACTTGGGTATCTTGCTGGCTCAGTTGGTGAAATATCCAATTTTTGATCTAAAGGTCATGAGTTTGAGACCCTTGTTGGGTGTAGAGATTACTTAAAAATGGAATCTTAAAGGAAAAAAAAAGATGGGGTGCCTGGGTGACTCGGTTGAACGTCCAACTCTTGGGCTCAGTTCAAGTCCTGATCTCATGGGTCATGGGATGGAGCCCTGCATCAGGCTCTGCACTCCGAGGGGAATCTGCTGGAGATTCTCTCCCTCTGTCCCTCCCTCCACTCGTGCATGCTCTCTCTCTTTCAAATAAATTAATCTTAAAAAAAAAGATTCAAATTTAGGAACTGCAAGGATGAAATTTCAACCAGGAAGTAAAATTTAGATGTTAGCCAAATGGGGCATGAGCTCCTCTGTGTGGTTTTGGAATTGGCAGGCAAATACCAAGTGCCTAGTGCCAAACAGTCTTACTGTGTACCTGCAATAATATTGATTACGAAAATGCAAAGATCCTTTCCTTCTTCTGTGACTGACTAGGCCGTTGGTTATTTAATAATAACTGTCCTGTATCACTTAAGGCTTACATTAAGCTACAAATATCAGATATTGAAAATATAATGACTTATTCCAATGAAGGGTTTTTTTTTTTCTCACATAGTGTGAAGTCTGGATATAGTCAGTTCGGGAATGGAGGGGCAGCTCCATGCTGTCATCAGAAACCCGGGCTTCTACAGTCTTTCTGCTCCATCATCCTTAGTGCGTGGTTGTCTCATGAGCACAAGGTGACTGTCATTCTCCAGCCGTCTCATTCACATTTGTGAATGAGAAGAGAATCGGTAAGAGGTGAAAGGAACTTGCTGGCTGAATCAGCTCCCCTTTAACGGAGCTTTCCCAGTATTCTCACCTATTAACAAACTCTAGCTTTCCATTCACCAGATTCGTATCGCATATTCACCCATAGATGCAAAAGGGAGCCGAGAAAATGTGTTATGTTTTTGAGAGGGACATGCATCTTTGAGCTTTGGTTTACTCTTTCTGGCATATGTAATCACTGCAGTAACTCTTAGAGAGGGCGCAGGGTTGGTGCACACAAAACTCATTGCTGCCTACATGGTGTGGATTAAGGAACGATTGGAAGGCTCAGAGGCCATGTTACACAGCCACGTAGTGGCAGGAGCTAACAACAACGTCTTTGGACCTCTCATGCCCTTTCCACTCTAATCATACTTCATATGACATCTCAAACCCCTGTAAACTGACAGCTCACTCAGCATCTGAGGGGATGGCTCCAGGACTGCTAAAGGTTCTAGAACCATAAGACCTTTAAGTGGCAAGTAGGACATTTACATCTGTAGGGTGCCAGGTAAAAATGAAAAAACGGAATGTGTCCGGGGATGCTTTTTCTTTCCCACCCTCTGGACAAATGCACAATAAGATCTAGCGATCATTCTAGAGATCATTGAGTCATTATCCATATGACAATCATAGATTGGGGTTAGAATATGGGTAAAGGGAAAGTCCTTTTTATCGTAAAGAGAGAATTTCAGGACTACAAAAAGAAATTGAACCACATATATAGTGATAGAAGTTAATCATTTTTGAGGTGGTGCAAGCATCATGATAACAAGATTTTAGACAGAATCTAGTGAAGTCATGACAGAATCATATAAGTAAAATTTTATCCCGTCTCTGGGACTAAGTTGTCCAAGAAGGTCCACGCTCATTAACACATTAGACCCAGATAACAACGCTCTAAGGCAGTTGATCATTGCCCTTGTGCAACTGAGGACTCTAAGTTTTAACAGGTGGACAGCTTTCTCTGGAACACTCAGGGTGGCTGGCCTGAGTTTGAGCCAGCTCCTGATGCTGCATTCTTCCCCCACACTATGCAAACCTCATAATGCACTGGTAACCTTTTTAGTGCAAATAGGAATGTGTCTCTTTTTTTCAAGTATCATGTTTATTGATAGATACCAGTATCTAAAATCAGAGCATGAACATGACTTGTTAAATTAAATAGGCTTAATTCCAGTACTATGATAAGAGAGACCAATTCAATTTCTCACCATTTGTTTCATATTCGCAAAGACCACTTCAAGGGCATTAATGATCTCTCAAAACTAATCGGTATCGTGCCAGTAAACCATGTTTCTTTTGAAAAGACTTGTGCACTTGCTCAGGTTCAAGAAAATTTAGCACATAAAGCCCAATACTAGAGGCAGAAATACAGGCAATGTACATTAAGGCAACAAGCATGAAATGATCTGAGGTAGTCTCTCTTTCTACTAGGACTCACACGGGAAATCCGCCCTTTTGCCATGTTTGCACTTTTCCAGCAGGTGGCGCCAGATAGCTTAGAATCAGCTCCAGAGCGCGCTAAACCAGATTGAAGTGAACCCCAGGAGCAGCTCAGGTGAGTGTCCCCGGGGAGGAATCTCACCACAGACGTCCTACCACCAGCACCCAAACATTCTCCATCCATTCAGGGCCCTCTGCGTGGTTCCGAGACACAGCCCCCCTGAGAATCAAGATGACTTGAGACGTAAGAGGTGTTTGGGAAAGGGGCAGACTGTTTAAAGGCAAGACTTCCTTCTGAAAATGGAAAGGCTGGTTGCTGAACAGTTGGAGAGAAACAACAAAACAGACAACTTCATTCCGTAAGCATATGGCCCCCGCTGTGACAGCTCCCCAGTGATTTCATCCTGTATCGCCTAAATATTTAGTCTATACAAAGAGGAGTGGGACGTCTAGGGCCAGAGCCTGCGAAAGCCACAGGACAGTGAACAAGTATCACCTCCAAGTGGTTCTCTTCTTTTTTTAATTTTTTTTTTATTTTTAAAGTGTTGGGTTTTTTTTTTTTTTTTAAAGATTTTATTTATTTATTTGAGAGAAAGAGAGCACAAGCAGGGGCAAGAGCAGGCAGAGGGAGAGGGAGAAGCAGGCTCCCCGCTGAGCAAGCAGCCCGGCATAGGGCAAGATCATAGGACCCTGGGATCATGACCTGAGCAGAAGACAGATGCTTAACGACTGAGCCACCCAGGCGCCCCAAGTGGTTCTCTTCTTGAGGCAAAACTAGAAAAAAGAGAAGAAAATCAAAAAGCACCGGACTCTAAAACAACTTTTTGGGGGGTCAAATTACACGAAGATTTGTCCTCTAAAATCGTTATGAGCAAAAATGCGGGTGGGCGCCTCAACCTTAGCTGCCCCTGCCTGTAAGTTGAAAGCAGCTAGCCCCACGCAGCACAAGGCAGGGCCAGTGTCAGCCTGGCTTGGGGGCTCCCCTGAGCCACCAGGTGATGTCAGCTACCTGCTCTTATTACTGGAGCCCTTTCCGGTTCAATTTCCACATCCACAAATCAGTGATTTCACCCAGGGCCCCGAGTCACTGGGGATTTACCCTGTAGCCCAAAGGCGTCTCCCTCTCTCAAACGCATTTCGAAATTGGCTTGGGTGTAAGTGTTTTAGAAGATGTGGTTATAGATGTTATCAAAACTATAGCACCTTGAAGCCATGTGGAGAATTTAGAGATCTTTAAAGCAGTTCAGTTCAGAAATAGACAACTAGATCATTATTACAGTGTCCCTTCTAAGTTGCCGATGTTTGCTTTAGCAAGTGCATGTTTATATACGCGCACTGAAGCTCAGAGCTGTATGTTTCCTGCACCCTTGCTACTCCAAGCGTGGTTCATGCACCAGCAGCATCAACATCACCAGGGAGCTTGTGAGACAAGACCATGCTAAGCCCACCCCAGACCTAGGGCATCAAATCTGCATTTTAATGAGATCCCCAGAGGATCTTCAAAGTCTGAGAAATGTAGCCCTGTGAGACCATTTTTAAAGCTAATTCCAATAGCTAATACAGTCCCATAGGCTTGGGAGAACCACAGAGCTGGGCCCTGCCTCCCGGTGGGGAGGGGGATAATATTATTAATCATCACAGACTGTGCTTTCTGTCCCATTGTTCCATTTGAGGAGAGAAAAAGGGCTAGTTGGTGGGTATTAGCATCTTTCTTTTTTCTTTCTTTCTTTCTTTCTTTCTTTCTTTCTTTCTTTCTTTCTTTCTTTCTTTCTTTCTTCTTTCACAGAGAGTATGAGCAGGAGGAGGGGCAGAGGGAGAGGGAGAAGCAGACTCCCTGCTGAGCAGGGGAGCCAGAAGTGGGGCTTGATCCCAGGACCCTGGGATCACAACCTGAGCTGAAAGCAGGCACTGAACCAACTAAGCCACCCAGGCGCCCCTAGCACATAACAAGCAGGGGCTACATGTCTGTGCCATTTTAGGGTGCAGGGTGTAGATTAGTGACACGTTGAGAAGGGTAGCTCTTCTTATAAGCAAGTAGTGGGCGCAGCGTGTCCTGGAGGGAAAGGGCCAGAAAACAGCGAGGTCTCAGCCCAGATGCATTAATCCCTGCGGCCGCCAAAGACCACCTGGGATTATAAGGTGTCTCCTTAAATGAGAGTGGGCAAGGCAGTTCAAGCTGGGACCTTTTCAGGCAAAATCCAGGGCTATCAAGCGGTTTCCCACAGCCGAGGGACGTTGCCTCAGACTGTGCCCTGGGGACTGGAGGTGCTGAGTGAGGCAATATGGCGGGCTGGGTTAGGTGGCAGATGGAGACAGCAGGCATGCACACAGCTCTTACAGTTAAGAGGATTCCATTAAAGAAGGATACTGGTGGCCCAGAGGGGCCACTCCCATTCGTTTCCTGACCATCGCAAATGCCAGTCACGTAGGAGAGACAGGTATCTTGCTTCTGTGCAAGTATTACAAATGCTTTGAAGTAGGATCCAGGTTTTGGCTGAAATGAAGACAAACGTCTCTCTATTTAACTTTCAGACTCGTTCAATATCAACTGCCAGCGCTAAGTAATTGCAGGGAGTGAGGTGGTAGTACCCACCAGAGGGCACGGTCCACCTAGGTTGGGCCGGGAGTGCCGGTGAGTGGGTTTGGGTGGAAGCAATGACTCATTCCTTTCCCATATGCACACGCATCATTAGAAGTCAGACTTCCCATTCAGAGCAGCTTCATTTCCTGACCTACCCCTGAGTCTCCGGGACCACCCAAGTCCTTGGAATTTAGGCTTGGCGCAAAGAGAGGGAAGAATCTCTCTCTCTGTTATTGCCTTCTTTATTCCCCTGGGGACTTCAGGCTCATTTCTCTCCTCAGGATATTGCCTGGAGAGAAATATCACCATGAGAGAAAACAGCAGCGTGTCACACAGGGCCTCCGCCGGGCGTGTTGGGTCTTGAAATTGGGTCATAATTCTAAATCTAGAAGTTAAGGTTGCCGACAGTCGACAGTCGGAGTCTCCTGTGTGCCTCTGAGTTTCCCATGCAGTCTGATACTTCAGCAGCTGGCCAGCTAGCCGACCACCACTTTTGGTTTTCTTTCCCCTGGCGTATTGGTCCCCATAGGACAGGAACTTTGCTAGGATTCTGTCTGTGCCGCTCTCTGGACCTAGGTGGGGGAATTTGAACCACTGGACTATGGGGCCTGGCCAGCTGAATTAATCCCGTCTTTTTATTCTGATGTTTTGATATCCGGGACCTTGCTGACCTTCCCAGGTTAGCCAATCCCTAGAGATAGTGAAGGGCCTGCCTGAGTGCAACTGTCAGTATGCAAACCAACCGAGAGCCTTCTATTTCAAGGGAACTATGACTCTAAAAGCTTCTTCCTTCATGACAGACATTCCCTGTCTGTGTGCCTTACCATACCTAATTGAAACAAATCTGACGTTCGTGTTAAAACACCGGCCCTTCTACCCCTAGGGTGGGATTGGATCGTGCTCCTTGCCTCCACAGTTCACAGTGCTTCCTGTCCTGTGTGGGGACACCTCCTGCCTCCCTGACTTTCAACTTGGAATTTCCCTTCCCCCACGCCCCACTTTGAAATTTTTTCTGGTCACCTTATTAGGTCTCCCTGCACCAGCCACGTCTGGAAATTAGGACTGACTGTAGTACACACTGCAAACACCAGACCAGATCCTCTGAGATGCATTTTCCTGAACTGGTGCAGTTATTTCTGGGGAATGGATTCCAGGAGGAAAACTGCTGGGTATATACGCAGTTCATTGTGATGGATGTTTCCAGAGAGTTTTACAAAAAGGTCATCACAATCCACACATCTACTAGCAAGACGTGAAATGATCCCTTTCCCTGCAAGCCCAGACTCTTGGAGTCTTACCCCTAGCATCCCAGGAAGTGAGTACTTTCTGCTGCTAAAAGCAGGGGGCTCCCAGGGAGATTGGGGTGGGGCTGCAGGCAGTCCATGGGTATCCCAGTCACCCCGGAGCCCAGGCTCATTCCGAGTGTCTGGCCATGCTGGGTGCTGCTCCTCTGACCTGAGGTCATGTAGGTTGCCACTGTTCATGAGCCTCTTTCCTGTCAGCTGGGCCTCCCGGGGGGTCAGGCCTCTCTGCTGGAGGGGCGGTGACGGCTTTAGAATCAATTTACGGGGATGGAAAGACACAAGCTCCCTCTCAAATTATTTCTGCTACATTTGCTTTCATGATTGGTTAATATCAAGAATTTTATGGTTCTTGGGTTGATACATTCTTTTATGTCTTTCTCATCCACTTTGACTTCCAGGCCCGGGTGGGTCTTGGTGGCAATTAGCCTTTGTGCAGTATGGGATTTCCAATGGGACTCAGGACACGAGGCTTGCTGTTTACTCCTCAGGACCATTCCATTGACTTCCTCTTTCTATGCTCTAGGGCTTCCTTTCAAAAATATTTTTTGTTTTGGGGCAGCTGGGTGGTGCAGTCAGTTAAGTGTCTGACTCTTGGTTTGGGCCCAGGTCATGATCTCAGGGTGGTGAGTTCGAGCCCCGTGTCAGGCTCCACGATCAACATGAAGTCTGCTTGAGATTCTCTCTCTTCCTCTCCCTCTGTCTCCCCCCGCCCTCAAATAAATAAATAAATCTTAAAAAAAAAAAAGAAAATATATATTTTTGGGGGAAAATTGCATAATTATTAATTTATAGGGGAAAATACAGCTAATGAGAAAAAATCTTATTTAAAATTTCACTAATCAGAAATAACCTTTACTGACATAGTGAGTGGGTTGTTCTGCAGAGCTTTTCATGAAAAAATTATTATTTTTGGCCTGTAACCTGATTGCTTCAACCTAAATAAATCACGTGTGTCATTCCTTGTCAGTATATAGGTTTACAACAGTACTTCCCATGGATACATGAGTATTTTGTCACGCCTTCCATTGTTTAAATAATTGCCTATTGTTGGTTGATTTTCCCAGATTTTTGCTATTGTAATAACTTCTATAATAAACAGCTTTGTACATATGTCTGTATAATTGTCCAATTATATTCTTAGGCAAAATGCCTAGAAATGAGATTACAGAATTAAAGCATAGTCACTTTTTAAGGGCTTCTGTGTTGAACGGCACTCCAGAAAATGTGTACCAATTTACTCTCTCCCAAGAGGTATTTGAGTAGCTATTTCCCCAAACTCTCCCCAACAGTTAAAATTGTTATTATTTTTCATCATGGCCAATTTGATAAGTACATCTATTGTATTTACCAAATAAGGGCAATAAACCACTCTCCTCACTTCAAGTAAGTCCCTATCCCTTTACCACCTCAGCATTTAATGTGAAGGGCTAAGAACCAGGGATCTGCAGTTAGAAAGACCATGTTTATAGGATCCTGGGCAAATCGATTAATCCCTATTGGACTCAGTTTCTTCAACCCCCAAATAAGGTGCAATGAAGAGACTTGATGTCACTGGTTTGAAAAGGGTTTAAAATGAAGTAAGGTAGGGGAGAGCTTAGCGTGGTGCTTGGCATACCGGGCACTGTTAGTAAATAGCTTTTTAGAGAGTCCTCAAGATATCACCTGGTCTGTTTTCTACTAAGCAAACCCCTACTCAAGCCACAGAGAACTTTTTTTTTTTTTTTTTTTTTTTTTTTAAGAGAGAGAAAGTCTGTGTGAGAGCATCCTTGCACATGTGGCGGGTGGGGTGGGGAGGGGGCAGAGGGCGAGGGAGAGAATCTTAAGCAGGCTGCACGCCTTTTGCTCAGCATGGAGCCTGACACAGGACTGGATCTCAGGACACTGAGATCATGACCTGAGCTGAAATCAAGAGTCAGACGTTTAACTGGCTGAGCGACCCAGGTGCCCCGGTAAGAGACCTATCTTTATTTTATGTTTTATCATTTATTATTTTTTAAAGATTTCATTTATTCATTTGCAAGAGAGAGAGAGAGAGAACGGCAGGAGGAGAAGCAGGCAGAGGGGTACACAGGCAGAGGGAGAAGCAGGCTTCCCGCTGAGCAGGGAGCCCCATGCGGGTCTCCATCCGAGGACCCATGCGGGACTCCATCCGAGGACCCCAGGATCATGACCTGAGCCCAACGCAGACGCTTAACCAACTGAGCCAGCCAGGCGTCCCGAGACCTGTCTTTAAAGAGAAGCTATATGCACAAAGTTCTGCTTGTAATAATGTGGGAGCAGTTACACGCACCCTACTTGTGGGTTCTCTCTCTCTTTGATCACACACACATGCAATCAGTAAGATTTCAATTTAATCAGTAACAAATGAGGACCTACAGAATGCAAGGTTTGGCTTCTGGGGAAATTTGGATAAATCGCTCTTTGTGCCTCAGTTCCATCTGTAAATAGGGATCATGCTGGAACCTACCTCACTGAGATAGCAGGAAGATTAAATGAGTTTTATTCATGAAGCACTTAGGCCGGCGCCTGCGCACGGCAGGCGTGGCGTAAGCGCCGGCTCGCTGGGTGGGTGAATGCTGGCCCGGCATGCCCCGGGGCCAGCTGAGTTCTCGCGGAAGAGCTGGCTCCTACCCCTGAGCTGGCCGGGAGCGTCAAGACCTGACCGGAAGTAAGTGTGGGGGACCGGGAGGGGTGTCGGCGCCGTGCGAGGGCAGGGTGCTGGAGAGGGTGCCCGGCTGTCCAAACATGGCAGGGAATGAATGCTCTTGTCCGGGTGCTCCTTTTCCACGGAGCAGGGGCCAGAAAGGAGGGAGGTTTACTACCGTCTCTTTGAAAAGAGTTCTGTCAGTCCGACGAGGATCAAATGACTTGATCATATGTCCATCTCACCTTATCTCTCTCCTTGTCACCTCAAGTCCAGTGTCACCTCAGGAAGATGATTCGTTCAAAGAAACCCGAAGCTGGAAGTCCAGGTGAGATCGCACTCACAGGATGGCCTCCCGAGTCACCAGGTGAGACTGATCAAAAAGTCCCGGCGCTTGCCGCTGTCGTCGCCCTCATTATTCAGGGTGACAGCTGCAGTGTCCTTGGCCCAGGTCCATCATCAAGGAAGGGGGAGGTTGTGCCCCCGGGGAACCTAAAGCTGGAACGTCCCCTTGTCTCCGAAGTAAGCCTTGAGCTGACCATTTGGCCCAGAACCGAGGCCCAGGACGTGAGCAAAGGAGGATCTGAGGGAGGGCTGTGGCTGTCTGCTGTGCGGCTGAGGCTTCTTCTGTCAGACCTGTTGTCACCCCAACCTGCCTCAGGTGCTCACTAGGGCCCTCCCTATCTGGAATCTGTTTCCCTGCTGGTGCTGTCCCCCAGAGGGGCTGCGGTTGTCTGGCAGAGTAGGTTTCAAAAATTCAGACTGGGGGGCTGTGGAAGTGTGTGGCGGGAGTCGCTCTCACTCTATCAGCCATACCCTGTCACTAGTGGGTCCATTGTCTGGTTCCCAGGGGACTTGCCTGTCTCCTGGGGTCTTTGGGACCACTACCTTAGAGACAGGAGACCCTGACTCTTGAGTGATTCACACAAAGTGGCAGTCAAGCTGCCTCAGTCTCTCCTGTTTAGTCCCCATGCACCCTGCAGGGTCCAGTTCTCTGTTCCTGCCCCCCAGCCTGGGGCGGCAGGGCTCCTCACCCCAGTCTCCAACTGGGGGTGCACCCTCAGTTCCTCATCACCGGGAACCTGCTGGTCCTCCCAGAAAGACCTCAGGAATTTCTGATTGCATTATCTTCCCGCTGAAGCCCACCCCCTGTGGGGTAGGAGCTCCTCATGGAGGAGATCTGCCTGACCTAAGACCAACATTAGGATGCCCCATTGGGTGACCGCAAATGGGCACCCCCTCAGGGTCCAGCCTGAAAGGAGGGTCAGCTTTCTGGCCCCTGCTCCATGATCCCAGCCTCTCCCTACCTATTTACCACCCTGTGAAACCTGAGCAAGTCGAGAACCCTCGTCATGACCTCAGACCATTATTCAGAACTTTTGGATTCACAGTTGACACTCCATTCTAGCAGGTTTCGTTCCCTGACTTAACCAGCAGCAGATGAGAAACAGTGCATTGTAAATCAGGATGAAAGGTATCAAGAAGGAAAAGGGACAGTTGAGAAGGTGGCAGAACTGAAGACCCCTGAAAAACCTTGTATTGAGGCATAAGCTGTGTGGGCACTGCTGGGCGGCTGCCTGGACCCCAGGGCTGGGCCGTTGGCATGAGCCCACCACTCGGTGAAGGCTGCGAGGTGTGTTCTAGAAAAGCCTCTGCAGGGTGGTTCTTGCTATCTGGATAGGTGTATGCCAGCCTAAGTGGGTAGCTTCGACGTTCACCCCAATGTCTGGCGCTAATAGATCATATAAAACTCCAGATTCTTTCTGGTACAAAGAAGAGATCACCTCCTCTGTGTCTGGTGGAAGGTACTTTGAAAACAGAGCTCCATGCCAGGTGCATAGTAGGTCTTCAGTGGGCACATAGTAGGCCTTTGTGTTCCCATTCTGTTCCCATTGAGCTTGTTGAGGATGGACTTGGACGTGGGGCATGAGAAACTGGGTTGTACATGAAAAACTTATTTATGTAGCCGCTCATCCCTATTTCATAAGTTCCATGTAAGATGCACCAGATTTCAGGGATATTAAAATGGGAAACAACATGTATCTTAGCATTGAGGATGTACATGATTGGTTTGGGAGACCCTTGCCTTTGAGAGATACATATTGCTCATCAGCATGTTAACAGCTCCAGGAAGGCTGTCGGAAAGCCACCTGCTTAACTTCAAGTGGGTTCTCTTTTCCCAGATGTCATGGGTCAGAGAACCCTGTTTGCGTGTCTCCTACAGCATTCTTGTGAACTTGTATTCTATGGGACATATTTTAGGTCACCTGAAGTCATTTCGGAAAGTTTAAATTATATTCAGCATACTTTCTTCATTGACCTCAGTTCTGTGATGTGATACATTTTAGAAAAATATCCATTAAAAATGCTTAGGAATATGCCACCTCTAGTGGCAAATTTGCATAAGTGCCTCAGGGAGCTTGAGGACACCCCGGCCTGCTGATTTGTATAAAGGGCCCTAGGCTTTGGGGAAATTGCTGTGAGGCCTTTCCACATATCAGACTGTGCCCTCCAAAAGGGGTGACGTAGAACATGTCACCATTCCAGACCGGCCAAGAGCCAAAAGTGCCCCTATCCCACCGTCCTCTCACAGCCAGTGACTGGCACCTGGCTATGAACACCAGCTCCCTTACCTCATAGTGGAACAAACTCTACTGTAATTTGCCCTCCAGGGGGCCCAGCTGGATCAGGCTCTGGCTGGGACTTTGCCTCAAATTCTACCCTTGCCCGATTTCTTCTGCTTCCCTATTTTCCTTCCACCACTCCCTTACCTATGTTTCTTGGGAGAAAATTCCTTAAAGAAGTGCTGTCATATGGATTCTTGTCTCAGGGCCTGCCTCCAGGGACCCCCATCCCAGACAGGTGCCAAAAAATTAATAGCACTTCTTAAGTATTTTAAACATTTAGTTTGTATCAAAATGTCCCCAGTGTTCATTATTTAGTTTGCTTGTTTAGTCAGGATCCAAATGGGGCTCACACATATCGTTGGGTGACTTTACAAATTCTTTTTAATCTTTAGGTTTCCTTGCTTTTTGTTTCCATTACAGTTTTTTTATTTTGTTTTGTTTTTGAGAAACTGGGCTTTGTCTTGAGAGTTTCCCACAGCCTGGATTTGAATGCTGGCATTTCGTTGGTGGTATTTATCATGTTCTTCTGTCTTTGTCTTTCCTGTAGATTGGTCATTGCCTCTAGAGGTGGGATCAGATTCAGACTTGAGGTTTTTGCAGGATTCCTTCATAGGAGGTGCTGGGTTCTTCTGTAAGCAGGTGCCTAATTTCTGGGTGTTTTTCTTTTTGTGATGTCGGCATTTACGGATGCTCAATAGTCGGATACATTCATTCACTGGGGGCTGCCAAATGGTGCTCTTCACATTCTGCTATTTCTTCTTTATTAGCTGGAATATTCTGAGAACCTTCCCCTTATCAACTATTTGGTTACCCTGAAGTACAGTTTGTGTAGGAAATGCAAAGAGAAATATTTGATTTTATCCTTTATTTACTTATTTTCTAAATAATGAATTGGTTCCTTAGCATCCTTGAAAGTTTCTTGTCTTACTAGGTTTCTTTTTCTGTAATGATGAGCTCAGAGATTTATCCATATATCATGTTTTTCAATCCACTGCTGTTTCATGGATTTTTAAATGTAAATGTTATGCTACTATATATTTTACTTTGTAATTTCCTGTTTTAAAAACTCAGAAGAATGTCTTGCAGATCTTGTCGTGCTTACATGTAAAGATCTACTTCATTCTCTTTTATTGCTACTGTGTCTTAGGGTTCACTTTAGACTCTTTCCTATTAGGGCAGCATTTTGGGTACATTATTTCATACAGTCTTTAAGATAATACTATGATGGAAATATAAAATTCTTATTTTCTTGGATGAAGAAATGGAGCCCAATTTTACCCAGCTTTGAAGTGGGGGCTTGGGATTTGAGCCTAGCTCTACTTGAATTTGGAATTTCTGCTCAACCTTGGAATTTCTGCTCTTGACCACCAAGTCTCTGGCTGGGCCAGCTGGAGCAGCTTTCTTCTTCCAAGAGAGTTATTCACACATCTCCTCAACCTGAAGCCAAACCTCCTCTGTACTCTGGGAGCCTTCCTGCCTCCTCAGAAATCCTGCTCTAATCAATTATCCCTCTTGTGTGCACATGTCTGCCTCTCAAATGGAACCTTTTCCCCAGCAGTGAAACATACTCAAGTATCCTCTATCCTGAGAAAACAAATTGCCCTCCCCCTGACCCCACACGTCCTGTGAGTAGGGCCCACCTCTCTCCAGCAGCTGCTGTTTGTTTGCTCACATCAGATGAGAGTGGGATGGCCTGTGGACCAGCTCTATGTGCTCCTGTGACCTCTAGGACTCTGTACCTGCTGGGAGGCACCATCTCAGCCCACCCACTGTGGCCAGCTCTGTTTCTGCTGAGTTCTCGGGGGTCACTTCGCCTGCCCTCCCTTGGGTCAGTCCTGAAGAGCAGGTAAATTTTGGAAAGTCAAACATGACCTTTGTACTCCTGACTCAGAGACGTTGGGAAAATAGAAGTAGTAAGAGAAGAGTCTTGATTTCTAGAAGGGTGTTCTTTTCATAACAAGGAAATATCTCTTTCTGCATCCTAAATACTCTTTGTGATTTCTTCCTTGACATGCTCAGCCTTCATTCATATTTCTTTTTCTGCACAACTAGTACTAGTTCTCTGCATGTTCTGCTTGGCGTTATGAGCTGTGCTTGGGTGACTATATTTGTAAAATCTTTGAGGACTGGCATGTCTTCTAGTATTGGATTCGCCCACAATTCCTTAGCCCGCTAACTACCCTGTGTGTGGCAGGCACTCAGTAGTTGTCAGATGATGGTCTAATTTCTTGTTCTTACTAGCCTTTGGGAACAAAAGAAGCTGTAGTAATACATGAGCCAGACAGCCCATGGTTCAGACTCTAGCTACTGATATAAGACATCAGACTCTGGTAATATCTTTAGATGATATCTTAAATGTGCTCCCCTCAAAAGCCTATTTCACCTACCATTACTGTCTGAGGTCTGTTTTTTGAAATTGTCTGATTTTTTTTTTTTTTAAATTCAGGGAGTGTCAGCGTTCCCACCACAGCTGAATTATGGGGTTTCCTGGGACCCAGCCTTTTTGGTATTAAGTAATAGGGCTGGGAAGAGCATCTCAGCAGTGATGGCATTGCTTTTGCCTCCAGAGAATTCTTTATACCTTTGGGAACAATTTTCCTTCCACCCTGTACCCATAATCAGTCCATGTAATTTGGGTAGGCCTAATTATTCTACTTCCTGCACCAGTTTTGGGGGCACACGTGACCCAAGTCAGCAAATGAAGCTCAACTTTTTTGTGGCATGACCACAAAAGAGGTGCTCCCTGTCTGCTGGGTTTGCAGTTCTGAGAATGCAAGACTGGAGCTAGTGGGCTACAATGAAGAGAGAGCCTTTCCGAGAGAGATGCCAATGTAGGGTAAAGCGCAGTAGAGAAATTGGGACAGATCCAGGCCTGACAATGTCATTTGAGCCCCTGGATTCAGTGTGCCTGAAGCCTGACCACCCCCTGGGTTGACAGTTATGTGAGCCAAATGGTTCTTCATTTTGCTCAAACCAATCTGTGTACCTTTTCTATCACTTTGAACCTAAAGAGCCCTAACTCATAACGTCTCTCCCTCTCTGAATTAGATTGTTAGAGGGATACAGTATTTTCAGGGGAGGAGCTCAATTGGCTTTTATTTTGTACATGAGTCTCCTGCTTTCTTCAATACTTTGGCAATGGTCCAGTGTGCAAAGGGAAAGGGAGACAAATCAAAGCAATAGATTCATGTTTTGTGAGAATTCCTTCTCAATCCAAGGAAGGTTTTATTGCTGGATATATCGGTTATGATAGGCTTGATCTTAAGTCATAGAAAAAACCCAATAACAGGTGCTTAAATCAACAGATAGGTAATTTTGTCCTGCAACAAAGAATCTGGATGTAGGTGGTTGTTGGTGCAGATGAGGAGAGTAATAATAACGTCAGGCAAGTTCCCTGCCCAATCTTTTGGTCTTCTTCTTTCATACTGTTGCCTCATGGTCATAAAGTAGCTGCTGCCACTCCAGATATCCTATTCATATTTAAGGCAGAACGAAGATAGAAGAGTATGGTACCACTTTCATTTCTCCCTTTATATTTGGAACGTGAAAGTTCCCAGCATTTCCTCGCAGATTTCTGTTCGTGTCTTATCGGCCAGAACTCAGTGATGCAATCACTTTTCCCTTCAAGGAAGGCTAGGGAAACAAATGTCTAATTATGGATATTGATATTCCTGCCAATATGTAGGTGCTTTTAATAAGAAAGAGGTGGGGAATGGATCTTAGCTACTCAACAAACATATGCCTGTTCTCCTCCAACTCCTTGAGTATTTATGAGCTGTCTGCGGGAGGCTCCTCAGTCTTATTACAGAAACGTTCTGGCAGGTCTCCTTTGCCAGGTTGTCAGGCCTGTCCGAATCCCAGCTAAACATCATCCTGAGCTCCCTTCATATTTGGCAAAAGCAGACTCATTTGATAAGATTAAAGGCCAAATTAGAAATACCAGTATTCCAAATTACTCACCATGTAGAAAGGGTCTAATAAAAACTGCTTCAGATGGTGCCAAAAAATTTAAAGATGTAAAGCACCTCATGCAGGGCCCAGCACATGGTTGGCATCGGATGAATATGAATCCCCTTCTCTTTCTCTTTCTTGTCATTACCCCCCACCCTTTCTTTTTTCTCCTTGTGTTGGTAAAAAAGGTCATTGCAGTGTGCACTGGGCATTTCAGCTTTTTGGCTCATGGCCCCAAATGCCCAGAGAAGGCTCTCAAAATAAAAAACACAACAATACCCAAGACCCAAAGAAGTCACAAATGTCACATATTTTCGGTTTAATTTAATTCACAAGTTGCTCAGCCAGAAAAGCTGACTCTATAGCAGAACAGGCCCAATTAGTTCTGGTGCTTACTTCCTGGATCTGCTTGTTACGCCATAATAACGTAATCAATACTGCCCACTTGGGATGGAGCAGAGGTTCCATGGGATGCTGAGACACTCGAGAGGTCATTGGATCTATAGTGTGACAAAAGGGAACATACCCTAGTTTTTTATGGTAGGATCTGTACTCCTTGGAGATAGGGCAGAGGGCTGCCTATGTGGCCTAATTTGCTAAGAGCCAATAAAACCTCTCCCTCGTCTTTATTTTTTCATGTTTGAGAGATCATATGCTAATGTAGAAGGAGTCAAAATACAGGTTTGAATTTGGGTTCTATATAACTACATAAATCTGGGCAAATTACTTCACTTCTCTAATCCTCCATCCTTCCTTAAAACGGAAAATTGTTGTGGAAACCAGAGAACTTCTGAGAGAGAACGTGGCCCATCGTAGGCTGCAATTAGTGCATGTTTCTTCTCCTGCCCAAACAGCAAGAGCACCTACCGCAGACCAGGCATTTTCGATATGTCAGGCCATTAGTTCTCACGGTAAAATGCTGACGTGTGGGTAGAAGCTCCAGTTCTAGATGAGGACGCCAATGCCCCAGAGACTATGTAACCCGCCCCAAATATCACATTAGTTAAGTCGTGGAGTCAGAATCTGTACCCAGGTTTCTTTGATTTCTTTCTAGTTACTGACAGACTGCTACCAGGTAGCCCATTTGCCCTTCCTGGACTAAAATCTTACTACTCTACCTGTTACATTTTCATTTTAATAGGAAGTAAAGTCTTGAACTAAACAGAAAGCCTTAACAGTGACATTTCAGGCATCAATAAAAGAGGTAAGGAGATTAACCAATCAAACAAAGTTTGTTTGATCTGCAGGACATTGACAGTGTTGTAAACCCACTCTGTCCCGAGATGTACCCTGGGGAGGGATGAGTATGCGTGGCTTCCCTTGCCCCTGAGGCCCTTCTGAGAGTCCCAGCTCCTCACTCCTCCTTCAGGACGTGGCCCACCCTCCTTTTATGGAATCCCAACAGGGAAGGCAACTTCTCTCTTTCTCTCCCATCCTCTTGCCACCAAAACAACACAAAATTCCTTTTGATGTCTTTATGCCACAGAGAAATAGGAAAAAGGTTAAGCGAAAGTTGAACTATGTGATAAATTATGTAATTAATTATAGGAGCTCCCCCAAAGCTGTCGTGGGCATTGTCCCTCCTGAAATGTAAAGGGTGCCTGGTTCAATTCTCCAGGCTTCTTCTCAGGCACGTTCACAAGTGCCTCCTTGGGAGCCTTCAGCTTCGTTTGCATTTCTTTTATTCTCTTCCTCTTCTCTGCGGAAAGATTATCTCCCAGCTTCAGGGAGATCAGTACATTGGGTGGGCACAAGCCCAGGAGTGACACCTGACAGGCCTGGGCTGAGTCCTAGCTCTGACGCTTGAATGACTCGAGGCGCCTCATCCCTCTGCCTCAGCCTCCCCCTGCTCCACATGTGGATAATAGTGGCATCTCCTCAAGGGTTGTTATGAAGATCAAATAAGACACATGAAGAATGCTCAACACAGTGCCAGGAACATGGTAAGCCATTATTAAGTGTTAGCTAGCTAGTAATAATAACCACCATCCTGGGGAAGAATCCAAGTGAATGTCTCCAAGCTTCTACTTTTTTTTTTTTTTCTGGAGAGCTACAACAAAGAGCCAACCCAGACCTCCGAGTTCAGAAGCAATCACTATTCTGCATCTTCATGAGAAGGGGAAAGAATCATATTCAAAAAGATAAATTATTTCATTCATGGAAGAAACACACACTTGTCAGAGATCTAGTGATTGAAGGAGAGCCCTATAAAGAGACTGAGGACATAATATAATGCCACGATGTCATTGGGTAAATTATTATTGTTTGTTTTGTTTTTCAGGCAAGTCAGCAGACAATGGAGTGAAAGATTTGTCTGGGTTTTTTCCTCTACTTTTTCTTCTTTGATCTGAGATGAGGGCTGCTCTTTGAAGGCTGGTTTCAATGTTGCTGATGAGCTGCAAGCGGCTTTCTGAACAGTGATGTGATCATTTCTCATTCTCCATTACCTATTTTGCCAGCTCCAAGGCAGAGTTTTGGAAACCTTTTTTTGCCGGTTCATGGATGCGAAATGTGACAGGTGCATTCTAGGTCTTTATTTGGCGCCATAGGATGGCCTTGCCTGCTTTAAGCAAGAGCCCACTCAGGTATCTATCAAGACATTGAGGATTGCTTATGGCCATGATGTCTGGAGAGTGCCCCAGAGGTCACCCAAACACCATTTACAGATGAACAGCTGTGTTCTCTACACCAAGTGACTGTGTGGGTGAAGATCAAAAAAGCATCTATTTTCAAAATTTCCCTGGTGAGTAGGATGCAATTTCTGTGATTCCTGTAAAGGTATCAGGGCGTAATTTTTTTCCATATTTGCCATACACACAATAGGAAAGAATCAAGGAAAATCGATGAACTCCTTTTTATTATTTTGTAGGAATCTTAGTATCACCTGGATTTGCTAACACATGAGTTCTGAACTTGAAATTTCTGGGGATACTCCTTTAGGTTAATTATTTAGTCATTTAAATCAAGTGATTTAAACTTTAAGATTTCTTTTTAGATTAAAATTTCTTTGATATTTTCCTAACCCAGAGTTTCTGTATACACTGAGCCCAAGCTGATATTACCGAATTACCATTGACCCCCTGACATTATTTAAAACAAGTTCTGTCCAGTAGAACTTTCTGTGATGATAGAAATGTCCACTCTCTGTGTTGTCTGTAGCAACAAGCCACATGTGGAACTAGATTTTACATTTTATTTAATTTTAATTAATTTCAATTTCAATAGCATGTGTAGTCAGTAGCTACCTTATTGGACAAAGCAGGTTTGGACCATCCTGTGCGAAGGCTATCAGAGGACCAAGGTGTTCTGAACTCTGCTGAAGTCACGTACAAGATACCACGTCCTCTCTGGGCTATGAGAAACAGCATTGCAGTGTGCCGACTGGCTCCCATTTATCCAGCCACACCCAAGTCTCAAGGTCACAAAGGCTTGCCTGTTCTCCCTGGTGTACGGTTCCTCCCTTCTAGGTACTCCTGAGTTGTCATCTGTGGCCCTCTCTCGATATCCTGCCTGTGCTGCCCTGAATAGCTAGCTTTTGCCCTGTAGGTCAATGCTCTGTATCTCCCTAGACTGTAAGGGTGTGGCGCCACTGGGCTACTGGCAGGTCCCATTCCAACACAGGGAGAAGGACCAACTTAGACAAAAACAAAGCAGAAAGACCACAAGCATAGGTTTGTAAAATTAATCCTGAAGTCTCCTGGACCTGCTCTGCATCCTTGCCTTCCTTTCTGTTTGCTTTTTAAGAGCCCCTGTTTTCTTCCTCCGTTGCCCTATTTCCCCTATTAATGTCTCCTGGCTTTGACCCACTCAGTTCCCACATTAGGACCTCTTCCCAGTTCCTGGGACCTTGTGAGTTTCCCATCTTGCCTCCCAAGAATTGACCTCTTGGTGGTGAACCCAGGTGTCCCCCTAAGGTCTGAGCCAGGACCAGATCCTGTGAGGCGCCTGGGGCTCTGGGGTTTTCTGTCTCCTCTATTAGGTATAGGGACACATAAATACTTGTTGATCACTTAATATTGACAAAAATCTATTTTAAAAAGACATTCCTATTTTGTTTTGTTTTGAATTGCTTCTCAGCTATACAACACATGCAGTTGCTTTTGGAAAAAGCAAAATGAGAAATAAATAACATGGGGATCTAAGCTGTCCATATGATCTGTTTTCCCCTTTCTGTTATTTTTGACATGCAGTGAGGATCGTCAGCCATCACGTCTCTGTATCCTGCAGTAGTAGTGTTTTGTGGGAAAGGTAAACAGTAAGATAAATGATCCCACTCAGCAGTCTTCAGTGCGTGGGCAGTGTGTTCCCCAGGCAGTAAGATTTCCCACTGTGAAGGGGCGGGAAGATGGTCCATGGAAACGGGAAGAGCAGCTTTGCCTGGTCAGAAGGGTGAGTGTATTTTAGGGCTGTACTTTATCACGGCATGATGCTAAGTGCTTTGGACATAGTGGAACATGCTATCAGAGGCTTCCCTGGGCAATTCTAAATAGGGAGAACTTTTCTAAAATTTAGTCTGCATTCAATCCTTCCTTTGAATAGAGTGCTCCGTTGTAAGGCATTTGATGGTCTTTTACAAAATACATGTTATGCACACATACATATAGATGTATATACTCCTAAAGATATCTAGCAGAGTAGTAGATTACTCTTATCACACGTAGATATGCAAGCAAATGTGTTTTCCTTATTTTGCCCATTACTGATATGATTTCCTTTATGCGTCCCCTTCCTATGGGAGGTGAGAAGTCCCAGAAGAGACTTAGTTTTAGTTTAATCTGATTTTGTAATCTCCGCCTGAGTCAGTAGTTTGAGTAGTCTCTTCTGATAATTTTGCTTCTCTAGGGTAAATCCTGCCTTTCGTGTTTCTGCACCTCCCTCTATCCCCCACCTTCCCTTGAACAACAAGGTCCTTGGGTGAGTGGAGGGAGGGTCTGGGATAGGTGACCTGAGGGCAGTGCGGGGAAGACAGGGACCCTTGCATCCACAGGGCATGCTCTTGGAGCTCCCAGGCCTCAGGCAGGACTGCGATGTGTGAGACTGGTACCATTGACAAGGAGCCACGAGATTGTCCAGATGACTTGATGTGCTGATGTTCATGCTGCAGATACCGGCTCCCACCTTTTGTATCTAGTTTCAAAGTTCTGACCATAGGGACCCTAGGCTTCTTCTGGCCACCTGGGTTTGCCAAAACCAAGAATTGGGCACTTAACTGACTGTGGCACTCAGGCACCCCTGCATTTGTGTTTTAAATAGTAACATGTCCATATGGTTCAAAATGCAAAACAATAAAGGGGGCAATGAAAAGGCTTTGTCCCACCTGGCCTCCCCCTCCATCCACCCATCTGCCCACACTGCCCCAAACAGGTAACCATTCTTCCTATTTTTTAGGGTGTGTGTGTAAAGTATGAAAAGCAAATATGAATATAGACTTTAATCTTTCCTGTTTTATGTAGAAAAGGTAATATACTATAAATACTGTTCTGTACCTTGCTTTTTTTCATTTCAATTTTTGGAAAATTTTTCATATTAGTACATAGAGCATACAATTTTTTTTTTTTTTTTTAGTATCATATGCTTAATGGTTGTGTGGTATTCCATTCTTTGGCTGTACCGTAAACTGTTTAACTAGTCTTCTCTTGAGAAACATTGGATTATTTCCAGTCTTTCTCTGGTATCCACAAAACTGTAGTAAATAATCTCATACATATGTCGTTTTGTGCCTGCGCAGGTGTATCTGTATGGTAAACTCCAGCAAATAAGTTTGATGGGTTGTAGGTGAAAGTCAATCTTCTGGTGGTTTTGCTAGCCGTGGCCAAGTTGCCCTCCCTAGAGCTTGTACCAGTGTGCTCTCCCACCAGCAACCTCTGAGACGCAGACTTGATCCAATCATTCATTTCTTAAATAACTTTGACTGTGGTCTTTAGTGTGATGGCATAGAGCTGAGCCTCACAGAAGTCTCACCCTCCCGACCCCTCCTTGTCCATTGGCACTGGATTCAGACAACCATTTTTGGTCTTATGGATGAAAGTACCCCTGTGGGAGTGGGGTACAGAGCCTTCAAAAGGTGTACTGGTGAGAATCACCCAAATTGAAGGAGCTTACTCCACACCTCCCCCTGTTGAGCCCTTGCAGCTGCTTCTTGTCTGTTTATTTGCCCCCGATGATTTTGACCCTGAGCCCATCCATTCTGCTCGAGGCCTCCTGGTAAAGGTTCCAACTGTTGCTCTTGCGTGAGTGCTCAGCCATGATCTCTGCTTCTCTTTGGGGAGGGACACAGTCACCTTTTAAGTCTGGGTGTCTCAGGCAGCTGGGAATTGAGAAAACAGAGTCTGAAAAACACAAAGCACAGTAAGTTTCCTGGCTTACCTGGGTTCTTGGAGCTGCGTCATGCCTGTCTGGGTTTGCCCTCCAAATCCTTGCTTGAGCACTAGAGTAGGGGCTCCTGACCTCAACTGCATATAGGGCCATCCAGATAAAATGCATGAAGGCCCTTGGCTGGGGGTGCCTGGGGAGGAGCAGAGAGTGTTCCAGCAAATTGCCTCCCTGCAGGCATCCTGGGCTCAGGAAGCCAGAACATTTGATGCTTTCAAAAAAAAGCTAGAGACCTAGATTTTTGTGTAAAATTCAACCATATGAAAATAGTGGCAACTGATTCATATTAAAATAACACCAGCACCTGTGATAACAGCGCTGGGAACTCCAAAGAGCATATCCAAGAGTTTGGGTTTGGTCTGTGGTCTGCCAGTTTGCACCTCCACCTTAGCTCAGGGTCTTTGTTCTGATGTCCCAGGGGATGTCCCAGCCTTTCCGTTTCCTGAGTCTTGGACCCACTGTGAGCCTGGATGTGAGGTGCTTGGCTTCTGTTCCTGCCTGCTGTCCCAAAGGCTCTGCTTGCTGGTGTTGCCTCATGGCAACTCTTCTTGAACAATTTTCTCTTCTATAAAGTCTTGACCACTTTTCAAGGCATCCAATTACAAAACATTTTATGAGTCCCAGACGTGTTTACGTGGGAAAGCCCAGTGCTCCCAACATCCCTCCCACATCCGAGTGCCTTAGGACTTGCATTCTATTTCCCTGTTTGCATTCATGAAAATTCAAGACTTGCTTCTTGCAGGCAAGTTCAGCACTGCCTTACATGTGTCTGGCCACCTTCACCACTTTTTCAGAGCTTTTGTCTCATCTTGAGTCACAGCAACCTCAGCAACTTTGCTTCTTTCTAGAATGGTCCGCTGAGCCACACTTTGTTTGTTCATACGTCTCTTAGTTCCTCCCTGAAGCAGAGTCTCCTTTTCTTTGGGGAGGTAGAGCTGGAGAACAGACAGAATATATGGATTCTGCAGGCTGTGTTATCTCTCCAAGCCTCAGTTTCATTAGCTGTAAAATGGGGTCAATAACAGGGCCCCCTCGACATTACAGAACAGTAGGAAAAATCCCATCACTGTACGTGAAAATGCTCTGTGACTGCAAAGTGTTGCAAAGTGCATATCAGAGTTTTTTTTTTTTCTTCCTCGTTTTTATTATTGCATAAGAATATTACGGCCATAAAAAAGGAAGCACTAAAGATGTAAAACAGGGATTTGCCATCCCATGATGCTAACCCATGCAGTTATTATTTTCTGGTATTTTGTATTCTCTTCCAGTTCTTACCCATATAAAAACAATCAGAGGGTGATCCTGAGCTGAATCACTTTCCCTCCAGGCTGCTCCCTGCCCTTCTGATCTCCGGCACAGGGGAGGGGAGCAGAACCAACTCCTTGGAGGATGCCGGGTGAATGATTTATGACTGAGTATCTTTAAAGAGATCACACATTTTATGCAGCATGAGCAGGCTAATGCAGAAGTCACCTGACACCAAAATGCCTAGAGAACAGATGAAGAAATAAACAACAAAAAAAAAAAGATTTCTTCACAGCGATGCCTTCTTTTTCAGAGTACTTCATAGCTGTTAAAGGGTTTTCATATGTAGTGTCTCTTCCTATCCCTTTAATGGTGCCGAGAGGTAGGCAGGACAGAGCAGACATATTCACTGCTATTTTACAGCTGAGGACAAGAAGCCCAGAGAGGCTAAGTGGTTTGTTCAAGGCTACGATTAGTTTGTGCTCAGGCTGGGCTTGGAACTTAGATTTGACAGACGCTTTGCTTGCTAGGTTTCTGTCAGTTTTTATTTTTTGTCTTCATCATCATCTCTGGGTTCAGTGACCATAAACTGCACTTCTTCTCTGTGAATCCATCCATAACATCTCTCACGTCATGCTCCAAAAATACTGTTATTAACAAAATATGCTCAGAAGCTACACGTATGGTTATCTGAATATTATAACAACTGCAAGATATAACTTACTATCACCCTTTCTAAGGAACCCCACGGAGCTGCAAATCGCATTGCTTTGCAATTGCTTGGAAGAAGTGGGTCACAAACGGAAATCTAATAGTCAATGGTTATTATATTTGTATTCTACCTTGTATGTTACTGAAACTACTTATAACAATGACTTTCTTTACATTGCTGTTTTACTTTGTGAAAGTAGTTTTTATGTAACTACTTTCACAAAGTAAAACAGCAATGTAAAGAAAGTCATTGTTTTTATGTAACTACTTTCACGTCTATTATGTCCTTACTGTCCTCCTTGCTGCTAATGAGGTGGTCAGGATGGCTATGAAACCCAAGAGTGTCTGGGTCCTCCAGCCTTTTGGGGTCACCTTCCACCTGGAATATCCAAAGAAGAGGGCTCAAGTCTCCTTTCTGTCTGGGGCCAGCAGCCCCAACCAATGGTTCCATGAATTTCCTGGGGGAGGCAAGCTTGAGGCTAGAGATGGGGAGATGATGAGCTCCCTCTGGGGCCCTAGTGAGTGATGTTCACAGCCCCTGGTAAGCCTACGCTGCTGCTGTCTGCTTCGGGATGCTGCGTGATCTGTGAGACTGCTGTGCCTCCCTCCCTGCTGCCCTTCCACAGCCGTTCTTCATCCTGACAATTCACGGCTCATTCCAGATTGCTGTGTGTGGCAGACTTTATTCGAGTTTTAGGGAAAATGGGAGGTAATTACACCACAGGCAGAAAACCACTTCAAATTCCATTCAGATGTTCTTGTTCACACAAATCTGAGCACTTTTCACCACAGGGAATTTCTTATTCACCTGCTGCCATATTGTAGGAGCCATCTTGCTGCCCTATACGGACCCCATCTTTCCTTTCTCTCACTTCCGATGACTCTCTGCCCCTTTGCTCTGGGCTGAACTTTTCTCTCACTTTGATTTTTTTTTTTAAACCATTTTTCTTTTTCAGACCATGCTCTGGAGGGTCCTGGCTTTTATTCTCAAAAAAGCTTATTAAGGTATTTTCTTGAATAAAAAGCTATCTTCCCAGATTTGAATTCCTAATTTTATGAAAGTGGCCACAGCTGGTTCTTATGTTAGTACTGGTTTTTCCTTTCCTTTTCATGAATAATTATTTCCATTTTGCAGATGAGGAAGCTGAGGCTCTTAGTCTTTAACTGGCTTGTATGAGCATGAGAGCTAGTGAGGAGTGGTGCTAAGACCTCAGTCTAAGGTTTTCCTCTCTATCCTATTTTTCAAGAGACGTTAACGTTAATAGTGTTTCTTGTAATGATATCAGGCCATATCTTAATTTACTTTTCTCCATTATAAGTGATTACCTCAAAGAAACACTTTGCATTGACTTTCCACTGCTCAGAATTCAAGGAGCAAACTCTTGACGCCAAAGGAGCCACAAATGTCATGGCTGCTGTTAACACAGCCAAGTCAGGCTGTTTATATTCCTTGTAAAAATAATTGTCTCATTAATCTTCACCTCAACCACCTCATCCTGTTGCCAAGGTCAAGTTAAAGAAGCAGGTGAATTGCAAATATGTCACCATGCTCACAAAACGCGATTTCCATGCCAGCGCTGTTTGAAGTGGTAATGAAGTGTCGAGGGGTCAGAAACTGGAGATGAGAGAGATGGAGAGAGGTCCACCCCCCCGTGAAAGTGCACGAATGGACCCAATCTCAGGAACACCAGAAACATGTCACACATGTTAACCGGGAACAGAAAAGGCCTTCCCAGCAAGGGATGGCTTATTTCCTGGGGAATTCCATTCCACCAAATCAAAGCACTTGTGAATGAAATGGTAAACTTTTACTCCCCTCCTAGGCAAACATTTCTCTCATAGTGAACATCCTGCTATCACAGAGGCAGTGACTTCAACGCGGGAGAATCCGTACAGACAAGAGTTTTTGCTTCGATGCACAAATGACATCATTGGATAGTAACAGGGAAAGGATGTATCATGGCAGGTCATTGATGGATGAGCGAAGCTTAGGAGAAAGAAATGAAGAAAAGGGCCCTTAGAGGTTGATGATACATTTTTTAGGAGAGAGGAACTCCGTCTGTCTTTAATTTGATTTTCTTATTTACTGGGCAAGTACAGTGCTAGATCTAGAAGAAGCCATGGTAAACAAGGCCCTGAGCCTGTTTTTAGGAGCTGACAATAAATGGGTGAATAGATTAGGATGGCTCAGGTGGGCTAGGTGCTGTGAGAGCCCAGAGAAGCAGTCGTGTGGTCAGGGAGATTTTGTCTGAGGAAGTAAGCTGGTACCTGAAGGATGAGAAGGAGGGCTCCGGGCAGGGAGAGGTGGAAGCGATTATTCAGAGCAAATGGAAGAACAGCGAAGGTCAGAGGTTGGAAGAAGAGAGGTCTGTGCGAGCAGCGAGTTGTGGTGCAGTAGAGAGGGGAGGGAAGCAAATGTGGCTTACACTTCAAACCCATTGAGATGGTGGTGCTTTTGGAATATCTAAGCAGAGATGCACAGGAGGAAAACGGAGCAGCTTGGGGGTAAAAATGTAGGCAGGGGAGTCCTGGGCGCTCAGCCTGGGAAGCACTGGGTGTTGAAACAAGCACCGAGGGTGTGTTGTGTAGACAGGGATAGGGAGCACCTGGAGAAGCCTCAATAGTGATGAGATGGGCAGAAAAAGGGCAGCCCCCACAGAAGCCTGGGCAAGCAGGTCACAGAGGTGGGGAGGAATGTGACGTGATGCTAGCCTGTTTGTTTTCATTGGGGGAACGGGTGCCTCATTGCTGTAGTGAAGACCTTCAGACTGGCTAGCCTAGGACGTGCCACCCACACAACTCATGGGCCACGCAGACCAGGGGACAGTCTGGGGACACGGTGCCTGCCACAGACACTATGTCTGCTAGTCAGATTCAACTTCAGGCCTGCCAGTTTGAGACCCCTCAACTAAATCAATTAGATTTAGTTAGAAGAAATCTACAACATGTTGTTTGGTAATTTGCCTGATGACTTACCTTTGGTTATCATCCAACTCGAGGGAAAACGTTCCAGTCCAGGCTCTTTCCCATACAACACACCACTTCAGTTTTGAGCAGACATCTGTAACCTGTAAATTCTGTGCTAGGTTTTAGGTATGGTGGAGGGGAGTACCAGATGCTCGTTTATCTGTAAGGATAAAGTCATTAAAACTCTCTGTGCTGTATTTAAGAAATGAGAATTTCCATTCACCCCCCCCTTTCATTTCACAGACCAGTGTGTTTGTTCATCCTCCAGTTGATAAAGATGGTGTCTTCATTTCCCAGATTCAGAAAGCAATGAGGCAGAACACCAGAGACTACCAGAAACCACAGCTGGAATACTTTGATAACACAGGACCTTAAAAGTAGAAAGAGAATAACATTCCATCCAAGTCCACTAGTACCTTTACTGCTATGAGCCTAGCGCTGGGCAAAAAGTGTTTTTAGTTTGTGTTTTCCGCTTCTTTTCATGTAAATCCTAGAGGTAGAAGTTGGCTAGCTGCTCAATACTAGGGCAGGAATGACATACGCTTATCTTTCACATCCCAGGGAACACCTTAAAACTTTCTTTAGAAGCCACCATAGCTTTGGAGTAAAGAGTGTTTCTGTCAAAGCTTATCCAACCTGGATGGGCCCTGTGCACCCTTTGAGGGAGGGGTAGCAACCAGAGCCTTGCCACCTGGAGAAACATGAATGGATGTAGTCACTTCCTTCACTCTTTCATGCTTTGGATAACAAAGATTTCACTGTTTAGAGTTGCTAACCCTGGCTCTCATGACAAAAATCCTTCATTAGCTGGATTTCCCTTTGGCCCCAGGCAGTACAAGGACATTTCTCACACTGCCCTGGCACAGAAAGCAAAGGACATTTGTCCTTCCTTGTGTTCTCTCTTCCTCTCTGAGTTCCGACTGGTTCTTGTGCAGTTGGGCTTGGGCTAAGAGGAACTGTGAGCTGTGGAGAACCCTCATCTAGAACTGAGTTTGCACATGGTGGCCATCACTGACTTTTCTTCTGTGTATCTGAAAACAGCCTTTCTTCCTCCCACTCCTCCCTCCCTTCCCCGTCCTCCTGCCACTTCCCTTTTTCTCATTTCCTGTTCTCGCTTCCTTGTTATTGCTTCCGTTTTCTTGCCTTCCTTTCTTCCCAAGTTTTCTTGCTTTACTTTTTATTCTTGCCTTTTCTTTTTATTTTATTTTTTTAAATTTATTTTATTATATTGTGTTAATCACCATACAGTACATCCCCAGATTCCGATGTAAAGTTTGATGCTTCATCAGTTGCGTATAACACCCAGTGCACCATGCAATACGTGCCCTCCCCACTACCCATCACCAGGCTATCCCCTTCCCCCACCCCCTCCCCTCTGAAGTCCTCAGTTTGCCTCTCACAGTCCATAGTCTCTCATGTTTCATTCCCCCCTCTGATTACCCCCCTTTTCTTTATCCCTTTCTTCCCCTACCGATCCTCCTAGTTCTTATGTTCCATAGATGAGAGAAATCATATGATAATTGTCTTTCTCTGCTTGACTTATTTCACTTAGCATTATCTCCTCCAGTGCCGTCCATGTTGCAGCAAATGTTGAGAATTCGTTCTTTCTGATAGCTGAGTAATATTCCATTGTATATATGGACCACAGCTTCTTAATCCAGTCATCTGTTGAAGGGCATCTCGGCTCCTTCCATGATTTGGCTATTGTGGACAATGCAGCTATGAACATTGGGGTGCATATGGCCCTTCTCTTTACTACGTCTGTATCTTTGGGGTAAACACCCAGTAGTGCAATGGCTGGGTCATAGGGTAGTTCAATTTTTAACTTTTTAAGGGACCTCCACACTGTTTTCCAGAGTGGCTGTACCAACTTGCATTCCCACCAACAATGTAGGAGGGATCCCCTTTCTCCACATCCTCTCCAACAATTGTTGTTTCTTGCCTTGTCTATCTTTGCCATTCTAACTGGCGTAAGGTGGTATCTCAGTGTGGTTTTGATTTGAATTTCCCTGATGGCTAATGATTTTGAACATTTTTTCATGTGTCTGTTAGCCATTTGTATGTCTTCATTGGAAAAGTGTCTGTTCATATCTTCTGCCCATTTTATGATTTGTTTATTTGTTTCTCGTGTATTGAGTTTGAGAAGTTCTTTGTAGATCTTGGATACCAGTCCTTTATCTGTGGTGTCCTTTGCAAATATATTCTCCCATTCCGTGGGCTGTCTCTTAGTTTTTTTGACTGTTTCCTTGGCTGTGCAGAAGCTCTTTATCCTGATAAAGTCCCATAAGTTCATTTTATCTTTTATTTCTCTTGCCTTTGGAGATGTGTCGTGAAAAAGGTTGCTCTGGCCGATGTCATAGAAGTTGTTGCCTATGTTCTCCTCTAGAATTTTGATGGATTCCTGTCTCACATTGAGGTCTTTCATCCATTTGGAGTTTATTTTTGTGTATGGTGTGAGAGAGTGGTCAAGTTTCATTCTTTTGCATGTAGCTGTCCAATTTTCCCAGCACCATTTATTGAAGAGACTGTCTTTTTTCCACCGGATGTTTTTTCCTGCTTTATCAAAGATTAGTTGCCCAAAGAGCCGAGGGTCCATTTCTGGGTTCTCTATTCTGTTCCATTGGTCGATGTGTCTGTTTTTGTGCCAGTACCATGCTGTCTTTGTGATCACAGCTTTGTAGTACAGCTCGAAATCCGGCATTGTGATGCCCCCAGCTTTGTTTTTCCTTTTCAACAGTTCCTTGGAGATTCGGGGCCTTTTCTGGTTCCATACAAATTTAAGGACTATTTGTTCCAGTTCTTTGAAAAATGTCCTCGGTATTTTGATCGGGATAGCATTGAAAGTGTAGATTGCTCTGGGTAGTATGGACATTTTAACTATGTTAATTCTTCCAATCCATGAGCATGGAATATTTTTCCATCTTTTTATGTCTTCCTCAATATCTTTCAAAAGTGATCTATAGTTTCTAGCATATAGGTCCTTTACGTCTCTGGTTAAGTTAATTCCAAGGTAACGCATGGTTTTTGGTGTTATTGTAAATGGGATGGATTCCCTAATTTCTCTTTCTTCAGTCTCGTTATTCGTGTATAGAAATGCAACTGATTTCTGGGCATTGATTTTGTATCCTGCCACCTTACTGAATTGTTCTATAACTTCTAATAGTTTGGGAGTGGATTCCTTTGGGTTTTCCATATAGAGTATCATGTCATCTGCAAAGAGAGACAGTTTGACTTCTTCTTTGCCGATTTGGATACCTTTGATCCCTTTTTGTCTTCTGATTGCTGTTGCAAGGACTTCTAGTACTATGTTGAATAATAGTGGCGAGAGTGGGCATCCTTGTCGTGTTCCTGATCTTAAGGGAAAGGCTTCCAGCTTTTCCCCATTGAGAATAATGCTTGCAGTAGGCTTTTCATAGATGGCTTTTATGAGATTGAGAAATGTACCCTCTATTCCTACACTCTGAAGGGTTTTAATCAGGAAAGGATGCTGTATTTTGTCAAATGCTTTTTCTGCATCAATTGAGAGGATCATATGGTTCTTGAGTCTTTTCTTGTTGATATGATGTATCACATTGATTGATTTGCGAGTGTTGAACCATGCTTGCATCCCAGGTATGAATCCCACTTGGTCATGATGGATAATCCTTTTAATGTACTGTTGGATTCTATTAGCAAGGATCTTGTTGAGGATTTTGGCATCCATATTCATTAGAGAAATCGGTCTGTAATTCTCCTTTTTGAGGGGGTCTTTGCCTGGTTTGGGGATCAAGGTAATATTAGCCTCATAGAATGAGTTTGGTAGCTTTCCTTCTGTTTCTATTTTTTGAAATAGCTTTAGGAGAATAGGTATTATTTCTTCTTTGAATGTTTGGTAGAATTCCCCAGGAAAACCGTCTGGGCCTGGAGTTTTATTATTTGGAAGGTTGTTTATCACTGACTCAATTTCTTCATAGTTAATTGGCCTATTTAAGAAATCTATTTCTTCCTGTTTCAGTCTTGGTAGTTTATAGGTTTCCAGGAAGGCCTCCATCTCTTCCAGATTGTTTAGTTTTTTGGCATATAGCTGTTGATAAAAGTTTCTAATAATCCTTGCAATTTCAATGGTGCTGGTCGTGACCTCTCCCTTTTCAGTCATAATTTTAATAATCTCAGTCCTTTCTCTTTGTTTTTGGACAAGTTTTGCCAGTGGTCTATCAATTTTATGGATTCTCTCAAAGAACCAGCTTCTAGTCCTGTTGATCTGCTCTACTGTGGTTCTGGTCTCTAATTCATTGATTTCTGCTCTAATCTTGGTCAACTCCTTCCTTGTCAGTGGGTTAGGCCTGTCCCTCTGTTGCTGTTCCAGTTTCTTGAGGTGAGAATATAGAAACTGCATTTTAGATTTTTCTATTCTTTTGAGTGAGGCTTGGATGGCTATGTATTTCCCCCTTAGGACTGCCTTTGCAGTATCCCATAGGTTTTGGACCGTTGTGTATTCATTCTCGTTGGTCTCCATAAATTGTTTAATTTGTTTTTTGATTTCCTGGTTTATCGAGTCATTCTTGAGCAGGATGGTTCTTAGCCTCCAAGTGTTTGAGTTTCTTCCAGGTTTTTCCTTGTGGTTGAGTTCCAATTTCAGAGCGTTGTGGTCTGAGAATATGCAGGGGATAATTTCAATCTTTTGGTATTGGCTGAGACCTGTTTTGTGTCCCAGAGCATGATCTATTCTTGAGAATGTTCCATGGGCATTTGAATAGAATGAGTATTCTTTGGTTCTGGGGTGTAGTGTTCTATATATATCTATGAGGTCCAACTCGTCGAGTATGGCATTCAAAGCCTTTGATTCTTTGCTTAGTTTTTGCCAGGGTGTTCTGTCTATTTCTGATAGTGGGGTGTTGAGGTCCCCTACTATTACTGTGTTCTTATCTATATGTCTCTTTATTTTGGTTAAGAGTTGGCTTGTGTATCTTGCTGCTCCCCTGTTGGGGGCATATATATTAATAATTGTCATATCCACTTGTTGAATACTTCCTTTAAGAATAATATAGTGCCCTTCTGTATCTCTCTCTATGGCCTCTAGTTTAAAATCCAGTCTATCTGATATGAGAATTGCTACTCCAGCTTTCTTTTGAGGTCCATTTGCGTGGAAGATGGTACTCCATCCCCTTACTCTAAGTCTGAATGCATCTTTGGGTTCAAAATGAGTCTCTTGTAGACAGCAAATGGATGGGTCATGTCTTTTTATCCAATCTGCAACCCTGTGGCGTTTTATGGGAGAGTTTAAGCCATTTAGATTGATAGAGATTATTGACAGATATGATTTTAATGATGCCATTTCTCTTTAAAGTCTTTGTATCGGTTGTGACTTGCTGCTCTGTATCACTCTTGGGGCCTTTTTACCTTTATAGAGCCCCCCTTAATATCTCCTGTAGGGCTGGTTTCGTGGTTACGAAATTGGTTAATGATTGGCGATTTTGGAACGTCTTTATTTCTCCATCAATTCTGAATGACAGCTTTGCTGGATAAAGGATCCTTGGCTGCATGTTTTTCTCTGAAAGAGCTTTAAAAATGCCCCCCCAAGCCTTTCTCTCATTCCAGGTCTCTGTAGACAGGTCTGACGTAATCCTGATACCTTTGCCTTGGTACGTGAGAAATTTCTTTGCCCTGGCCGCTTTCAATACTGTATCCTTGGATCTAATATTTGCGAATTGCACTATGACATGCCGTGGCGTAGGTTTGTCCTGGTTGAGCTTGGATGGGGTTGCCTTTTCTTTTTAAACTTTCCTGCTTCCTTCCTTCCTTTCCTTTCCCTGTTTTCTGTTTTTTTTTCCTTTTCCTTTGACCTTTCTTTCTTTTCCATTTCCCCTTTTCCCTGCATTTTCGCTGATTTTCTCTTTCTTTTCTTTTTTTTTTTTTTTAAAGATTTTATTTATTTATTTGACAGAGATAGAGACAGCCTGCAAGAGAGGGAACACAAGTAGGGGGAGTGGGAGAGGAAGAAGCAGGCTCCCAGCGGAGGAGCCTGATGTGGGGCTCGATCCCACAATGCCGGGATCACGCCCTGAGCCGAAGGTAGACGCTTAACCGCTGTGCCACCCAGGCGCCCCTTCTTTTCCTTTTCTTGCTGTTTTTCTTTTATTTTCATCTCCTTTCTTTCTTTCTTTCCTTCCTTTCTTTTTCTTATTTGTTTCCTTCCTTCTCTGTCTTCCTTCCCCCATCCTCTTTTTCCTTCTCTTCCTCTTCCTTTGCTCTTCATCTTTGTCTTTCTCAGTTGATGAGTTGGATAACTCTGGGATTCCTAGCTACTGAAAGAGGATCCAATTCCCAGGAAGCGAGACCAGTTCTCACCTCCTGTCTCTGCCACCTTTTAACCATATGACTCTGGACAAATCACTCACTCCGTCCCTCTAAGCACAGTGTCCTCATCTTTAGGTAACCTAGTTGCCAGCTGAGTGACTCGGTGTAGGAATGCTGACAACAGTGCCTCCAGCTCTGTCTCGCCATCTTGTGTGCACCCACGGAATGCTCTCCTTTGGGTCTATGTGTTCCAGGTCCCATGGAGGTTAATGTATGCCCTGAATGGAATGTAGGGAGGTTTGTTCTGTTCTTCCCTAATGTGGCACATAAAAGGTCCCACTTTACATAACTAGGAGGGATGACTGGCACACAGAAGGCCCCACTTTGGGTGACTACTCTGTGACCTCACCACCTCACTCTGTAGATGCTGTGAGATAAGGTCCAGACTGGATGGGGAATGGCTGCATGGCAGCTGGATCGTTGCCTGTCCGATTCTCCCACTGACTAAAGTACCCTCGACTAAAGCTGTGTAAATGGTATGCCGTGGCTTACTTCATTTCTCAGTCTTCAAGTGCCTTCTTAGCTTGGACAATACTTTACTGACTGCCCTCCGCCTTCTAATACTCTGTGTTCCAAATCAAATTGGCTTGAACCTCATCTGCTGTGCGGTGGGGGGCCCACATCCCTCCTGATTTTAGGTGAGAGGGTGGCTTTGGCTTTCCCGGTGGATTTTGAGCTCCTGTGCCTGCCATCTAGTTCAAGAGAGGAGTCTTCTTACAGTCCTACACTTTCTCTTTATTCTGCAAGTGTTTCTTCTGCTTTCTTCTGGCAAGCATCTCTTGCACACAGTGTTTGTTTGTAGCAGATTGTTCTGATGGATTGTGGCCAAGGAGGGTTTTTACATTTCTGTGTTGCTGTTTGCATTTCCTCTCTCTTACGTAGAGGTAGCAAACTCGTGGCCAACAGGCTAAATCTGGCCCCAAAACAAAGGCAATCTATAGAAGTACTGTTCAGCCAGCCCAGTGGTATACATAAACCTTTTCATTAGTTGCTCACATTTGAGAATCAGGCGATTTCATGTCAAGATTGGGCTTCCTGGCTGTTCTTGAAAAATGGACTATCAGGTCATGCTGGGTCCTCATTTCTGCATGATTGGGTGCAATGGACTATCATTTGCTCCCTTAGAGGAGCCTGGCTATCCAGTTCCCCTCACCCCACTAGCCTCTTCACTCAGGATCCTACTTGCCTGGAGCCTGGAGGCATTGTGGGGAGACGGGCTGTTCTCCTTAGTAATGCTTCTCCAAAACATCTTGTTTACATCCAATTCCTCTAAGATCCACTCAATACTTCCGTTCTGACACTTCACCACCCTTGCAGCAATGAACCCACAACTGATATATCTCCTTAAATGGAGAGGAGGGAATGAGTTTATCAGGATTAAAAAATATATTAGGAAAAAACCCCATTTTGCTCTGAATTATTCTTTGAAATAACAATTTCTTAATTTTTTCATGCTTTTTTAATGGGGATAAAATGTCGTGTTATTCCCATATCTTGTCAGGACAAAGTGCTGATTTGCATGGGATACAAGGTCAGGTATATAAGGTTCTTAAAGCACTTAAAGGTTTTTTTTTGTTAAAATGTTTAACTTTGCCAATTTTGATATTCTTTTGGTTCTCTCTCAAGATAATGGCATGTTAAATCCTTGTTTGCTGATTTCAACCAGTTAGTCAAAATTTTTCTCACAGGGAATTTCCTCACATTTTTTGAATTTGGGATTTTCCTTTCTCCTGCGTAGCCTGATGGTCATACCCTGCACAAAGACAGCCAGTCCTTCTTTGGCCATGCTGTATCAGATTGAACCCCTGGGCCTCTCTGTTCCCTTCTCCTTCACCTTTGTCCCCTTTTCTATAGCACTTGTTGAATATCTTTTATTCTCTGTCTCCCTCCATTTGGAGGCAGAACCCATGAATGCAGGATGTTTTGCTGTTTAGTTCACCACCCCACCCTGGTGTGGTCCACAGTAGACCCTCAGTAAGGATCTGTGGAATTGTTGAATCCTGGGCCAAGAAGGGAGTTAGCCTCTTCCTATCTCTGCCCTAGAGAACATCCAGCTCTGTCAGGCAGGATCCCAGCAGGAGGCACCCAGCACTTCAGGCTGAGTGATATGGGGAAAGTTTAAATGAAGGGGGATTGTGGGCCGGGCTGAAGGGCATTAATAAGGTATAATGTGAAACTAGCCACAGCTGTAGCACCCCTATACCTGAAGGGATCAGGAGATAGGAACCACTCCCAGAATCCTAAAGGATAGCTACTTGCAGCTGTCTGCTTGACAGGAGTGTGACCTTTGGACTAGGGACTCAGACAACCCAATGAAAGGCTCTGGTCTCCAGTCCTCGCTGTCAAGCTGATTAAACCCAAAGGAATTTTGGAGACAAAAGAGCCCATTGATGTGGTCCATCAAGCCAGCCCCTGGGGCACAGAGTCTGGGGCAGAGTGTGAAAGGTAAGTCTGGAAGGACCAATGGAAACTATCCAGCATAAAAGCTCTCCCCGCTATGTCCATGAAGACTCATCTTTATCAAGCACAGCTGTGCTTCGCAACTAGCAAAGGAAATTTTTGGGATGCTGGAAGTTCTAGGTGGCAGCTAATCAGGAGGCAGTTAAGTAACCAAAAGTCAGAGTGCATAGCTAGATGGCTGTCCAAAGTCTGTGTAAATAGCAAATTTGGGGGGCAGTCTATAGTACTCTAGGGATAAGAGTAAAGAGAGGGGCTTAGAACCTGGAAGCCATCAGCAGCACAGGATTCACAGGGCACGGGACTCCATGGGCTTTCCAGCCACAGGCCAGCCCATGAGCTGATGGCTGGGCAGCTTTGGTGACCATTGTCTTGCTTTTACCTGATGCTTCTCCATCCTCAGCGTGAGATTTTCTGATGTGTTGCACCTAAAAGGTGGAGCTGAGAATGTGAAGGTGGGTGGGTGGGGCTGGCAAATGTGTTTCTGACTGTAAATCTGTTGAGAAAAAAGAATGTTCTCTTTTGTGGAAAGGAGGCTGAGGATTCCCATGAAAGGACCTTCCTTTGACTGGGAAGTGAGTTTGGTCCTCTTAGTCCACTGCTCCTATCTTGTCAACTCTTAAGTCACTTTTTCTCTTAATAATATTCTCAGACCTGTGCCTATTTCCTCTTCTCAAGACTGAATCAATTGTTCCTTCATTTCTGATGCCTTTGTTCTTGGCATATTCTTATGTTAGGGCACTTTTCAATGTAATAGAACTGGTTAGTTAATTTGCTTCTTCTCCTACACAGTCATCATGTGCCTGCCCTCTCTCTCTCTCTCTCTCTCTCTCTCTCTCTCTCTCTCACTCACACACACACACACACACACACACACACCATACCTTCTCTGAGGGCTTTGTTCATCTCCATATGCCAATACATTGTGCCTTAAACATGGTAAGAAGTTAATAAGTGTTTGTGGCATGAATAAATGACTATATGAGAGTTGGCCTACCTAGGATTGCCTCCCTCTGTGTCCACCATATTCTAGTTCTTACCTGTCTCCTGCCTGTGTGAAAGCTTCCCTGCATGTTTCATTGTTTCTTCAAGGTCCTGCTAGCTGACAAGCTAGTTTGAAATTCCAAATCACAACAATGCAAGAGTGTGTACAACTGGGTTATATGTTTTCTAGTGCTGGAAATTCTGTAGACAAGTATCTTCATTTCTTGATCCAAATGGAGTGATTTCTGCACGTGCACTCTTCAGCATTCCTATTGTTGAGTAGTGTTTCTGGTCAAGGGCACTTTTGGTTGTCTCCTAAGTGACGTGCCACAATTAACTGCCTACTTTGTGTGATTATGCTGTATTCTTGACTTTACTCCCCTGCATCTGTCCATCTTCCCTTTCCTTCCACCTTTCTTATCACTGTAACATCTCCCAAACCACAGCAGGTGCTTGGGACATGGTAGTTTTGTACTGAGCTTCTCTTCTCGTGGTTGGGTGAATAGAGGCTGCAGTTCCAGTGCTCCTGAAAACACTGGGAACGGTCTTCTGGCATCTCTGAAGGTGATGGGGAAAAGCTCAGTGTGTATCCATGCGTGTATATTCAGCGTAAGCTACCCGTGTTCTAAAATTTAGAATGTGACCGAAGGAGCGACCTCAGCATATGGAAAGCAAAATAACTGAAGTTAATGCTTTCCTTTCTAAAATGCTATCAACTTCAGAGTCCACCTGAATCAAATTCATTTTGCAGATGTTTGTGCTCACCCAATTAACCAGAATTCTACCACCTGACAGCTGATACTTCAGAATTTGCTGATTTGGAGACAGCTTATGGCTACAGACATTTTAACCCACTCACTGTGTCTAACTGGTAGCTCCTCTGCTCAGGTATAATCCCTCACGGGGGCCATCAGCCCTACAAGTGCTATGTTTTTGACAAGCCCTTGTTGCACATACAGGATTAAATGATTTCATAGGGGAAAGAAAGGAACTAAAGATGGGAACATTGAAGGTTGCAGGAAAGGGGAAAACAAGGTCATAGCCACTGCTTTTTCTCTCCAGGATGCTACGGGAATCCTTATAAGTTTGCTGGTTTAGAAAAATGGCTCTAACGTATCAGATCATTTTCCTAAAACTGCCTTGTTCAAAGATCACAAGCCTAAGGTTTTGAGTCAAAAGGAGAGCAATATAGCTCGGCCTCTGGAAAATTCTGAGATAGTTGAAATCCTTCTCTGGTGCTCACAGCACCTGATTTGCTGAAGTACCTAGCCTGTTTATTTCTTGTTTCAGTTGTCAGTTGTAGCCTCTAAATGCCAGGTTTCTTGATGATAGTGATTTGACTCCCTTCATTACTGTGATTAACTGTGGTTAACTGTGTCTGCTGCATAACAGGTACTCAGCATCCTTAGCAATGAGCACAGTGATGAAATGTGTAGGTCAGTGTGCTGACATACTAGCATTTTTAAGATGCTCTTCTAATACAGAGAAAAGAGGGGTAAAAGACACAATGCCGGCATAGTGGAGAGAAACACCACAAGAGAAGGGGAATCTGGGCTGCCTAACGGTTTATATGTAAGGGAACCGGTGTGTGGCTGAGGCCAGTAGCCCCTGGCAGGACATGCTGGGGTGGTGTCATGCTTTAAAAACTTGTTGGGCATGGGAGGATACAGCAGGCCAAGCTGTAACCCTAACCTAGGCTGAGAGTATCATTCTGGTATGTAGCATACGGTCAGCGTTCAAGAGCATCACCAAGATGAATCACCACCGATCTGTGTGGGACCAGTGTTCATTCTGTGACTATATTCAAGATAGTGGTGGTGGGCAAAGAGAAACTTACAGCTATCTCAGTGCTTGGCATTGGAAGTCACCTTGACCTCTTGGGTCTGAAAAAGGCCCTAGGATCTCAAAGAATCATAGTAAATGTTGGTCTTAGGAAGGGGTGTCTGGACCTCCTATAGGTAAGAAAAGGTTGGTGCTCCAGTGATTAACTAGAAAAAACAAACAAAAAAGCTTTTTGGTCTCCATGTTGATGTGGCTAGACATAAAATTTGATACCTAAAGTCTAAAGTATCTATGGAACATGAAGGGGGTTGTTCCAAAAGGTAGATAGAAATATGAGCCTAAAATATGAGGAGAGATTGGTGATGGAAATACAAGTATAGAAATCATCAGTATATAGATAAAACTGACTTATATTCAGCTTAATATTCTAGTACCCATATACTAAGGGTGAAAATTAGTTATTTGTTGAATGAACAGATGGATGAGTAAGTGAATGGGTCAAGTTCTAACCACAAAATAGCATAATTAATCTTGGGATTGAGAGGTACTAACCTCCACTTATAAAACAGTCTTAGAGATAAAAAGTACAGCATAGGAAATATAGTCAATAACGTTGTATAATGTGGTATGATGACAGATGGTGAGGACACTTATGGTGGTGAGCACTGAGTACTGTAGAGAATTGAATCACTGTGCTGTAGATCTGAAACAAATAGAACATTGTATGTCAACTGTACTTCAATTCAGAAAGGAAAGCAGAGACCCCTGGGTGGCTCAGTCAGTTAAGTGTCTGCCTTTGGCTCAGGTCATGATCCTGGGGGGATCCAGCCCTTCATCTGACTCCCTGCTCAGCGGGGAGTCTGCTTCTCCCTCTGTTGCTCCCCCTGCTTGTGCTCTCTCTGTCAAATAAATAAATACAATCTTAAAAAAAAAAGGAAAGCAAATATGCTGGGATGTTCACATACAGAATTTTGTCTACTTCAAAGTAATCATCTTGGATTTATTCCCATTAAATCTTTATTTCCCAGGGCAGTTTCAAGCTCCTGTAGGAATTAATTGTATTCAAAGCACACACTTTTACTTATCTTCAGTGTTGGTGACTTCTTATCTTTTGAAAGTGAGTGTGAAATCTGGCAACAACCGAAGGTAGTTCATAGCCACATTTGGTGAATGATATGTGGAATAGAGAGATAACACAGTTTTGGTCATTAACAGTTTTAAATTTCTTCTAGTTCTGAAGTCAGTTTTAAAATAATAGCCCTAAAATGTTTGAGCCTCGAATCACAGCCTTCTCACGTAATGGTGACTATGTTGCAGTCCAATGTTGTATTGATTTTAGTACAAAATCCTAAAACCAAAAACATATATATTTATAATATATGTAAATATTATGTATTATATAATATATGTTTGTGTATTTTAAAATTATTTTTAAATATAAAGTTTATGTTTTCAGTGTGGGCTGAAAATATTTTTTCTTAACTTCTTGTTCTTCCTCATTGGAATTCACCTTTTTCTCTCTTTTGTCCCCCTAACCCATTTAGCATTCCTCGGGTCATATTAGCTGCAGTGTTTAAAATGCCCTATGAGTAGAGACAAGTACTACTAACAATAGGCCAACTCTGAGAAGCAAGAAATGGCAGCAGATGTGGTTTGTACCTCACCAAACTTTGATTCTTCTACCACATTATCTAAGCCCTGACTGGATCTGGCTGGAATGAGACTAAGGCTTTGGTTGGATAGATTTTGTTCCATTAAAGTTTTTTAAAAAGATTTATTTATTTGTTAGAGAGAGTGAGAGCATATGTACGTAAGCGGGGGGGGGGGGTAGGGAGGGGCAGAGGGAGAGAGAGAGAATCTTAAGCAGACTACATGCTGAGCACGGAGTCTGAGGCAGGGCTCGATCTCACCACCCTGCGATCATGACCGGAGCCAAAACCAAGAGTCAGTCGCTTAACTGATTGCACCACCTGGCATGCCATGTGCCATTAAATTCTTATTGAGAGGATCTAACTCCAATACTGGAGGATGGTAGGGAAAAACAAAACAAAAAAACAGGGTTAGTGGCATACTCTGGAGACCTGAGTTTGAATTCTACCAATAGTAATGATACCACTATTATTACTACTGTTACTAGTGCTGTTGCTATTATTAATACTACTTCTGTAATTTATATTTGCACAAAAATTTTTATATACTTTGTCTCAATTAATCTTCACAACAGGCCTGTGAGATAGGAAGACGTCAATGAACCCAATTCTGGGTAAGTAAACTGAGCACAAACGAAACTTTCAAGTATTCAATCAAGAATGATATTCAGCAAATCACGTTAGGTCTTGGGGCTGGAGTATCTAAGATTCATTTACATTATAAATTTTATGCTTTGTTGTTTTAACAGGGTGCAGTAGATCATTATGCATCAGAGTGTAGTTCTGCATTTCATGAGTTCCCCAGAAATGGGGGACCATGGGGATACATTCCCCCACAGTCAGAGTTCTAATATGTGCATCAAGCAAGTTACATAAAATTAAATACTTAAGGAAAAAATAAAGTCATGAAAGCGTTTATTTTGAGCGTATTTTAGTTTTACCAATTTTCCCTCTAGCCTGGGTAGAACCATTACTCTTATCTGAGAAGTTGCTATGGAAACCAATTTGTACTGTTCTCCCTTTGCCATAGTATTTTTCTCAGGCACGCTCTATCTCTTAAAAATCTTAACAGCAGTGAAACAGACATTAAACCCCAGAGGATTAAAAAATAGGATTTGTATTTCTTCTCTGTACCTTCACCTTCCTCCCTTCAAAGGCATTGCTATTGACAAATTGGTAGCTCACAAGTTCCACCAACAATGGTCTATTTTCCACGCAGACAGATACTGACAGAGGGGCTGCCCTGCTGATGATGGGAGGCTGTGGTTGCCAGTCTGCATATCTCCTGCTGACTACAGTTCCACCTGCAGCGGACACAGGTGCTCTGTCCCAGTTTGAAGGATGAGAGCCACTCATCGCACTTGGAGGAACATAAGAAACACAGAATTATTGTTCATCGACATCAGAATGATCAAGCAGGTGACAGAAATAGGGATGAGAAAGAGGTTTGTTTTATTTTTAAGGTTCTGAATCCATTAACCAATTAGGCATTGGGAAAATATGGGAAAAATCTGGAAGCCCTGTATTTATGAGGTTCTTAATCTTGTAGGTGAATTTTCATTATGATCTGATGAGAGCACTGTCACATCAAGTCTGTCCTTCATCATAGGCTGATGGGGTATTCTACCCAAGTGTCCTTGTTACTATTCCTGTCTGAAAATTATCTCAAACCTTAGTTATCTAAAATGGTAATCATTTATTTTGCTCACCAAATTGTGCATCAGGAATTTAAGATATTACTGACTTAGAAGTTCTCACTGGGGATCTTTCATGTGGTTATAGTCAGAGTTTGGCTGGGGCTGCTGTCATCTGAAGGCTTACCTGGGCTAGATGTCCAAGAGGGCATTTAATGATCATCCAGCCACAGCTATAGATTGAAGACCTACATGTGACTTCTCCAGAATGGTGGTTTCAGGAAAGTTGGATTTCTTGCATGATGGCCACCTTCTCCCAGAGAAAGCATCTCGAGAGAAGCAGGTGTAAGCTTCATGGCCTTTAACGACCCAGCCTGAGAAGTCTTAGAGCATCATATTCCAGTTATTGAAGGAATTATAAGCTTGCAGAGACACAAGGAGAGAGGGACGTAGGGCCTAACTCTTTTTCTCCCCAAGTTTTTATTTATTTGAGAGAGAGAGAGAGCATGAGTAGGCAGAGGGGCAGAGGGAGAGGGAGAAGCAGGCCCCCTGTGAACCCAACATGGGGCTCGATCCCAGGACCCTGAGATCATGACCTGACCCAATGTCAGACACTAAACCACTGAGCCACCCAGGTGCCCTGACTCTAACTCTTGATGTGAAAGCTATCAAAGGGTTTGTGATCATTTAAAAAAGACTTTTCACATAAATTAATTTTTGTGGGTTTTGTTTATGTTTTTGTTTTGTTTTGTTTTTTGGAAAACATATGAAGACTTCAAGCACCAAACATTTTAAGCTTAACTCTTTCTTGATATCTCAGGATCTTCATTAAAAGCATCCATTAATGTGGCGATAAGTCTTATCTCCAGGGCATATTGAATAAAATAAGATTTAAAAAAACACTAATTTTTGCTCTGTTCCAAGTGTTTTATATGTTTTACCACAGTTAATTTCTACAATAATTTAATGGTAGGTGTTAGCTACATTTTAAAGGTGAGGAAACTAAGGCTCTCAGACAAATGAGCCAAAGACACACATCTAATGATCTTCAGAAGGAGATGACAAATTCTGCAGTGCTTGATCACAAAACCTGCATTTTTTTTAAATAATAATTTTTTATTATGTTATGTTAGTCACCATACAGTACATCCTTAGTTTTTGATATAGCGTTCCATGATTCATTATTTGCGTATAACACCCAGTGCTCCATGCAATGTGTGCCCTCCTTAATACCCATCACCGGCCTATCCCAATCCCCCACCCCCCTCCCCTGAAGCCCTCAGTTTGTTTCCCAGAACCCACATTTTTTTCTGTGAGAGAGTGGGGGCACCTTTTTCTGAATCTTTTTGGAAGAGATAGGGGCCCTCTCAGGCCCAGCCCCCTCTTTCTATGCTCTTTTTCTATCCAAAGGACAGCCACTTTCCTCCCTTCAATGATGAAGGCACCGCTTCTCCTCTGCTTTGGAATTCTTTTCCCTGAAAAACTGGTTAGCAGAGGCATCTGTCTCCTTCATTTTCCCTCCACCTTTTACTGTTGCCTTAAAGACAGACTCAGAAACTTCTTTTTGAATTAACTGCCAATCATCATAGCAAAGATGAGCAAAAGACAACAACAGTTTCACTGAGGAAATCACAAGCCTAACACAGTCCCCATAGTTTTGGTTTCCAGCCTATAGTCTTGACCACTTTGTTGCCGTAACTGGTCAGTCTGAGACTCCCTGCCCTGCTTATAAACAAGGCTACATTTCTACTCATACCCAGATGGAGACTGGCTTCCAGCCTGCACCTTCCCAGGCTATTACCAAAAATCCTTACTGGTGTTGTCTCATGGGACCTTTGGAATAGGTCACTGCTGGCTTTCTCCTTCCACTCCAGCCTCCTCATCGTGCTGCTCAGCATCTGCTCCCACCACCAATCCTGCCTCAGAGAGGGGGCAGTGGGCAGAGAGAGGCTGTTGCTTTCCCTGTTACCACCATTTTCCAAGCAAGGGACAGGACTTTCTCTGGATTCTCCACCGCACAGCCAAGGCCAGGCTACTTTTGATAACAATAAGTTGGAGGTTTAGTTATACTAGAAGGGTCACATGTCTCAATAATAACTAGGAGCTCTTACAAGATGAGAGTCCTCTCAGAGAGTCCATAAACAGAAACTCCTTTTCCCACCAAATAGCAGCACTTTCCTTGGCCTGGCTGCTAGCCTACCTCCCATGCTAGGAGCCAGCTGCCCCTTCGCTGGCAGTGTTCTATGGTGTCTGCATCTTAAAGCTCTGGTCCCAACAAATCTGAAGACCATGTGGGACTGTGCTTTCTTCCTTTTCTCCCAAGCCCAGGACAATGCAGGAGTGGTCAATAATCTCTGCTAGTGAGTAAGGAAGGAGGTGATGGGGGAGAATAGTAAACTTCTTACCAAGTCTCCCCTCTGTACTGATGGTTCTAAGTCTGGAGCAGGGGAAAAGACAAGGGAGGCAAGAAATTCTGAATAGAATAAAAATTTTCAATTTTTATTCTACTAAAGAAAAAGTTTTAAAAATGATACTGAAGTGAACATTTTTAATACCAGAAAGAATGAAACTAGTCATTTTCTGAGTGTGTCTTAAAAAGCTATGGAATCTCAAATCCCACAATGTACGAAAAGAGTTATACACTGTGACCAAGTGAGATTTATTCCAGGTGTGCAAGACTAGCTCAGTATTTGAAATTGAATATCAATTGTTGTAATCTACTACATCAACAGACTAAAAAGAAAAAAATATGATCATATCAATTGATGCAGAGAAAGCATTTGGCAAAATCCAGCACCCATTCATCATAAAAACTCATAGCAAACTAGGAATACAGGGGAACTTTCTCAATTTGATTAAAATCTCAGCTAACATCATACTTAGTGGTGAGAAACTGGATGCTCTCTCCCTAAAATTGGTAACAAAGATAACATCCTACTGGAAGCCGTGGTTGGTAAAGTAAGACAAGAGATAGAAATAACAGGTATAAAGATTGGGAAGAAAGAAATCAAACCATGTGGCTCACAGTTGACATGATTGTCTATGTAGAAAATCCCAAAGAGTCAACAAAATAACCAGGAACTAATAAAACAATTACATCAAGAGTGAGAGAATACAGGTTAATATACAAAGATCAATTGGCTTCGCTCTATGCCAGCAATGAACGATTGGAATTTGAAATTACAAAAACACAATACAATTTGCATTTGTGTCAAGACAGGAAATATTTAGGTATAAATCTGACAAAACATGTTCGAAATATGCAGAAAACAAAACTCTGATAAAAAATACCCCAAAGATCTAAATAAGTATTCTGTGCTCATGAACTGGAAGATTCACTATTAAGGTGTGGATTCTTCCCAAATTTATCTACAGATTCAGTACAATTTCAGTCAAAAATCCCAGAAAGATATTTGGTGAATACTGACACACTGATTCTAAAGTTTATATGGAAAGGTAAAAAATCCAGAATAGTCAGCACAATACTAATGAACAAAATTGGAGGACTGACACTCTCTGACTTCAAGATTTACTATACAGCTGTAGTAACCAAGAACACAGTATTAGAGAAAGAATAGATGTATAGATCAATGGAAAAGAATAGAAAGCCGTGAGTAGACCCATACAAATATAGTCAACTGATGTTTGATAAAGGAGCAAAGGCAATTCAATGGAGAAAGGAAAGTCTTTTTTTGAGAAATGATGCTAGAAAAATTAGACAATCATGTGTCCAATAAGACATGTAGGCATAGACCTCAGACCTTTCATGAGAAAATCTGGGTGACCATGGGTTTGGCAATAAATTTTTAGAGAGGATACCAAAAGCATGATCCATGAAAGAAAAAAAAAAAATGTTAGTGTTTGTTAAAAGGCAGCCTTTGTCCTGAGACATTGTTAAGAGAATGAAGAAGGAAATGACAAACTGGGAGAAAGTGTTTGTAAATATTTATTTGAGAATGGACTTGTATACAAAGAACTCCTCAACATAATTTCTTATTAGAGAATTTCTTATTGGGGAAGTGTGAATTAAAATAATGAGATGCTACCACTCAACTATTAAAATGATTAAAATCCAGAAAACCAACGATACCAAATGCTAGTGAAGATGTAGAACAGTAAGAACTCTTATTCATTGCTCGTGGGAATGCAAAATGGTGCATACACTTTGGAAGATAGTTTGGCAGCTTCTTACAAGGCTAAGCATAGTTTTACCATATGATCTAGCAACCACACCCCTAGGTATAGAAGCAATTGAGTTGAAAACTTCATGCTAATATTTATGGCATCTTTATTTGCAATTTCCAAAAACTGAAAGCTACCAAGAGTTCTTTCAGCAGTTGAATGGAGAAATAAACTGTGGGACATCTCTAAAATGGAATATTATTCAGCGATAAGAAATGAGCTATCAAGTGACAAAAAGACGTGGGGAAATCTTAAATGAATATTGCTAAGTGAAAGAAGCCAGTCAAAAAAGGCTACAGACTATATGATTCCAACTATATGAAACTCTGGAAAAGGCAAAATGATAGAGATGGTAAAAAGATCAGTGATTGCCATAGGGAAGTGGGGGAGGTGAAGTATAGGGGATTTTTAGAGAAGTGAAAATATTCTGTATGATTCTGTAATTTTGGACATGACATTATGCATGTGTCAAAACCCATAGAAATTTACAGCACAAAGAATGAACCTTAGTGCATATCTATTAAAAAGTAGTTTAGGAAATCAGTGGATTCTAGTAAAGAATATATACTGTAATAAAAGAATATATTTGCATTGGAAATGTACAAAACAATCCAATGAAAGGGATGAGGGAAAAGATGCTGACCTAAATAACTCTGGAAATTAATGGAATCTGTAACTCAAAGGCAAAGAATTGCACATGAGAGATGTAATGTAGTTGATAAAAGTTATTTTCCACAAGGGAATAGGTTGATATTCTGATACTGCTATATAACTATACTGGAATTGAATAATTAAGCAAATGGATGGTGGCTAGTGGGATCAAGATTTCTTACTGTTAGAGCATAAATTTACATTTAAGCAAGGGGAGGAGGTTAAAATGATCCATGTGGGTTGGTCAAAAGGTACAGACTTCTAGTTATGAAATAAATAAGTCCATGGGGCACCTGGGTGGCTCAGTCAGTTGAGCGTCTGAATCTTGAATTTGGCTCAGGTCATGATCTCAGGGTTGTGAAATCTAGCCCCACTTATGGCCCTGTGCTGGGTGTGGAGCCTGCCTAAGATTGTTTCTCTCCCTCTCTCTCTGCCCCCTCCATATATATATATATATACACACACACACATACATACATATACATATATGTATATACATATATACGTATGCATACATATATGTACATGCATATATACATATGTATGTGTGTATATACATATATGTATGTATACGTGTGTGTGTGTATATATATATATATATATATAAAATAAATAACTCCTCAGATGTGATGTACAGCATGGTGACTGTAGTTAATAATACTGTATTTACATATTTGGAAGTTGCTAAGAGAGTAGATCTTAAGAGTTCTCATCACAAGAGGAAAAAAAATGCACCTGTATGTGGTAATAGATGCTAACCAGATTTATTGTGGTGATCATTTCACAACATACACAAATACTGAATCATGTTGTACACATGAAACTGTGATAATATTTAATGTCAATTGTGTCTCAGTAAAAAAAATTAACAGAATAATCTATGTAGACTAGAATTGAAGATGTCAGTGAGAACTAATGTTTAACTCAATGTAGATAAAAGTGGCTGCATATAGAAAATTTAGTATAGACACATATATTTCTTTGCTCTGTCCACCAAGAAGGCCTAGACGTAATGACACCGCAGTAACAATGAGCACACCTAGTACCAAGATTCTGTTTTCTAATATCATTCTCCAATGAGAGGTGCCAGGACTCCTTGGAGAAATGACTGATTCTAGAACTGGGACAGAAAATATACAAGATAATCCTGGAGCATCTTGTTGTTCAGAAAGTAAGGAAGTACATAAACAAACAAAAATGAAACGAAATGATAACTCATTGGTGGGGTATGTCAAAGGGACATGGAAGTGAACTGAAAAAGCTCCCAATGGCCAAAGCTGGAAAAATTTGTGTAACAAAATAAAGTAATATTGGATCGTAACCCAAAGTATTATTAGTTATGGATCTATATATCTATACATAGATATATAGATAGATAGATAGATAGATAGATAGATAGATAGATAGATAGATAGATACATAAGTTCACAAATGCATTAATAAATGGGGGAAGAAACCATTCTCCTATGCAGAATTCCAAATAAATTATGTAGCTATTCCAGCCTCTTAGCGCATAACTCCCCACTCCTTAAATGTGGACTATGCATAGTGAGCTCCTTCCAAAGAGTATGGTATGGAAAGAGAAAAAAAGGAGTAACTTCACAATGTAGAAACCTGACAAGTACCACTTCAGCCAGGTGATCAGGGTCAACATTAACAGTCATAAATCATGTTGAGAGAATATACCCTTGATATGATGCATTGAAAATGGCACTTTACTTCCTCCCCCAAATCCATAACCTCAGTCTAATCATGAGAAAACATCAGACAGATTCCAATAGAGGGACGGCCTACAAAATCCCTGACTGTATTTCAAAACTGTCGAAGTCATCAAAAAAGGAAAGTCTGAGAAACTCTGAAGCCAAAAGAAGCCTAAAGAGCTAAATGTAATGTGGAATCCTAGGTGGGATCCAGGAATAGAAAAAGAACATTGGGTAAAACTAAAGAAATTTGAAAAAAAATTAATTTGGGTCAAGGATGGCCTTTAGTTAATAATAATTCATCATTATTAGTTCATTAGTTGTACCAAATATTAATAATAGGGGAAACTGAGTACAGGATGTCTATGGGAACTCTGTACTATCTTCTCAATTTCTCTGTAAATCTGCAACTGTTCTAAAAAGTAAAGTCTAATCCTACTGGGGGAAGAACAAGTCAGCATATCTTCAAGTTAGAAGATCCTAACCCTTCAATGTTCAAGGCCTTCCTTGTCATTAACTCTTGACTGCCTTTATGGTGGTCACTAAATCTCTCTAGAGCTCAGTTTATGTATTTATGAAGTTGTGGTAATACGATTATATCCATCAGGGTTTTTCAGAGAAAGACAACCAACAGGATATACTATATATATATATGTATGTATGTATGTATGTATATCTCATATATGTCATATATATTATAGTATATAATATGGTGTATATATAGTACATATATATAATACATTCTATTGGTTGTATATATGTATATCAGTGGTATAATATGTTATAAGGAATTGGCTCACATGATTGTGGAGGCTGGCAATTCGCAAGGTCTGCAGGGTAAGTTGGGAAGTTGGAGATCCAGGAAAGCTGATAGTATGGTTCCATTCTAAAGGCTAGCAGTTTCAAGATCCAGAAAGAACGGACGTTCTTCAATCAAAGGCATGTAAAAGGCATGTATTGGTTTTGAATGACTGTTCAGAATAATGGACAACTACTTAATTTATAATCCCAAATCTTTTCCATTGATGTGTTTTAGGGATTTTAGATATTTCTATATAATTGGCTTTTTTTTTCTTTTTTTGATTGCTGTCTCATATTATCTTCCGATATCCTGTATGTAAAGAGCAGCCTAATGAACCCATGAATCACAAGACCTTTGTCCCTCCCTGCCCTGGGTGATTGCCTAGGTTTCTCCTGTCCACACAGTTCTTGGACTTGGTTCCTAGTCACCCCCTAGTTCCTCTTGCTCCCTGTCCATTTCAGATTTATTTCCTGTGGGCAAATCTCTAATGAGTGCCCTCCTGGCCAATATTTTGGCAGTCTCTTCATGCCTTGAATACCCACACTTGCTCTTTTTAGTTTGGCAGATCTATTCTGTCCTTTTCCTTTAGATTTTTCAAATCCCTGCAAAGAGGGAAAAAGGAAAAAAGGAAGAAAAGGGAACATCTGATCACTTGACCTCCCAGTAATGATGTTGCAGTGATCCTGGGTGTACGGGGGGTGGGGGGGCTCCCCCACCCGCCCTCAGGCTCTCTCGGAAACCCCCACCCCTATGGACCTAGGACTCATGCTGAAGTCACGGCTGGACACACAAGTGGGGGAGCTGCTCTGCTTCCAAGTCAGAAGTCTGCACGTATCTGATATCATTACAAAATAATTTCCTTCCCTCTGGCTGCTCCAGTTTTCAAGTAGGAAAAAGTCATTGCCCGAAACAACTGACATTTGTGACTCTTCCTCTCCAACTGCATCCTTCACAATGTTCCCATTCTAGCTTCATTTGGGTTTCAGCAGGATCCTGGAACTAATGGTCTGACACTGAAGACTAGCAGCATAACTAACGTTGGTGTCTAATCAGTGGCTATCTTCCCCTGTAGCTGTGCCTCCGCGTCTTTGCTTTAAGCTTGGGAGTCAAGCTCACTTTAGACCTTGGCCGGCTGCTCATGTCTCTCCTGGCAGCTGCTAAGCGTGCAAATGAGACTCTTTCACAAAAATAGTTCTATGGCTATTATAGGCCCCTGCTCTTATCACAGAGAGGAAATGCTTATCTCTGAGTCTTATATAATTCAAATGAGAGAGCTGCATAATGTGCCTCTCTCCTTTAAATTACAGGGAATCAGTGGTCTGCCCTTCAGAAAGGTCCTCTCCCTCTGCCTGAATGAAATGATTTGAAGTGGGGAATGTCTACTGATGCTTGTCACTAACAGGACTCTTAGCTCCTTACCAGGTAGGGCAGCGAGCAGGAGCCTCAGACATTTCAGATATTTTTTGCCCCTTGAGATCTCCTTGAGGTTCCTACATTAATTAGTCTATTCCTAACATTCACATCAGATGAATCTCAAGGAGAAACACTTTGATAAAAGGAAGGCTTTGGAACCATTTCCAATGAATGAGAATATTAGACCAGAATGCCCACCTGTTATCATTTGCAGAGGAACTGGACTCTCATGCAAAGAATGTTACAAGAATGGCTGCTTTTCTGCAGTATTTCTCAGCCTGAAGGCTGGATATCAATTTGCAGGGATTTGAAAAATCTATGATTGTGGCTAGTTTGCTGGTTTGTTTTTTTTCTGTGCCTTCTGGAAGGATCATGACTTGGCTAAACTTGTAAAACAGTTGTCAGGAAGTTCCATGTTACTCCAAGTATTTTACGTCTGAATGTTGGTTAAAAAGCCAGTTACTAGTTATGTTTGGGTGTGGGAGGGAGGGGAATACCAAATTTTATTAATTTTCAAGTCACTACTGCAAGTCTGTGTATAGAATATCACAGTTGGTGACTACCCATATCTAGGAGTGCTGTCTTGGAGAGGTGCTCTGATAGACATTAAGGATAATCCATGCTCGGGGATGTATATGAGGCTGTCTCACTAGGGGAAGAGCTTTGGGGAGGAGGAGGAATAAAGGAAATTTATATCAAACCATGAAGGGCAAATGCTTTTTCTTTTTTTAAATTGAGATATAATTGATATATACTTGTTTCAGGTGTACAACATAATGATTTGACATTTGTATGTTCTGACATGATCACCATGATAAGTCTAGTTAACAGCCATTACCACACACAGTCATGCATTTTTATTTTCTTGTGATGAGAACTTTTAAGATATACTCTCTTAAGCAAATGCTTTCCTGGGGTTCTCTTCTCAGGGTGCATTCTGGTGTAGTTGGTAATATGACTCTGCTCTTGGAAAGGGTAACAAGAGTGTGTATGGGGTCTGGGCAAGCAGGCACTGGGTGGGATACTGAGGCTGGCCTCTGCCTCGAAGTCTAGGTGAACTGGACCCTCCTCGTGCCTCACATATGAGGCAGCTTACCAGGTAGCTATCATACCAAGCCTTGTCCCCAAAGCCCTGGTGAGTGTTTACAGAGCAGGGATTGGTCTGGGATGCTTTATGTTTTTAGAGACAAGTTGTCTCTGGCCATGGCAGGTGAACAAATAGAAGTTTAGAAATAACAGGATTGTGGGCCTCAACCAGGAAAGGCTTACTATTTAACATCTCCTAATGAAGTGCCATATATTTACCAAGCTATGGGATAAGGTTTTGATGCTGAGGTACAAAGTGTGGGTTGAAATTCACACTGGCTGGTTCCCACTTTACCATGTGGTCCTCACACTTGCCCCCTTTCCTGAATATTTACTTAACCATTTGAAACTCATAGTGGATAGAAATATTTGGTCTATATACCTCAACGTGTTGACAGAAATAGCTTTCATATTTAAAACTGATGGCAAATTATGCACTCTATCTAAGTGCCATGTTTAGGAACTCAGCTATTTCAAACGAAGGGTATTCTTATTTGGAAGCTGAAACTCATAGTTTACCCTAGTGGAGTGGCTACAAGTACTTAATGTTGTAAATGGGTCCCACTAGTAGATTAAGTACCCTATGCGATTAATTAATCTAATCCTAAATTTCACATGATTAAGGAAGTGAGATAGGGAAACAAATCTGTGGATTTAATTATTCAAAGGGTACACATGTTGAAAACAATTTACTGAAAATAGAAAATTGAAAAAAAGGTTTGAAGATAGTAAATAGAAATCTTAGATGACTGACCCACAGCATCATGGAAGGGCATTCAGAAGGAAAGGTTATAAATAAGGCATCTGCCATGTTGCTTCACAACGTTCCATGAATTCTTTCTTGGGCAGAATGGACAATGGGTCTGACCATTTCATTTTGTATTTTGAGTCCTAATGCCATACCCAGTGATTTAAGAACATATATTAGTAAGTAAGAGAAGACATGTGCACATGACTTTCTCAAAGGCCATTTTGGACAAAGGCAGCAGTTCTCTTCCCATGGGTCTCACAAACAATCTAGTGATTAATTTGGGTTTTGTTCTTTTCTTTGTCCTCTGTAGTAGGTGCTGGCAATAAGTGTGACTCCCTTGGGGCGCCTGGGCGGCACAGCGGTTAAGCGTCTGCCTTCGGCTCAGGGCGTGATCCCGGCGTTATGGGATCGAGCCCCACGTCAGGCTCCTCTGCTATGAGCCTGCTTCTTCCTCTCCCTCTCCCCCTGCTTGTGTTCCCTCTCTCGCTGGCTGTCTCTCTGTCGAATAAATAATAAAAAATCTTAAAAAAAAAAATAAGTGTGACTCCCTAGAAGAGCAGCAGAAGGGGGAAGGGAGAGGAAGAACCAGGTACCGCAGTCCCTGCTTACCAGCAGTTCTGCTTTCTCCAGTTACCTGGAGTCAACCATGCAGATGACTCTCCTTCCGAACTACCATCAGGTCAGTAGCAGTCTAATGCAACGCCGCAGTGCCTATATTATTCACCTCATTGTATAGGCATTTTCTCATCTCGCAGCATCACAAGAAGGAAAAGAAGGGTGAGCACGTACAATAAGACATTTTGAAGGAGATACACCACATTCACATAACTCTTATTACAGTATATTGTTAAAATTGTTCTATTTTATTATTGGTTATTGTTATTAATCTCTTACTGTGCCTAATTTATAAATTAAACTTTATCACAGGCATGTATGTATAGGGAAAAAATATATATAGGGTTCAGTACTATCCACAGTTTAAGGCATCCCCTGGGGGTCTTGGAATGTATCCTCTGCAGGTAAGGTGGGGGGCTACTGTATTGGATGATTCACTTTTGAATCCTTTGAAATATTAACAGTGTGTTAATCCATGCCCTTTTCCAAGACATAAATGAATCTTACGTCATGTAGGCGAGGCTTAATACACCTTCCTGAGGCTCAAGTTGTCATTCTAAGGCAGTTATGCTCTGCTGTATAAATCCAATGAGAGCCTTTGAAGACTTGCCCCAGCCAGGGCAAGGAGACACCAGTTTCTTCTCTTACTCATAAAACCTGTGGAACCTTTGACCTCATTTGTTCCTATTATTTTCTGAGCTCACATTTGATCAGAACCCCTGCTATCCAGCTATCTGCTACGGCTATTCTCAGTGTTACTTCTCCTGACATCTGGATAGCTTTTGCCCCCTCAGCTGTATGTGGTCACAGACATGGACTGGCTAAGAAGGCTACTTTAGAAATCAGCCCCAGGCTGGTTATTGCAGGTTTACTCGGCTTTAAATGGGGTAATTTCCCAGTACTCTATTCCCAAAGATTTAACTGGCATGAAAACATGTTAGATTTGGAAGACTTGGTTGCTTTAGAATTTCAATTTGTACTTTTTAACGAAGTGGCACAGCTGTGGGGTTAGGTTAGCTATTGGAATTATACGGCATGTCAATGGGAAAGGAGGAGGAAACAAAATGACAGTCATTCTCTTAACTTTGTCCTCAGCAAGTGTGTGAAGTTAAGATTGGCGACTACATTCAGTGTGGCCAGAACTAGATTCCAATCCAACTGCTGTGGCCTGTCTTGACTTGTGTTCCCAGCAGTTCCCTCACCCTCTCTGGGCCTCAGTTTCATTTTCTATGGATGTAGACTTTAAGATGAACCTTAGGATTTTAGCTTGAGAAACCATTGTCCAGGAGCGTGCTGAACCCACTCAAATTGGATACACAGTCGTAGGCATACCTTTTGGGGGGAGAGTGTCCAAAACTTTCATTCAACTCTAAAGGATCTGTGACCAGAACAATATCACAAACCCCTGTATTGGATAGTCTCCATGACTCATTCCAACTTGGATGTTCCAGGTTTCTAGAACATTGTATAACAAGGACAAGTGGATGTCGAGTTTAGTTCATGACCACTGCCTGTGATGGAGCATCTGTTTCTGTCTACACTGACCTCTGCCTCCACTAATTTCTTATACACTTAAGTTAAATCATTCAATTGTTCATTCATTTACTCATTCATCAAATATTTACTAGAAAGCCAATTAACAAATATTGATTGAGTACCTACTATGTGTCAGACATTGTAAGAATGAAGTCAGACACTCAAAAGAGCCACATTCAATGAGCCAAGAAGCATTCTTGGAATCTCTACTATACTTTAGTTTCATATGGACTAGTGGGTTTTAACTTTGGCTGAATATTGGGTATCATTACAGCTTTTATGTCTGGCCTCAGCCTAGGCTTGTTAAATCAGAATTCTTGGGGATTAGGATCCAGGCAGAAGGATTTTTTTTTTTTTTTTAAGTAGCCCTCTTGCCTCAGCTGATTCCGAAATTTAACCAAAGTTGAGAATTATTAATTGAGATGGTGATCTCTGCCCCAGAAATAACACAATTGGGTTAAGAAAGCACAAGGGATAATCAGGGAACCCATGTATGATTGTTTACAATTGGAAAATTGTGCACGTTTCCCAGTGCATTTGTAATAAAATCCAAACCATAGCTACAAGTTCTTAGATGATCTAGCCCCTGTCCACACCTGTTCATTCATTCAACAGTACCCATTGCATGTCCAGTACATGCCAGCAAATGACATAGGCAAAAAGAATAGAATGATGACAGATCAGACAAATTCTTTGCCCTTTGGAGCTTATATTCCAATGAAAAAGGCAAACTATTAATATGTAAGCACATATACTGGTAAGAGGGTCTCGAGTAGTGATAAGGCTTATGTAGAAAACAAATCAGGGTAGTGGACCTGAGAGTGATAGGGTGGCTAATTTAGCTTGACAGGTCAGAGCAGGTCTCTCTGAAGAGATCAACTTGCAGGTGAGACTTCAGTGCCTAAAGCCAGCCTTGCAGTGATCTGGGGGGAGAGGACACTAAGCAGAGAATAGCATGTGCCAAGGTCCTAGGGCTAGAGGGATAGAGAGGAGGTCTGAAGGTGGGAAGAAGAGAGATGATTTAGGGCCTTGGAGGCATGGTTTAGGTTTCATTTTAAATGCCCTGAGAATTTGCACTAAGGCCCCATTTCACAATGGAACATTTATTTTTAAGCCATTATTATCATTAATTATCAGCAGTCTTCACTTTGCACAGTACTGCATGATCAAATCTCCGTCATCATAGAATCTTGCAAAGCAAGGACATGGTTCCTGTGTGCGTGAATTTCACTTAACGTGATACCATGCAAAGTGATGTTCTGTATCTCCCATGGTTCTTTAATTCTTCTTATGCTAGTCTTGCTTTCTTAATTTACTTGTGAGATCACCTGGGTAGGGCAAACAGCTCTTGAGATATTGGATTGTTTTTGACCATTCACTTCCTCTTTGTGACTAGCCTATGCCACGCATTGGAAAAGTAGGCAACCTCACCTAACTGACCTCAGACTTGGCCACATGACTTGCTTAGGCCAGTGGGAGGTAAGCAGACTTGACATTTGCTGTGTTCAAGCAGTGGTGGTAATTGTGGGCTCTGCTTAACTTTTCTCTGCTGCTCTTAAATTCCTGCCTGCTCCGTGTTCCAGAGAGGACCTCCTCCTTCATCCTGGTCCTGCAAGGAGAAGACACACGTTGTTGAACACAGTGGAGCCAAACTAAGCCCCTCAGAGCTGATCAGAGTCATAGTCAGCCCACAGCCCTTATGTAACGTGGGCAAGAGATAAAAACATTTATTGTAGCAATCCACTAGGAAATGGAAGTTATCTGTTACTACGGCAAAAACTGACCAGTACACCTTAGTGAAAACACAGTACCATGAAATAATCATGAAATATTTGCTGCCTGATTAAATGTGGTCGAGAGCAAGGACTCTGGAGCCAGATTGCTAGGGTTTAAATCCTGGCTCTGACACTCATGATCCTTGAGAACATGGCCAGTCTCTCTGTGTCTCCAGTTTTCTATTTGTAAAACGGGGATAAGAGTAGTACCTACCTCTAGAGATTTTGTGAGGATTAAATTAGTTTATATATATTAATTAGTTTACATATGCTAATATATATCATGCTTTATATATATATTTTTATATATAGTGTTTATAATTGTACCATGGCACACAGTATTTGTTAATATTATTATTCAATATTTATCTTCATTTCATTTTGACAATATAGTAATCTTATTACACATTTTTTAAAAAGTTTTTCATTTCATGTGCTAAAGTGACTTCTTACCAGCCACAGTTTCTTCTGCCAGATCAGTTTTGTGTTATGTAGTTAAGAGCTCCCCACACTGCACTGATATTCCCCTGCATTCAGTGGACATGTTTCTTATTCGTATCTTCAAGTCAAAGATGAACATGTTCAGTAGCACCATGTTTTTGCTATACATATCTGGTACTTTGTCAAGTGGCAAAGTACTTTTATTAAGTGGAAAGTAATTAATTTTAAAAAAACCCCACAGAGTGAAATAAAATGTCAGGCAGTTGAGAACATCCCAATATTGGAAGCTGGGAATCCATGATGGGGAATGAGATGCTCATAGTTAATAAAAGTGATGGAGACCCACTTAAAACCAATAAGCAAAACAAAGATCAAACACATATTTTCATCTTGGAAAAAAATTAAAACCTCTGAAAGTCAGTAAATCTGTCACTATCCAAAGTTGCTTTGGTTTCTCTTTCTCACTCATTGGTGATGCCTATTCATTTAAGCTTGTATTACCTAATATACACCTTTTTGTATGGCGCACTGTGTCTCCATTAAGCTCTAGCAGCCCACCGTTAAGCTTAATGTGCGCCAAAGGTTTTCCTTTTATTCTTTTGTCTTTACTGGGCACCAACCTAAGTTATCTATCAGTGCTTTATACTCCGTTTCTGAATAGACATTTGTTACCTAGAACATCTTCCTAAGTCTCCCAGAGTTTTCAAAACATTCACTGCCCCTTGAAATGCTTTTAAATCCAAAAATATAGACCTTTCAGTCAGAACTGATATTGCCACAATACAACTATTGACCGCCTGGGTTTTTATTTCTGAAATATCATCAGACGATGGATTTGAACAGAAATGGGAAATTCACCCAGCTGACCGGGTTTGGCTCTGTGATGTGTTGTTATTTAATAGGTATGTTTAACAGCACAGAATCCAAGGGTGTCAGAAGCCCTGAGACCAGACGGGTAGTCATTGCTGAGATTTTATTGCTATAGATCATCTTCGGGTGAGCTGATGATAGTAGAGAAATAATAATAAAGCTAGAAATAAAATGTGCAGCTGTTTGGAGTCAGGGTGATAGAGGAGGAGACATGGATTTGAGGAGCAGGTTATCTGAGCTCTGGTCCCATGTCTTTATGTAAGTAATCCAGGTCTCATTTTCCTTTTCTGTAATGTCTGTTAGCAAACAGAAAGAAAAAAAAGTTTTTCTCATGCAGGATCCAATTCAGGATCACGATTTTCATTTTGCTGTCACCTTTCTTTGGTCTCATTTAACATGAAACACTTCTTCCATCTTTCTTTGACTTTGATGGTCTTGACAGTTTGAGGAGTACAGGAAATTTTTTTCTTTAAAGATTTTATTTATTATTTATGTATCAGAGAGAGAGAGCACAAGTAGGGGGAGGGGCAGAGGCAGAGGGGGAAGCAGGCTCCCCGCTGAACAAGGAGCCCAATGAGGGATTCAATCCCAGGACCCTGCGATCATGATCTGAGCTGAAGGCAGATGCTTAACTGACTGAGCCACCCAGGCATCCCGGGAGTATGGGGAATTTGTTTTATGGAATATCTTTCAATTTCTTTCTCGTGTTTCCTCATGATTAGACTCAGGTCTTGCACGCTGGGCTGGGCTGCCCAGTGTGATACTGTGTCTTTCCCAGGGCATCACATTAGGAGGCACTCTGTATCCACATCTTGACAGTGTGACATTGACTTGCATCGCTTGGATCAGGGGGTGATGTCCAGATTTTCCTGCCGTAAAATGACTTTCCCCTTTTCAGTTAGTAAGTAACTTACAAGGACACACCTTGGCACTTGGTTAATATCCTATTTCTTATCGTAGTTTTACTCAATAGTTTTAGCATCCATGTGCATTTTGTAGAGGTGCTGCCGACCCTAAGACCCCTTGATTTCACTTTAATCCTGTCAAGGATATCTCACGTTTGTACCTCCCTCACCCCACCCCATTTTGTCACCAGCAGCCCACAGATGTAAGCTGAGGGCTGGGACCTTGTCTGTTTTGCTCTTCTCTGTTTTCAGTGCTCATACAGTACCTGGCTCAAAGAAGGCACTCTGTTTGGGTCAAGTAAAGGGATATTTTTGTAGTGATGCAATGATCTCATGGGAGTTTAAGTTCAGGGCTGGCTGGGCTTTATGGAGGTGAAATTCTGTAACTGAGAACTAAGACTGCCCTGGGGAGAAGTCCCTTTCTCTCTCAGCGTGGCTACGCCTCTCTGCGCATTTGCTATTTTCTCTCATTCTGCTCAGAGCTGCCTCCTAACATTTCTTTGCACACGATCCTGACTATTTCCACATGTCTGCCCCATGACTTATGTAATTAGTTATCACAGCTGTTGCTCTGCTGTCTCTGTCTCTCAGGCCTCCATTCCTAAGAGAAGAATCTGTTGGGCTGAGCTCCTCTGTTGGCATAGTAGGTAACTGGCCAGCCTGCTATGGAATGTTCCGTCAGATGACCATGATTGGTCCACTCAGCTGTGGCTGAAGTGGGCAGAAAACTCACACAGTGCAAGGGATGGTTTATGGGGAGTGGGGCTTTAGACAGAGCAGTTTCCCCTGGAAGGTACATAGGCCAATGAGGAGACAAGTAATGGCTGTCCTGTCTGTCAGGGCCCCAGAAAGACAAAATGGCGCCTGTCAAGGAGATTCTCCTGAAGGGATTATTTCAGAGGTGTGAACTGGGTGTAGAGAAACCATGGGGAGATGCAGCCCCTGGGGCTGGAAAGGCTGAAGGAGTGAGGCAGTGAGCAGTTCCCAGAATTCAGAGACAGTAAGGGCTTCCGAAGCTGTTATCTCTGCAGGTGGAGGGAGGAATCTGCTCGCAGTGACTCTGCTGGGAAAGGACAGAGGGATACATAGATACCCTGGCCTTTCTTTCCTTCCCTCCTCCGCTTTCCTGCCATGGCTCCCATTAGCCAAACACAGCTGGAGCGAGGAAACTTGGTTCAGTCCGTATAATTAGCCTGCCAGGGCAGGGAAGAAGGTGGAGACGTGGAACGTGATTATTATGGGCAAATTGGCATGTCCAGCACGGAGGGCATGAGCAGTTTGAGAGGAGAGTAGAAGGTAAGGATGCTGAGGCAAAGGATTTTCACAGTTACCCGGAGGTAGGACCCACACCAGAACTCAAGTCTCTTATTATGCAGGGACTTTTTGAGAAGTGTGGGAGGAGTATTTTGTTGAAAATAGGTCTGGGCTATATGTGTATGCTAATCATTTATCCTCAGTTAGATCAGTGTAGATATAGCAGGAGTGTCCTTAAATATATACAGCCAAATGCGAAGTAGGTTTTCAAAGGCTTCCCACAGTGTGCTCCAAACACCTGGAGCTGCTACCAGTATAGATGTGTGTGTGTGTATGTGTGTACATAGATGTGTGTTTGCATATATGTGAAAAATATATGCATTTATATATGTGGGTTTGTGTATTATGTGGATTTGTGTACAGGGACATGTATACATATATGGATTAGCCATGGACACCTTAGTAAGAGTTAATTCAACATTCCTATTACATGAAAAGGCCTCAACAAAGTTGAACACATGGCTGGGCAGCAGAACCATGGTGGAGAGATTGTAACGGGAGTCATCCCAGGCACTGCAAATGCAGAGAAAACCTAGCAGAGAAGAGGAGAACCTACCAGAGAGAGCAAGGCAGGGGGGCATGAAAACAGCAGGCACCCTTAGCATTTTGCTTGGGGCTTATTCTTGGAGGAACCTTTCCATAATCCGCTGGATACCCAGCTGCCCTGGCAGTGCACCTTCAGTTCGATTGTCCTTCTCACCTAACAATGGTTTCTTGTTCCTTGACTTGTTCAAAGTCCACTCACCCTGTAGGCATAGCTCAAACCCATGCCGGGGACCCCCACCACCCAGCTCCCCCAGATTCATGTAAATCCCCTTGTATTCTCAACAATGGCCAGAGGTGTGAACTGGGTGTAGAGAAACCATGATGAAGTCCTGGGTAGTGACTCTGGGCCAAGGACTGTGCTGAGTACATGAATAATTATTGCTTTTCGATCTCTTAACCCTCCTATGAGGAGGGGAATCATAGTTCTGTGAAGGCAAGTGAGACCAGCCCCAGCTAGCTGGCAGTGGAATGATATACAGTCCTGGGCTTTGTGGTCCCACCCCGTTTCCCAACTCCATGCTCCCTGACTTAATCAGTGTTCATTGATGATAAATCCTCCTTACTATTGTCTAGACACTTTGGGGATAAGAAGGACTTATTCTTCTCCTGGGAACCTCTGACAGCATGTGTCACGTTGCTAAGTGCAGACCAGCTACCACGTAAAGGTGGGCAGATGGAAGGGCTCTCCACCCTTTGCTACTCTTGCCACCATCTGTCTTTTACTCTCTGGCCCTGGGAAAATTACTTAGCCACTCTCTGCCTCAGTTTTTTCATCAGAGAAATGAATTTCACAGGGTTGTTGGGTGGATTTAATAAGTTATTACAGGTACTTAGGATGTGGCACATGAGAAGCATTTGCTAAATGTTAGTTATCACTATCATCACTTAAAATCCATGCTTACTGAGATCAGAGCTGGATCAACATCGTGTTTTGTTCATGAACTGACCATACCTTATTGAGAGGGCCTGGTTTCTCCTTCCTCCATTCTTAATGGCCTATTCCTGAGCAGCTCCCTACCTATACCGTTAGGACTTGCCTCCATAATTAAAGAGAAAGTCTTACTTTCTAGGCAGGTAGGAGAGACTCTTGTCTTTTGGAAGTTGCTGCTTGGGAGCCTGGGTGGCTCAGTTGGTTAAGTGTTGGACTCTCGATTCTCTGATCTCAGAGCTGTGAGATCAAACCCCACAATAGGCTCTGTGCTGGGCTTGGAGCCTGATTGAGATTCTTTCTCTCCCTCTGCCTCTGCCCCTTCTCTAAAGGAAAAAAAAAAAGTGTTGGCTGCTTATTAGATGCCCTAACAATATTGTGTATCTCAGCGGAAGGGAACATAGCTTTCATGCTGAGCTGCAGTCAGGACTGGTCTCAAAAGCCTTTTGGGAGCCGCCTGATTCAAGGCTCCTGACCAACCCATTCCCACCACTAGATAGCGCTGTGCCCACAGTTTTAGATTCTTCATCATTGGTTTAAAGGAAGGAAAGCAACGCCTAAAGTATACGAAGAGGCTTCTCAACAGGATTACTCGGTGTGAAAAGGTACCTCCCAGGATTAAATTAAGAGCTTTTAGAAACAGTTGGTGGATGGAACAGTTTAAACCCTTTTTCGTGTTTTCTTAATTCCCAATAAGGTAATTAGCCAGCAAGCAAAAAATTGTTGAAATTCCTGCAGTAGTTCTCTTGCTGAAACGGCAATCATTTCTTCCCCCTCCCTCCCTCCCTCCCCCCTTTTAATCCTGAAATATAATCTTCCCACCGTGCAAATGGAACTTTGAATTTATTTATAAAAATGGCTCTTAAGTGATACCAACAAAATGGTGTGGATTAGATTAATACCTGAAGAGCTGAAATGAATTAAGCAATTAAAGATACTTTCCTTCGTGATTTCCCTTTTGGATACTAGAACTTCAATCAGAAAGAGCACCTGGAATTTGCAAACAAGGAGATCATATACGTGAAAGTAATTTGTAAAATATAAAGTGTAGTTAAACTATTAATGCTATTTTTAATTACATTTGTCTCATCGAACAAGTGGGGATTGTTTATTGAATTGCGGTTTTGATAAATGCCAGATAAAATTGTGTTTAGTTGAGAAAGTAACCCAGATGAAAGAGACAAAAGGGGACGAGGGAGAGAGTAAAGAGTCAACGAATGAATGAGACATTCTGGAGCAGAGAACTGAGAAAGCAGACACAAAGAAAGGATGAGTCTCTGATTTCTGCTCTTGAGAATTTACAGTGTAAGGAGAGAAATAAAACATCAGAAGTAATTTGGTAAGATCTACAGAGGCAAATGTCAATTAATTTAGGGCAAAGTAGAGTGTGTACCTAATGCTAGTAGGCTGCATATTGACCCGATTAAAGGGAAACAGGCTTAATAACGGAAAGGTTCACAGCAGGAATGGATTTCAAGTTTTGTAAAATGGAAGAGAGAGAGCCACAGTTTGGCAAAGCCTAGGAGTATGGCAGTTTGGGGGGAATTTGTGTGTTGGGGAGAAACATGGAACCTCGGAAGATTCAGTAATGAAGGGAAGACATATGAGAAGGGATGTCCTGATGATTTCTGGAGTCCTCACAATAGGGTGAAACGGTCTTTATTTGAGCTTACCAGTTTACCTTTAGATCTAGGAGTGCTGCTCACCTCTGAGATCTCAGTAGGGGTTTGGCTTTCAGCTCTCAACCCTCCTGTCTAATGCTCTCTTCTTAAAAGTATGATGCTTTGCATGGAGGCACGTCCACTCAAGACTGAGTCATTGGTTGAGTGCTCAGCAGGCTCTTTGAAAAGGGATTTTCTTTAGAAATGAAATTCAGGGTATTTTTGCTTTTTGGTCCTTCCTTCCTTCCTTCCTTCCTTCCTTCCTTCCTTCCTTCCTTCCTTCCTTCTTTCCTTCCTCTTTCCTCTCCAGGTTATTCCCATTTAGGAAATCAGAATGAAGCATCTTTACCCCATTGAGAACCAGGGATTGAGACACAATTAGTACTTGGAATGAAATATGGGAGAGGAGCCGTCAGAGTCAGGAGGTCTGTTTCAGCCAGTTAGGAGATGGTAATGCATCGCTCCTCTAGGCCTTCGTTTGTCCATCCGTGAATGCCGGTGATATGACTTGAATTTGCTGACCACATGGTTGTGGAGTGGTAAAGGGAAGTGCAGACTGTCTGAGATGTGAAGATGATGCACAGCATAGGTGAGTACCATTTTTATAAAAGGCTGTGATAGGTGTTAACAATGTCTCCATTTAAATGCCTCCTAACAAGGGTGCCTGGGTGGCTCAGTCAGTTGAGCATCTGATTCTTGGTTTCGGCTCAGGGTCATGATCTCGGGGTCTCCGGACTGAGTCCTGTGTCAGGCTCCCTGCTCAGTGGGGAGTCTGCTTCCCTCCCTCTCTGCCTACCCTCCCCCCCCACTTGCACACACACACACTCTCTCTCTTTAAAATCAATCAATATTAAAAAAAAAAATGCCTCCTAACAAAATCTGTAGGAAAATACTCCTCTTAGCTTTGGCTCAAATGTTGTTGTGTTTTTATGTCCTTTAGATCCATAATGTTATAAAACTTGTATTTATTGAGCACTTATTATGTGTAAAGTCCCTTTTCTTTTACCAAAGAGCAAAAGAGATGCAAACTTATTCAATATTTTTATTATTACTCTATTACTTTGATTGCCTACTCCCCCTCTTTTTAGGTCTGGTGAAGTAGAAAAAAACGGGTTGTAAGAATGGCATGATTGTAAAATTTTTTTAAAATGTGTATTTGGGTGCTTATTAGAGGTATCGAGTTACACCATTGCCCCGAATGCGTCAGCTTGTAATTGCAGCGAGTTTCCTACAGCATCTTAAGGCTGCATATGGTCCTTTATTGGCCTCCTGGGTGCTGTCTGGGGCCTATCTCTTTCAGCTGGTGGTGCCTGCTAGAGCCCGCAGTGGCTGTGGGGACTGCTACTTTCTCTTTGGCTGCTCTTTTAGGAAAATGGCTGTTGGTGGGTTTTCAGGGTTCTAATTAATTTCACTTTTTCATCGTACACTTTTCATGGTTTCTGAAATGGGAGGCACTAGTTTTGGAAAAGAAAAATCCACCACTATCTGTTCAAGTCTGTGTGGTTTTACCATCGAACGAGATGCACACTGGTTTTGGGAGGCACTAAGGGAAAGGATCTGGTCCCTCACTTTTTTTTCTTTAAATTGTATTTATTTGAGAGCGAGCGAGAGGGAGAGAGAGAGAGAGCATGTGCACAAGCAGGGGGTGGGGCAGGGGGAGAAGCAGACTCACTGTTGAGCCAGGAGCCTGACACAGGGTCAATCCCAGGACCCTCTGAGATCATGACCTGAGCTGGTCAGATGCTTAACCGACTGAGCCACCCAGGGGTCCCTGGTCCCTCACTTCTGAGCCACAGTGGGGAGGGTATTGGATTAGTGGTACAGTCCAAGGTCATGAACAAAAGACTGAATGATCAAACACACAAACAATGCAGAAGCAGGGCTTGGGGGGTACTAAGAACTTCGGAATTCTGTGGAAGCAGCCCAAATGGCAAAAAGTGGGGTCGAGGCTTTTGGAGGTCAGCACCCAGAACCCCCAGGGAAGCTCATAGTCAGATGTAAGGACTGGAGCAGTGTGGGGACCTAGAATCAGATCAGCTGGCACAGAGTCTCTGTGGGCCTCCAATAGCCGCTCGACCTGGTCCCCTTGGCTGGGAAGTCAATTCTTTATCTTGCCTTCTTGTCTCCCTGCCATCCCCAGGGACTACTCTTCACGGAGGTAGAGGCTCGCAGAGGTAGAGGAGGCTAAAAGCAACAGCTGCTTTCAGACGCCTGAGGCTTGATGAGGCTGCGCTGTGTCTGGGGCACCATGCTCCTCCCGTGCTTGTCCCATGCTGACCAGTGCTCCCGGACTCAGTTACCATGTTCCCTTTCCCAGGCAGCGTCCCTGGGCGGGTCCCTTGCCTCTCTGCATTTACAGTAGCCGTAGCACATTCTTTTGCAATGCCTGTCTTGCTGCACTACCCTTAGCCTGTGAACTCCCCAAGGGCAGGTACTCTTAGACCCGATGTGGCGCTTGGAGCCGAGGAGGTGCTCGGAGTTTCTGTGAATGTAACCCAGGTCTAAATCAGGATTTTCAAAACTGCCATTATTTTGATGTCCCCTTCACAATTTCTGCTGTGTCTGCAGACCCCTTATCAAAGTGATCTTAAATCAAATCACTTTTTAAAAATCCAGCTTTGTTATAAGCACTAAGATCCACAAAATGACAGGCTTGCTATGCTGGCAAAATTTTTTCTAATATACATTAAAATGAATGCATAGAAATGAAAGCAGAATGTTCCACCTGTATACCCCTCTTGTGCACCACTTAGGCGGACTGGGCATGCTGTTCCAGGTGCTTGTGCTAGTCCCACAAGACCAAATTCCTCACTACCGTGCCTCTCGACAGCCTCACCGTCCCTCTGCCCCTGCCACAAATGACAAGGACTCCACCAGCCTCTACCACCCACCTGCTTGGACTCGATGCCCTCAGACCCACTGCCCCTGCCTGCCTTTCTCTTTCCAGCCAGCCTCCTATTCCCACACGGCCTTGCTCTTTGCATGGCCATGCTTTTATGTGTGAATGGTGGATTTTAATCCGTGACAAGGCATTAAAGGTTAATAAGTTGATGCAAATGAATGCCAAGCACGAGGCTCCAGGAAATGGAATTTTTAGGTGCATGTGGCAGATTCTTAAAAGAAGAAATTTTCAGTGACCTCTTGGCATCTTTCATTACTTCTGTACAATCGCCCTGAGATACATCTTGACTCTTCAATAGAAAATTATTTATTATACGACTGGAAACTTCCCTATTTTAGGATTAAACCATCCTAGCTTCCCCAACTTTGTGTTCCACTAGTTATTTTATATGCCTTTTTTTTTTTTTTTTTCTGAAGTCCCTTCCTTTTCCTTCCAGGGTTTTCTTGGTAAAATGTGGTAGCAAATGAATCAGTGATTTCCAGGGAAGTAGAGCACTCCATGCATGGGTTTGTGCACATAGTGGCACATGCTTCCTGGGCATAGGTCTCTGTGTGCAAGAAACACACTCAGTAGCTTTATAAGCCCTGATCCACAAAGGCTAATGGGATGAATGTTTCCCCTGGGCTTTCTTTTGAAGTGCAGGTCCAAACCCTGCCTCTCTGAATTTTCGCTCGTGACTTTGTGTAAAGCATCGATCTTCTCTTTTTCTTAGCTTTTCATCTGTAACACAGGCATAGCGATATTTTTCTATGTCCTATTCACCCAGGGTGATGGTGAGCAGCGAGGCAGTGCACACTGTCACGCACCTCCCAGCATCGTCTCAGAGTGTTTGACACAGCACTGGTGCCTGGCTGTGCTGTAAATATTGGCTGACCCGGCCAAGGGAAACCAGTGTCTCCTCTTGTATGCTGATGTCCACCTTACAGTGAGGGTGCTTTTGTGGATGCTTCAGACACTGTGTGAAACCCTGGGGAAGATGTCAAAGGTTCTGAAATGCTAAAGACCTTTAGAATCGTTGTACATTGTGTGTAGATGTAATGCAATTAACATGGACGGTAACATTTTTCTTATCCTTCCAACGGGATGAGCTGAACGGTAATGCTGAGCCATTGCATTCTACGGTCTCCTTGTGTTGATTCCATTGCTGTACAAAGTCTGCAGAGCCGGCCCTCGGCCAAATAGTGGGCAGTGTCTGCCAGGATTGTCTGAAAGCCAAGTATGAGCCTCCTGGGCCAACAGTGGTTTTTGGCTCGGGGAGACCACAACACCTCATATCCAGCAGGGAGGGGAACCCACTGCCCATAAAACTCAGTGGAAAAGAACAAAAAGAGACATTGAAGTCAGTATAACTCAGAGGGAGTTTCAATGTAGTTTGGCAGATAGAGGCTCAAATGCTGGAATCTTAGGTCAGATTGTTGCCTCCAATCACAGAGGTGACACTTCCAGGTACTTAGTGACCTCAGTTTGCTCTGGAGAGACATGATAGGTATCATAAGACTCTCATCTGACCAGGTCTGAATGGTAGCCTCTGTTTAAAGACAGATGTCTGACAGGACCAGCCAGGATGATGTAGGGTGTCAAGGAAGCCCTGACAAGACGGGGCGGGAGGAGGGAGCACTCAAACAGTGATTCTCTGTGTGCTGGCTGGAACCAGGGCAAGGGGTCCAGAGGCTTCGTATTCCCCCGTCCCACCGCAAAGCAAAATGATGTAATTGTGATAAATAACCTCAATGAGCATCCTGGCCTGCATAAATCTATCCTTGTTATTTGTGCTTAATTTGAAACCTTTGTCATCACAGATCACGCCTAATCCAAATACATGCCTAAACATGGTTCTCCACCAGCAATGCTATTAGTGAATTATGTTGGTTTCAGCTGAGGGTAATATATTGTTAGCAGGCTACTCAGCTGGAGGAGGGAGCACTGGGTGTTTCCAGAGGACCTGAATGAAAGCATGATGTCTGATATTTTAGCAAGTGCCCCCCTTCCAGAACCAGCCCAAACCCCAGCCATTAGGGCTGCTACTGGAATCTTGGCACATTCTTTCTCCCTCATTGCTGGGAATCATTTGTAAAATTATGTTGTGGCAATGTACTCGAATGATACTAATCATGTCCAACCCTGTTATTTCTTTCACAGGAGGGACTGTGTCTTAGTAACCAACTCAGAGCCCATCACAAAAATCAATTTATTCTTCTCTGTGACTTTAGGGTGGAATTTCGTCCTTAAAAAAAATGGCCAGTGATGGGTATTAAGGAGGGCACATATTGCATGGTGCACTGGGTGTTATATGCAAATAATGAATCTTGGAACACTACATCAAAAACTAAGGATATACTGTATGGTGACTAACATAACATAATAAAAAAATATTTAAAAAATAAAATAAATAAAATAAATCACACGTTTTGATTACAGCTGACCCTTTTCTGGCCTAGAGATAAACTCAGACCAGAAAGCATCAGTCTGAAAGATATTTCCAGGAGCATTTCTTGGCTTGAGGTTTTTCTTTATGGAAAGAATAGAATGAGTAGGGAATGTAGAATGAACGTGCTTTGGGCCAGCATTAAATCTGACTTTACTGCAAGTGGTTTAATTCTATGAAATGATTATTGTCTTCCTCTAATTAAAAATCTGGGGAACTAGATAACTCTTAAACATTGTAAAAACTTCAAGTAGTTAGTACCAAGAAATATACAAAGTGACAGTGATACTCACACCCCTGATTCTCAGCCCCTAGTGCACCTGCCCCCGGGGCAGCAATTGTTACTGTTTATCTGTTGTCATCCCAGAATGTCAGTTTGATATTCTACATTCTGTTATGTTCACCACTGAATCCCCAGCTTCTAGAATAGTGCTGGACACATAGGAGGAGCTCAACAAATATCTGTTGAATGAGTTAATGAATAAGCAGAAAGGCAAGCACACACACACACACCTGCATACAATTGGTAGTATACTATTTATATTTCTCTGCACTTTTTTCATTTTGTTTCATATATTTTATAGCTATACCTATAGAGTTGGCTCATTCTATTAATAGTTGCCTAGCATTTCATTGTACGAATGTACATAATCTATTTCTACTATTCCACTGATAATGAGCATTTAAGCTGTGTTCCTTTTCTCCTCTATCGAAAAAAACAGTTGCAGTAACATCTGTGTATCTATGTCTTCACGTACGTTTTGAATTTATCCATAAAATACATTTCTGGTTAGGCTCTGAGATATCTGTGAAGTACAATTCTGAGAATTACTAGATCAAAAGGTATGCATACGAAATGCCTAATTTCTAAGCAAGTAGCCAGTGCAAACTCTAAGGGGACTTTTCCATTTTCATTGGTAATGCAAAACTTTTCTCTGCTGTTCCCTTTGCCTGGAATCACCTTCTCATGCTCTTTAATTGGAGGACCCCTTGTTAGCTTTTCTGAACCACTCAAACGTCACCACTTCCGTGGAAATCTTCACTTCTCATTAAATTATTATTTATTCACGCACCAGTTTCTCTAACTAGACTGAAAATTCCTTGAGGACCAGGGCTGTGTCTTATTTCATCTCTTTGTCCCCAGTGACTGGCATCATGGCTGGCATATTGTAGGTGCTGATGAAGATTTGTTTAATGGTGAATGGGACATTGCTTGGTATCTTATGGCTTTTGGTGCAATTGTAAATGGGATGGATTCCTTGATTTCTCTTTCTGCTGCTTCATTATTGGTGTATAGATATGCAACAGATTTCTGTACATTGATTTTATATTCTGTGAATTTCCCGAATTCGTGTGTCAGTTCCAGTAATTTTTTGGTGAAGTCTTTCAAGTTTTCTACGTAGAATAGCATGTTGTCTATGAATAGTGAAAGTTTAATTTCTTCCTTGCTAATCTGGATGCCTTTTATTTCTTATTGTTGTCTGATTGCTGAGGTTAGGACTTCCCGTACTATATCAAATAACAGTGGTGAGAGTGGATATCCCTGTCTTGTTCCTCACTGTAGAGGCTAAGACGTTGGTGATAGTGGAAAGAGGAGACTTACTTGAAGTCAGCATTGTGAGACTCACAAAAGGCTAGAAGGCCAGGCCAAGGCAACACCTAGATGGCCAGTTAGCCTGTCAGTAGGTCAAAGTTGGGCAACTCGTTTGGAACCACATGGATGCAGATACAAGAAGAGAACAAGATGCATCTTAACCCAGGCAGTTATTTGAGCAGAGCAGATGGAATGAAAATAGGCTCAGAAATCAAGGTGAGTTGTTGAAGCTCCAGGGAGAGTTGTCTTTAAGGACTGAGCGCAGTGGTTTGGGTTCATGTGTGGTCCTTTAAGCCTGAAGAAACAGAGTCATAATCAAACCATTTCAAACAAGTAGATGCTTTCTGGAAGGAAGCTTGTTAGGGCAAAATATAGAGCAACGATCTCCTAGGAGCTATGAAAGTGTATTAGTTAGCTATTGCTACATTACAAATCACACTAAAACTTAGTAGTTTAAAACAACAAACATTTATATTTCACAGTTTCTGTGGGTCAGAAATCCAAAAGCAGCCAACGGGGTGGTTCTGCCTTGAGGTCTCTTATAAAGTTGCTGTCCAGCAGTCATCTTAAGGTTGGATTTGCTTCCGAGCTGACTCACATGGTTATTGACAGGCCTTACCTCACTGGCTGTTGGCTGACAATCTCTCTTCTTCCAGGCACGCCTCTCCACAGGCTGTCTGAGTGTCCTCATGACATGGCAGCCAGCCTTCCTCAGAGGGAGTGATCCAAAAGAGGAAAGCCAAGACAGAAGCCACAGTCTCTTATAACCTAATCCTAGCCTTAAGACCTTTTTTTTTAATAAAGGTCTTTTACAATCTAATCCCCGAAGTGACGCACCATCACTTCTGCCATGTTTTATTATCACATATTCCAACCGTGGGAGACGGCTCTGCAAGAGTGTGAATACCAGGAGGTGGGGATCACTGGGTGCCATTTTGAAGTCTGGCTTCTGGAGAAATGAACTGCACAATATCCAGACCTCACTGGAACAGGAACAGGAAGACCATAAGGTACCAAATCTACTTTTTTTTATTGACTCCTTTAGGAGCTGTTGGGTTTTCCTCATTGTTCATAACATTGCTGCCACTTTCTGTGTATCTGTGCCACCCACCTCCACCACCATTGACTTCGTCTCACTCCATCAGTTGGCTTATATACAGTCGTACAAGGGCTCTATGGTCCAACCCTACTCATGCTCATATATAACTTTATTTTTTCTTCTAACTGCTTAGTGCCTTGGCTACATATTTTTAAATTTCCATAGGATAAATCTGATTGTTCCATTTTATCTTTTTACATCAAATCCTTGGTCGGGAGTCAGCCTCTAGTAGGACAACACTTGGGTTAAATGCTTACTTCCCAGCCATCAGCCATTGTTAGGAGCCTGGATTAGGTGGTTCCAACAGGGACTCCGAGACATGAATATCCAAGGTTGGGGTCAAATCTCCTTGAAGCCTGGTGGACAAGGCAAACACTGACCGACATCTTTAGTGATTAAGAACACAGACTCTGGAGCCTGCCAAAGACGGGCCTAAATCTTGGTCCCCAATTTACTAGTCGGGCTTCCTTAGGGAAGGCACATGTGCCATCTCTGTAAAATGGATTTAGTAATAATAGTATGGTACTGGGTAGCATTGTCATGAAAATTAAATGAGATTATGCATTTAACACGCTTGGCACAGAGCTGGGAGCATAATCTTCAAAAAATGCTGGCCATCATTTCTATTGATATAGCTTATTTCGGGTGATGTTTTTGGAGGCTAACGGGTGGAGAAAAGGTGATCTCACTATCAGTTTCATTCATTAGTTCATTAATTCAACAAATATTTACTGATAACTCTTCCATTGGAATTTGCTTTTTGGTTATAGCCCAGGGTTGAAATTGTACTCATGTTGTTGACTCATTATCACATTATGCACAAGAGCTCTTTCAAGCTTCTTTCTTTTTAAAAATTCTCTCCAGGAGCCCAGTTCCCCTGGAATCTTCTCTCTCTTTTTGTAGGCAACATCTTGTCTCCTTTATTGAGAAGAGGTAATAGTAGGTAATGGAAAGAATGCTGGACTTGGCACAGGAAGATATGGATTTGAGTCTTGGCTCTGACTCTGTCTGGTTGGCACATTCCTCGTCTTCACTGAACTCGTTTTCTCCTCTATAAGATGGTTCTAATAATACTTACCTCACCTTACATTGGAGGTCACAGGTTGTGATGGTGAAGAACTTGGACTCTGGAGCCAGATTAGCAGGTTCAAGGTCCAGATCTCTTTTACACAAGCTGACCTTGCAGAGGTTACTTAACCTCATGGTGCCTTCATTTCTTCTCCTATAAGTTGGGATAATACCAGTGCCATGCCCATCAGGTGGGACTGGGAGGGCTTAGTGAGCCGATGTCAGTAAAACACTCAGAACAGACCAGCAATGGTAACTGATGCATAAATATCATCTTTTGCATAGTTTTGTATAGTTTTGCTTACAGCTCTAAGAGCCAGTAATAATAACATTTTGCTATCTCCATCACACACAGGAGTAAAACAAAGAGCAGACATTCAGAGGTTGGAAGTCAGAAGTTCCTCATTCCCCCATGTCTCTCCCAGGAATATTTTGTGTCATAACCTTTCTTTTTTGCAATGTTAACAAATATGTCCTATGCTGCTGCTACTTCTTGCTATCTCTTTATCACTGGCTTCATGAAAAGAGAGCCACAGTTACACCTCCTTTTCAACCACTTCTGCCTCCATTGACCTTGAAGTCTGACCTCTAGTCTCTGCCCTCCTTCACTTGCTCTTTGCTAGAGCCATGTCCTTGTGGGGGCACTGAGGGCCGCCTCTTCAGGCATAGCTCAGACTTTCACAGGGCTCCGTCCTTCCAAGGATCCATCTGGAATTCTGTCCTACACCCTACCTCCTTCTTGAAAAATTGTATCACCTTCTTCTTTTCTCTCTCTCTTTTTTAACATGTTTTCTTTTGTTACATCCTTCTAGTTCCCAAGTGTGTCCTCAACAGCCATCTCATGGAATGTTCCTCTCACATTGCAGGTCTCTCCTTTCCAATGGCTTCAGGGCTCATCTCTGTGGAAGGGGCTTCTAATCTGTAGTTCTGGATCCAAGTTTCCTTTCGGAGTTCAAGTCCTTTGAGTCTTAGACTCAATAGGTCTGAAGCCAAATGCATCATCCTCTCTCAATCTAAGTTCTCATGTCTCCTTAATTCTGTGATTGGCATCACACTTGCCATGGTCACCCCAAGTTCAGAGTCATCCATTCATTCTTTGTCCAACTATTTCAATGTCTACTGTGTGACAAGAATTTCACTAGGCATGGAGAATGCAAGCATGCATTTGACGTAGTCCTTGGGCTGGAGAGAGGTAAGCATGGTGGTGGAAAACTTTAGCAAGCATGCACAGGGGAAGAGGAGGACGAGGTTATACCCGATACTCCTGGGGAGGGGTGGCAGTCAGAAAATGCTGCAAGAAAGAGGTGAAGTTTGACCAGAATGTTGCAGGTGAGAAGACACTGAAAAAGAGGTAGGAAAATGCAAACAAAGGAGAATTTCAGCCAAGACAAGAGAAGAGGAACAGCCAAGAGCTGTCAGGACCTGAGCAACTGCCCAGCCAGGCACTCTGCCAGGGGCTAGGTTTCCCTGCATGCCTACAAGGATATGTCTCTGGCCCTTTGTCTTTCTCTCCTCAACTCTTTATTCAATCCTTCACTCTTTCTTATTGTTTTGATTTTACTATTCACCTTTCATTATGGAACATTTAAAACACATACAAAAGTAGATTTTTAAGAAACATAACCATAATATATTATTTACAGCTCCAGCAAAAAATTAACAATATTTTCTTGATATTATTATGTACGTAAATCTCATAAATGGTTCTATCTTTCACAGTCTGTTTCTACCAGGATCCATTTAAAGTCTGCATTTGTGAATGGCCGGTAGCACTTTTAAGTGTCTTTTAAGCTGTAGGTTCTCCATTCATCTCTCGTTTCCTTTTCCTTGCAATGTATTTGTTGAGGAAACCAGGTCTTTCATCTTTAGACTTTTTCCACAGTCTGAATCTTGCTAATTGTATCCTGTGATGTCATTAGACATGTTCCTCTGTGCCTTGTTTTTCCCATAAATTGGTATACCTACAGATTTGATTTACAGATTTTTTTTTTTTTTTGGCAAGAGTACTTCAGAATGGCGTAGAAGGCACATAACATCTGCTTGTCTCTCCTGTAACAGTCACTGATGCTTAGAACCTTCATTCATAAGAAGTGGCAAAATGGTGATATTCTAGGGGCGCCTGGGTGGCTCAGTCATTAAGCGTCTGCCTTTGGCTCAGGGCGTGACCCGGCATTCTGGGATCCAGCCCCACATCAGGCTCCTCTGCTGGGGGCCTGCTTCTTCCCCTCCCACTCCTCCTGCTTGTCTCTCTCTCACTTGTCTCTCTCACTGGCTGTCTCTATGTCAAATAAATAAAATCTTTTAAAAAAAATGGTGATATTCTAAATTCTATCATTCTTTATGTATTTATCAGCATAAGAAGGTAAGCTTCCTTTCATTGAAGATGTGGGTTCCCAGTGGTACATTTCATGTAGGAAAGACAAGATAAGTGCATGATCCTTTCCCTTCCTTAACGGTTTTCCAGCATCTTCCAGCAGTGACCAATTAATGCTTTTCTTTAAATATGAGATTGTAGACTTAATATGTGATGTGTTTTGATTCCCTTCAGTTGTGATCCTGATGTGGTACTTGAATAGCTCTGTGTTTGGCCTGTGATAGCTTCTCCAAGTAGGTTTCAAGTTCTTTTTGCACAACCCAATAGTCTTTGATAACTTCTTTGTTATCTGACATAACAGGATACCCCAGATCCATCTTGTCTATCTCCAGTCCCAGACTGGGAGGCAGCCATGTCTCCAAGGATGCCTGGTTTCTTGTGGAAAATGTATGTCAAAGACTCCTGTTTTCTTTTGGGAAACATATGGCAAAACCACCATTTGGGAACTAGGGTTCTCCATTACTTTCAAAGTCACCTGCAATAGCAAACTTGACCCACCAGTTCTGATTCCTACCAGAATCTTCCTGACTGCTGCCAGATCTTCCTGAAGCCCAGAACTAGTCACGTCCTGCTTTCATGTCGCCATTTCACTGGCCTCCTGACCCATCAGGTCTGTCAGTGGGGTATTCCATATGTGTTTTCCAGCCTGGTCCAACCTGAGTTTCTAGCTAGGACCCTGCTGCCCCCCTGTGTGCTCTGCCACAGACCACCCCAGCTGACCTGCTAGCTGTTTCATGAGCCTTCCTCCTATTTTCCCACCTCTGTGCTGTTTTTCTGCTCTGCACTCACCTGGACTGCTCTTCTGTCTGGACAGCTCTAGACCTCTGTTTTTAGATGTCCTTGGAGACATGGCTGATTCCAAGTCTGGGACAGGAAATACACAAGCTCTCCCTTACATGTCACCTCTGTTTTGGGGGCTGGTTTAATCACCTCATAATGAAAGTTCTCCTCTCTCTGAATTCTTGTGACTCTGTCTCATGGCACCAGACATATATGTATCCTCAGTGGGACTATGAATTCCTTGAAGGCTGGGATCCTGGCTTATTTATTCTTTAAATTCCCAGTTCTAAGCATTTTGCCCTGATGCATAACAGGTAGGCCAATACATGTCTATAGAATGAAAGAAGGCTCAGATGACTGAATGAATTACTTATGTTTTGCTAGGTGTTATGGGTATTAGGTTGCAATTCTGTTCTCATCCCCTTTCAGTCTTACCAGACCATGATCTCCCTGAAGGCAGGGCTGACCCTTCTCCACCTTGGTGTCCTCATGCAGTGGAGGAGCTGCTGACTGCATACGAGTTGAGTTGAATTTATGGGGGAAAAAAAAACCATAAAAAAAGAGGAATTTAAATCTAAGGACTCACTTTCTTGTCTTAACCAATAACGATTTGAGCTTTTGACCTGTTCTTTTTTGCCTTAGAGGTGGGGGATTTCAGAGTCAAAGGAAGGCACAATTCTGTTTGCCCAGTTGTGCAATTATGCAGTTTGGGATAGGCCAGCTTAATATTAATATTGCGGTTCTTTTTTTTTTTTTTCCTTCTTGCTTTTCTTTTCTTACTCTCTGAGATATCCTGTGTGATTGAGGCTCTTGTAAGCTCACTGCAGAGGCTTGGCATGGCAGTAAAAAAGCTTCCCAGAAAACACTCCAAGAACAAATAACCAGTGACCCCGGGGATGATAGCACAAAAATACTATTGACAAAAGATGGGCAGAGAGCGGTTGCCTTTATTTGGACAGAGTGAGAAAAAGAGCTTGGAGTGAGTCTGTTAGCCAAGTGCACCCTGGGTGTTCTATTACTCTTTTGGGGAGAGTTGCATGCCTGTAATATCTGGAGTTAGGAGAGAGCTCTCAGCAGCTGCCCAACGGTTTCTGATGGCAGATGTGGATGTGGGTGACATTACCTGGACTCAGTCACTCAGCCTAGTGGCCCAAATTGGACTCCATAGGCTAAATTTTCAGGCCCATGCACTTTGTGCCGTACCAATCTTCCCTTTCTTTTTCTTCTATGAAGAAGCCAGAAGCCAAGGTCACTTTTTTTTTTTTTTTTTTTTTGGCTGAGAAATTGCAGAGGCCAGCTGGATAACGTATCATAGAACCTGGCTGTCCTGAAATCCTCTTTTTAATTCCTGTTCTTCCACAAACTGTTGCACACTAGTCCTCTGGCCATTCTTTTTCCTGGTCTCCTTATATACCTAATATCTGCCTTCGGTTATCCTGAAAGTCCTTTCTAGTTCTGAATACTTTCTGTTAAATTCCTGACTTGCCCAATTCATTTTTAAAGGACACTTGAGAATGTTGCAGCTGATGATTTTATTTTCTTTAAAATGATTTTATTTTCTCTAAAACCATCAGCTCTGGAACTCTGAGTTCTGATTTTCAGGCCTGTTCTTAAGATGTGGAGTTTACAACACAAAGGAAAGTTTTCCCAAACAACCGTGCATGGCCTGTGCCTTGTTCTCCTGACCAACCTGTAAAAGCTCGGCCCTTTTAGCTTCCTCATGCTCCCGCAGATGTAGAGAACACCCACTCACCCACTCAGGATATTCCAGGCACTGGAATCAAGGGACAGGTGTCTGGCCACCTGGGGCTTCTATCAACAATGAAGTTGTTCCCTGAGCTGCGTAAGTACTCAGTTCAGCTGCCCGGGGCTGCTCTTGCACAGAGAGCACTCGAATGGGTTTCCTTCATGTCTCCTCTGTGCTAGGCACGGGCTTACATGCTTGAGGTAGAGCCTGAAATTTAATTCCCACAACAATTCTGGGAAGTGGTTTTTATCTTCCTTAATGAACTCATGAGCCTAGGAGAGAGAAGGTGCTCACCAAAATATTGTTGTTGTGAGGAAGAAAAGAGACCAGCGGGGGAAGGAGGAACAACAGACTTGAAAAGTCATTTGCTCAAAACCACATAGAATAACATGCTCTGAAACCAGGTTTGTCCAATTCCAAATCCAGTGTTTTATTTACTCCTCATTGTTACATTCAGAAAGGCCTGTGAATACCTCTCTTCTTCTCCTTAGCATTTTCTGGGTTAGGTCACGGAAGGGCTATGTGAAAATGCAAATGTTTCCTTTCAGAGGAATGAGATGAGCAGCCTCTGTCTGGCTTTCTGGCCTCACGGAGGATTCCTTGACCAGACTAGTTTCACCTTCCAGGTTCTGAGGCAAAGGCTTCATTTGAGAATGGATCGGAGGGAAGGCAAGTAGCCCAAGCCCTGGAGAAGCATCCAGGAAGGGGATCATCTCCTCCTCATAGGGACACCGGCCTGAAAAGAGGTACGATGGGTCCTAAGACGTTTCTGTTTGGCTGTATCCTGCTTCAGGATGATGTGTTAGCTCTCAGCCTGTGCTGTTAATACACTGAACGTGGCTCATCTCCACTGAATGATAAAACTGAACTGCTGATTAGAACATGATGCTTTTGATTTACACAGCTGGGCATTGTTTTAGGAATCTTCTCTCCTCTATTTGCTGCTGACATAAATACTCTGATATTTGTCAGTGCCTAGATTCCCCCCCCCACCCCAGAAGAGGTAGATGCAGTCATTGTATTTTAGATCTTGGAGTCCCGGGCTGCATTCAAGAAGCCACCTTCAGGCATTGCTGCTCAATGCTGTGGGCCAGCGTTTGTGGGCTCAACTTTCGTGTGAATTGGTCAACATTGTTTTCATGACTCTGGGCTACCCTTTCAACCCCAACCAGCCAGTTTGTAACACCATGAGGTGCATGTAGGCCCAGAATGCTAATGACTCAAGACAACTCTTTGTCTCTATGGGTGAAGTCATTTATTTCACACGCTCCCCTGACAGAGACTCTCCACCCCACATTCCTCCCGCCCTGGGAAAGAAATGCTTTCTTTCTTAAAGGGAAAACTGAGATAGCCTCGGGTAACTCCTCAGCTGCCTCCGCTGTTCTTCCCCACCTTCCCCCACTGGGTACCAACCTATTACCAGATCCTTACCAGCTTCGTCTTGGGCAGGGCTGGGGGGTGGTGCTACCTTCTCTTGAATGTTTTGGCCCAAGTATGGACAAAGCTCCTTTTACTTCAAACCTTGTCATGAAGCTGAAACAAGATTTTTGATCATTTGACTAGAAGGCCAAGGACAGCTGAAGACCGTGTCCTGCTCAGTCCAGTTTGTTCCCTGCTCCTGCTGTACTGCGTACTCAAGGACCCCTATATGGTTGTAGGTTAGGCCAATGGAAGGAGCTCTGTTTTAGGAGCTTTGCCTTGGTCTGTACTCAGGTCAGCTCTCTGACCTTGCTGTCAACATGTCCCTGGGGTTGGTTTTCTAGTAGTGATATCCAATGTTTTGGCGTTTTATCTGCCCTAGACAACCTCCCAGAAGCAGACTTCCAGCCCAATTTTACTGATGTCCTTCGAAACTACACCAGCCCTAGCTCTGGCCCTGAAGTGACTTTCTAGAATTGGGTTCACTAATGGTCTCACATTTTCGCTCATTCCCATGCTCCTATATTTCAACTTCTGGTAACTGATTTTCCCACCCCTCCAGTTTCTACAGTGGAGACCTGGTGATGCTGGCCTCTCTGGTCCAGCTTTTTCAGGGTTACATTGGAAAACAAGCAGACCTCTACCCACCACTGCATCATGGAGGGTCAGAGGGTGAAGATAAGAACCAGGGTTGGAAGATCAAGGAGATCTGATACAAATTTCAGGAGTCCCTAGGTCTTGTCAGGTTGGGTTAGTGTCTCAGAGGAAAGAACGTGAAAATGAGAAACAGAGAGCAGGAATGAACAGATGGCACAGACCCTAAAGCAATGTATGTTCCCTCAGCCTTGGATTTTGCACATTTTCATCAGAGTTTGTGTGTATGGGGCAGATCCATTTGCAAAGATGGGGCAGATTGTGCCTCTAGCAGACAAACCCATAATTCTGGGTCAAGTCATGGCTGAACTTGGATTTGACACTGTGGTTTAATAATGAGAAGAGTGAAATCATAATGAAAGGATAGGCAACCGCATATAGTGTCTGTTTTCTTATTCTGGGGACCTCAGAAAAATGGATGGGAAGAATATCTTTTCTTCCCTTTCTAGATGCCAAAAGTCTGGCTCTAGTTTTCTTTAGCAGTTGACTTTGACAAGCTTACTCCAACAGAATAGCCTTTTGTGTATTTTTTTTCTGCCAAATCCCCTTGGCCTCTGAACTATAGCAAACTCCACTGAATGTTATTGCTGAATAGCTCACGGCATGTTTATGATATGTGTGACTTTCTCTGGCTGACCTCACTGAAGGGGGCTTTTGCTTAGCCAGAGACCCATTTAGAGTGGCAGGGGATGAGAAATTATAGACCATCCAGCCTAACCTCAGAGGTAGGCAGATCTGAGAGACATTAAGAAAGAATGAGATCACAAAGCATCTGGAGAAATATGAACTGACAAAAAAACTAGCCATTGTGGTTTTATAAAGGGTAAATCTTGTTTGACTAATGTGGTGGGGGAAAAAAAGAGAGAAAGAGAATGAAGGAGATAATGTGGAAAGCAGAGGGTTATAAGACAGTGGACTGAGACTATTAGGATTTCTAAAAGACTTTGCACAAGATATTGCTAAACAGGCTCATGCATTCGGTGGCACCTTCAGGCTTTCTAAAGCAGCATACTTCAAACATTGCGATAAAGAGCTCAAGTCAAGATGTAATTATCCCCTTTCTTTTCCTAAGGGTACTATCCTAAATCCTCAGTTATTATACACTTGGGTAGTGAGACTTGAGCCAAGTAGGACTGTGTACTTTAAGACCTCCAACGTCCCCTGCAACGTTGTTAGAATAATAGGTTGGCTTTGGTCTGTCTACAGAAGCTACTCTGGAAAGATGGCTGGGCCTCTTGAGTAGGACCATCCAGACATCAATGAAATAGATTTCTAGTTCAGCGGTTGGCCAACTACAGCCCACATGCCAAATCCACCTGTGTTTGTATGAGGTTTTATTAGAACGCAGCTCTACCCATTCATTTACATATTGTCTAAGGCTGCTTTCATGCTGCAATGGTAGAGCTGAGTACAGGTGGTCCCTGACTTGCAATGTTTTGACTTATGATTTTTTTGACTCTCTGATGCTGCAAAAGCAATATGCATTCAGTAGAAATGAAGTTTGATCTCTTCCTGGGCTAGCGATATGTTGTATGACATTCTCTCATGATGCTAGGCTGTGGCAACAAGCCACAGTTCCCAGTCAGCCACACAAGCACAAGGATAAATAATAGATACACTTACAATCGTTCTGTACCCAGACAGCCACTGTATTTGTCACTTTCAATACAGTATTCAGCAAGTTATATGAAATAGGCAACACTTTATTATAAAATAGGCTTTGTGTTAGATGATTTTGCCCAACTGTAGGCTACTGTAAGTGTTCTGAGCACATTCAAGAAAGGCTGGGCTAAGCTATGATAGTAGTAGAGGTGTATTAAATGCATTTTTGACTTAGGATATTTTCAACTTAGGATGAGTTTATCAGGATGATAACCCTATTGCTGGGTCAAAGAAGTTTTGTAGTTGCAATTACATGGTTGCAATTATATATGCAGGACTCGATCCCAGGACCCTGGGATCATAACCTGAGCCAAAGGCAGATGCTTAATCAACTGAGCCACCCAGGTGCCCCTACCCACTCTGTTACCGTAAATTATAACCTACCCTAAGTAATCCAAGGCAAATTTTCTCTCCATGGTTTGTAAACATTTTCAGGAATGGATATTTCATACTTAGCAGTGGTGGCCGGGTGCCTTCCTTGTCCTTTTGTAGCTCTCTCATTGCTGAGCTTTTGATGTCCAGGCGGTTCCTGTGTGATGGGATTATAGCCCACTGCTAGATGGAAGGAGGTAAAGAGAAGTCAAGCCCATGGGATCATCTTGACTAATCCTATTTGTCATTTAGAACTTGGTCATTATCTACATTGTATTTATTTTTACTTCCAAAAGAAACCATTGTGAAGTTGACTGTTGCAACTACATACTCTTGAAGCTAATCACCTAGCCAAATGCAGCTTTGTAGTTTCAAGAAAACCAAATGTAAGCCTCGTGTTAATAAAATACCCTAGTTATTTCCTGAGTGCTTGACGACAATCTGCAAGGTAAAAGGATATGGCTCTAGCCCCTGGGTTCCAGTCTTTTTCCTGTAGCATTTCTCAAGGAGATCTCTGAGTCAAGTGCAGTTCAGTGGGTAGCATGGCATTTTGTTAGATATATTGCCATCTGGGAGAGAAGAGAGGTGCTTATTTGCATGAAAGTTCTCTTTATTCTGTGGCTGTTTTAATATGTCTTAACTGTCATGCGCTACTACGGTCATATCAAAAGGACTCAAGAGCCAACTTTAACCGGGCTCCACTGGTCAAAGATGAAACAATTTGAGGATCAAATAAGGACATTAACTTCAGTAGATTGATATTCATCAAATATAATTAAATCCATGAATTCAAAATGACACTGGGGAGGAAAAACCCTAATTGCTCACCATTGACAGATGCTAGGGAGCCAACTCATTATTGTGAACACTAAAGAGAGAATCAAATATTAATTTTGTCTTTCCTATACAAACTGTACCACTCAGTAACCAAATAGTAAATAATGGGAAATTTATATTTATAGAAATATCCAGCTAATAAGTGAAGAAGGGTTGATAGCATTGGATGAATACCATGACAGAACCACTAATGAATGAGTGGATCTTGGCATTGAGAATGACTGGCTGCTAACATCACAAAAAGAGAGGCAATGATGTGCCCCCTGACCAAAGAACACAGCACCACCTTTGAGGTAGTCTTGCCAATGGATGAAACTTGAATCTCAACAAGCCTCTAGATGCAACTACCAATTTATAGGAAATGCAGAGGATGGAGGATCACATCAGGAGACACCACTTGAATGGCGATGGCAAAACCCATACTGGAAAGATCTACAAGACAAATAAGCTTGTTTCTTCAACAAATATCTTGTAAGAAAGAGAAGAGGAAGGGGGGAACTTATGAATTGAAAAAAAGTTAAGAAATTTATCCACCAGCCAAAATGTGTGGATTGCCTCTGCGTTCTGATTCCATAAACAAACTATAATAAATTATTAACATTTATGTGTCAATTAGAAATTTGAATGCTGATGAAATATTTGATATTAAAGAATTAAGATTTTAGGTGTGATTTGACATTATATTTTAAAAAGAACACTAAAAAGAGATGCTTACTGAAATATTTATAGGTGATATGCCTGAGATTTGCTTTAAAGTAATACAGGGCAGAGAGTTAGCTGAGGATATAGATGAAATAGGTTCTGAGCTGACCATTGTTGGGTAATAAGATCATGGGGTTTATTATATTGTTCTGTCTCCCTTCTCTCACTTCTGTGTATGACTGATGTCTATTATAAAAAAAATTAAAAATGACTATCTTGGCAAAACAACAGTGGTGGTTCAACTAGTTCTTTCAGTGACAGATAGAGGTGACTTATGACTATATCATTCACTGTGAAACTTATTTATGTGAACATATACCTATATATAAATAATGTTTTATGCATAACAATTTTTTATATTATAACATTGTGTTGTATATAATATTATTAGTTATATATATTTACTCATATTATTATATATAATATATATTATATAGGTATTACCTAGTTAGTCATCAGTTATCTCAGTGATTTAAACATATTCAAATAATCATTTAAAAGGATTTGCTTAATGCAGTAGCTGTTACTATTTCTTGATAAGGGTAGTTTCAATTGTGGAAAATACAAATTTCATTCATTAGTTTGTTCTTTCCAAAAACATTTCTCAAGAGTCTACCACGTGCCAGCACTAGGCTGATCTCTAAGAATAAAAATCAGTTAAGTCATGGTCCAATCATGGAGAAATTCATTTTCGAGAGGGGGAGACAGACAAGTGAAACCCACAGAACAGCAGAAAAGCAGCCATGTGAGACACGGCTCATAAGGCCAAAGGCATGCAGTCAGTTGGTCCTGGAGAGCAGGGGTACCCCTGCTAGAAGGCTGATCCTGAGCATGGCAAAAAGGGCAGGGGAGGAGATAAGGTGGAAGGGCAGTAATGACAGCAAGGTGTTCCGGGAGGACATTTACCCTGGTTTTGCTCAATATAGCTGGATTGTTGTGGGTGAGGGAAGAGTGAGAACAGACACTGTTTGGGGAACATTTATGGTTGGATATTTTGAAGGATGTGCAGAAGCAAAAGGGACAAGGGACAAGCTCTTTTAAGGTCCTTAACATCTCACCCCACAGAGTTCCTGTCCTGCTCTTGACCATGACAGCTGATGTGAAACAAAGCCTCTCTCCCTTTCAGATGCTGCTCCTCCAAATTCCATTTGCACACTCCCTTCTTGCCAAGCTTTCTCCTCTGCAGCTTCCCTTGTTGACCTTCTGGTCTATTCTCTGTCCAACCCAGGCTTCTTTTTCTTTTTCTTCAGTCTAGATCCCAGAAGAGCAAAGGCTCTGACTTTCTCTGTACTGCATTTCGCCACAACTGGACACTATGCGCATTGCTATTCATCACTGACCCTCATGACCTTTGTCCAGTGGAGTTTGTCAACTAGAATGGACTTTGGGAATTAAACAATTTTTTTAATTTGAAGAATGCTCTCAAAGTGGTAGCATGTATTATATGATCACTTATCTCTATTGCTTTGGTTTAACTTATTCCTTTAGAAAAAAAACACAAAAACTTAAGTAGTCCAATGAGGGCAATTCCTTGTCATTTACTGAGAGCTTTTTCTTGGTCAAAGCAAAACATTGGCATTCTTAGCTGTTCACTTATTTATACTACAGGAAACCAACAGTTATGCAAAGCCACTGCCAACATAATCACGAGCTGCTGTGTGGAGTCTTAAGTACCTCATGGAAAAATAACTCTGAATTGGAATTCTTCCCAAAAGCCAGCTTCGTTAATGCTTTGACAACTGAGGTAGGAAAAAAAAAAACTAGAAAGCAGTTATAAATGTGAATGGCTGTTAAACCTTTCAGCAGGGTGATTTCGTGTAAAAAATGTAAGATATTAGCACAAATGCTCTTGCAATAGTACCATGGCTGTGTCATGCCTTTAATTTACCTAGAATTAATTGTAGGTTTAAGATGCTTTATAGTTTAATGAACACACAGAACACAGCCTCAAGCATGTTTTATTAACCTGGCTGTGCCTTGTGTTTCAAAACAGTCTTTGAAAATGTGGGAGATAAGCTGTGTGTGTGAGTATACACGGGTGTGTATGTGTGTGTCTGTGCAAATATATTTGTGTCACCACACAAAGCAATGTGGGGCAGGATGGACATGGGACAGAGGGTGTAGCCTGTTGACACAGTCATTCGCAAAGCTACCATTTCATTATGGCAATTAAATCTTGGATGGGCACTTTCTGGGCCTTTGTCTTTAAAAGGAGTATCTGGTAATTTTCTTTTGTTCTTTAAAAAGATTTTTTTTATGAATTTTGCCATGAGTACTTCCTAAATACATATTCTTTACTTGTAAGTGAAAGGCAGAAGCTGTGAATGGAGAGCAAGAGCTTTGGAAATGAAAAAGGGTTATAAGGTTATTGGGAGATTTCATCCTTGTTGAGGGAACAGGAGGGTGATTGTAGGCACCCTCTTTCCGAACAGAACTGTTCACATATTCTGGGACTGATAGACACAGATTGGACTTCTAGAACTTAAATGCCTATAACACTTGAAGAGGTATTCCTAGAGGTCTTTTGATATTTTTCATCAGTAGTTACTTGGCCATAGTCTCTCATTTATAGTCACACTCCCTATTTAATGTGCCAAATTAGTTCTTCTGGTCTCTGGACTGCTTCAGATGACTTTGATCAACTTGCCAAATTGCAAGAAGGGGGTGATGAGAGTTCACTGTGTCAGTGATAACCATGGTGGCCAACGATGGTTGAGTCCAACAGTGCGCCAAGATTTGCCCAAAGTGCTTACCTCAGACCTTATTCGATACTCACCACAGCCTTTCTGGGGGGTGGGGGAGACCAATCATTATTGCTTTTATGCAAGTGAGGAAACCAAAACTTAGTGTGGCCAAGTCAAGACCCAAGGACAAAGACACATGCGTGGCCTAGCTGGACTTGCAGTGCAGGCAGCTGACTGGAGCGTCACTCTTGGCCAGTGTGTTTTTCTTGACTGTCGCAAGTCTCCTAAACCAGAGGACTCCACTCAGCCTCAGTCTTTGCCAGGAGACTGGTGATTTCCCTCCAGCTTACTAGATGTATGCCAAGTTTCCAAGCTGTCCGTGAATCACATTGACGCTTTTTTCATTTAAAATAAAAAGGACAGGCGCCTGGGTGGCGCAGTCCTTAAGCATCTGTCTTCAGCTCAGGGCGTGATCCTGGCATTCTGGGATCGAGCCCCACATCAGGCTCCTCTGCTAGGAGCCTGCTTCTTCCTCTCCCACTCCCCCTGCTTGTGTTCCCTCTCTCTCTGGCTGTCTCTCTCTGTCAAATAAATAAATAAAATCTTAAAATAAAATAAAATAAAAAGTAATATTTCTAAACCCATTAGAGAAAATCATATAGAACATTTTTTTCAGATTTTATTTTTTTAGTGTAAGTGTGATAATGCTTATTGTAAAGTTTAAACATTATAAAGTTGTAATATGTAAAAATTTCTCTATTTCTTCTTGTTGTTGTTGTTCAACTCCCTTGTCACATTCCTCTTCATCCAACCACCTCTAAGCCTAACTATACTTACTAGATGTAGCCGAGATTAAAAATTTGGAATCTCTCTCTTTATGTCTCCATCTCTATCTGTATCTTCCCCAATGCCCTTTAAAACACTACTTGGGATTGTTAAGTGGGAAGACTCTGAGGCTCAAATCATGACTCAAATCAGACTCTGAGATTCAGATGCTGATTCTGCCATTTATTAGCTAAGTGATTTTGTGCTAGTATTTTCTCCATGCTTTAGTGCCCATAACAGTACATAAATCATAGGTTTATGTGAAGATGACATGTGGTAATATATAAAGCAAGAACAGAGATGGGCATGAGGTAAACCCTCAATAAGTGGGCTATCTAGATCTATATCTCTGGGTGTATACATGTCCATGGAAGTGTTAATATGTGTGTTATTTTGCATCTTGTGTTTTTGACTTAGCAGTATATTATTTTAGTCATATAAAAATCCTTTAAAAAAACTAATAATACAACATTCCATTGCATACATGTTATCTGTTAGTAGACTTTTAGATGTGTCTATTTTTCACTCTTATAAGCAATGTTCTAAAAAACTTCTAGGTACATAATTCTCTGTGCATTTGTCTGAGTACTGCTGTAGGATAAATTTCTAGAAATGAAATTGCTGATAAAGATAGATGCATATTTAAAATTTTGCTTGAAACTGCCAAAGTGCCCTCCCCGAAGGCCATATCAGTTTACAATTCAGAATGTCATGACTGGATGTGCCTATTTCCCCACAATCCTGCCAGCTGATTATGAGAATATTTTTTAATCTTTATCAGACTGGTTGGTGAAAATATCTTATTGTTGTTTTGATTGCATTTCTTTGATTAGTAGTAAGGTTAATGAATAAAATGACTCTTTGAAGTCATTCATGAATTGGGCTTTTCTTATTTTTTTTTTAAAGATTTTATTTATTTATTTGACACAGAGAGAGACAGCCAGTGAGAGAGGGAACACAAGCAGGGGGAGCGGGAGAGGAAGAAGCTGGCTACCAGCGAAGGAGCCTGATGCGGGGCTCGATCCCAGAACGCTGAAGGCAGACGCTTAATGACTGCGCCAGCCAGGCGCCCCTGAGCTGTTCTTATTTTGTTCATTTTTTATTGGAGCATTTTTCAAATTGATTTAAAAAAAATATTTATCTTATTCTTAATCTCTTACTAGTCCCATATGTTAAAAGTAACCAAGTGTTTGTTGACCTTTTCATTTTTTTAATGATTTTTATCTCATAGAAATTTGAAATGTATAATAGACAAATCTGTGAATCTTTTCCTCACTGAATATTTTCTTTTATTAGCTTTTTAAAAAAATATTGAAATGTATGCCAAATAGGATAGCTCTATACGTATATGGTGTGAGGTAGGGAATTTAACTTCATTTATCCCTAAATAAACAAGCAAGTTTTAGAGAAGTTGGTGAAAGACAAGGAAAAAAATACATATTTGGAAGAACCATAGTACATGTTTATTCATTTATTTACCCATTTAGTTAACACATATTTCCTGAATGTTTATCATATGTACAGTACAGGTCAACCCTGGCCAATAAAACTTTGTGCAATGTTGGAAATGTTCTCTATAGGTGCTGTTAAATGTAGTAGCAATTAGCCATAAATAACTGACCTTTAAATTTTAATAAATTAAATCAAAATAAAGAGCTACCTGTGTCAATCAGCTACCCTATGGGACAGTGTAGTTACAGATGATGGTGAAATGGCAGAACGGAGTGTATATGTGTGTGTGTGAGAAAGAGAGAGAGAGAGAGAGAAAGAGAATGCATGTGAGAATGCAAAGGGCATAGCCAAATGCTTTCCATTTGAAAATAATGAAATTGTAGAAAAAGTACAATTTTATATCTCATTATGATTTAAGAATAGGTAAAAAAGAAAGTTTGGGCAAAAGATAGGATGAATTTTTGGCCTTGAGATTCCTGGATCCCCAAATGGGAAAGAATGAGTCTGCTGGTCAATAGCCTTCCTCTGCAAGCTTTTAAACTGCATTCTTGCCTCAGTTCTGCAGATCCCACCTTTTTTTCTGCATACCACATATCTCTTTTTCAGGAAGGCTACTGCAAACTTGTAAACCAGTGACCTACCTTTATATTAATTTCTCCCTCGTGGGGAATATAATGAGCTTTCTTTTAAAAATGAACTGAGAAGATACCAATGTGGAACATTCTTGAAGTGGATTCTAACATTTTTCTGGTCTTTTCTGGAGGGTTCCATTAGTGTTTCAAGAGTTTGGGGTCATGTCTGTTAACTCACTTAATACTAAATTGTTCAGGGAGTCCCGAGGAATAGTCATTTAATGATGTTAACTTGCAGATGTACTTGAGTGGTGGAAAGCCTTGTAGATTCTAGGCAAGGAGCCCTTTATTTTTATTTTCAAAAGAAAATAGGCCTATTTCTCTGCCGTGTAACATGTGAGCCCAAGCCAGTCAGAATTCTAGCAAAGTTGTTCTGATGGGTCTGGGAGCACATGGTTGTATGTGGAGAACGTTGTTGACTGAGCATGTGTGGGAGGAGGATGGAGAAATGCCTGCCTGGGTCCCGCAGCATGCGTATGCAGGTGACTGGAGCCACGGGCAGGCTGTCTGGCGTACAGCCACCAGATTTATGACCGAGGTAAAAGGCATATATTATGTGCAGAGCCAGCTGGTCACCTGTCAGGTGAGGAGCTGAGGCTGAAAGCAAGCTGCTTAACACTGAGGAGATAACAGCTTTACGAGGAATCTGTAGTGGGGGTGTCTAAAGGAAAAAACTGTACCCTGCAAGGTGCAGCTGCATGCTTTTTCCATGATAAAACCGGAGGAAGAGAAGACAAAAGCAAGTGCTGTCGAAGTGTTAGACCTTGGGGTTTAGAGAGTGTTTGATGTGGTATCTCATGAAACTTTTATCATGGAATTCATTCCAATTCATTGAGATGTGGGGGATGATAGGAACTGACAAGTGGCAGAAGCCCTCCCAGCTCAGGGTAGTGATTTATGGAGAGGCAGAGAGCAGGGGGCTCTGGCTTCCCCTCCAGTCTCACTTAACAGCTTCATTAATAACCCAGATAAACAAGCCAGCTAGTTCATGAATAGCATCTGATTTTAAATTGAGAGGTGTTGGGAATAAAACAGAAATCCTAAACAGACAGCGGGCCCACGTAGGGAGAAACGGTGAATACTGATCAAAAGGAAGAAGAATTGTATTGGGGCATGGAAGAGTTGGAAATTTTTCTGATCATCTCCATACACAGTTGAGGAAAGAGTGAAAATCCTCCAAGTAATAGCTAGTAATTATCGAGTACCTGTTTCAAATGCTCTCATTTAATCCTTATAGCAATTTTATGATGTGGACTTTATTCTCCTTTTTTTTTTTAAAACAAATGTAGCCAGCAAGCTGAGGATCAGGAAGCAAAAGTAATTCACCAAGAGCCATGCAGATAGTTAATTGTTACAGGTGGGGTTTGATATCCAGGTCACTAGCCTTTGAAAGCCAGTGCTCTTTCTTCTGTATTCTTGCTACTTGAAGTATGACTCATGGGCCAGCTGCATCAGCATCATGGGGGAACTTATTAGAAATGCAGAATGTCGGGGCGCCTGGGTGGCTCAGTCATTAGGCGTCTGCCTTTGGCTCGGGGCATGATCCCAGTGTTCTGGGATCGAGCCCCACATTGGGCTACTCCGCTGGGAGCCTGCTTCTTCCTCTCCCACTCCCCCTGCTTGTGTTCCCTCTCTTGTTGGCTGTCTCTCTCTGTCAAATAAATAAATAAAATCTTTAAAAAAAAAAAAGAAAGAAATGCAGAATGTCAACCCTTTCCCTGAACCCACTAAAAAAAATCTGCATTTTTAGCGGGATTTCCAGATGGTTCAAATGTACGGGAAAGTTTGAGAGGCCCTAGTCTACACTCAATGGATGAGAAAGCAAGATCCTCATGTAGATGACTGTCTGTAATCTCACTTCTGCCCCAGGGTCATCTGAGTGCCATCAGCCTCCCCTTCAAGGTAGTCTCCAGCCTCACACAGCCCTTGGTGCCCATAGCCTCACCTGTGGCCCTGCCTCTTCAGGAAGTAAAGACAAGTTTCCAGAGCAAATGAACTCTTACCATTGCTTCATTCATACCCTGTGTTTACTGCCAAAACAGCCCTGACCACACAGACTTGGAGTTGTTAATTTAATTGCTCTTAATTTCCTACTAGGTTCTGAAGTTTCGGGGGGAAAGGGTTTGTCTGTTACTCATCTTTGTTTCCCTGGCAGCTAGCACATGGCTTCACGTGGTCCAGAGAAGATGCTCAGTAAATGTTTGTTGAGAGACTATGTGAATGAATGGATGAATACTGGCAAAGTCTCCTATTCTACCTGGGCTATGTGTCATTGATGAATTTCCCTGGATACTGAAGCAACAGGGGTTTGTGGGAAACATCTGGAAAGCTCTCAAGTTTCTGCCCCACACTTAACTACAGGTATATTTTCCTTCTAGGCCACAGCAGATGTTCTCTTCTGGCAAAAACCAAAGAAAGGAGATCTATGGTATCCTCTTGACAGTGAATTTAGAAATAAAAAACAGTTGTAAATAAGAAAGATACTTTCACAGATGGAATTTTTATGTTCTCATTTCTGCTGCAAATTGTAGTGAAAGGCTAAGGTCAGGACACATTCATTCACTCATTCAACAAATATTTATCACATCCCATTATGCACCAAATGTTAGAGATATTCATGTGATCAGATACACATCTTACCCAGCTTTGAGGAACAGAGAGACCGACAAGGGAGATAAGACTTAAATTGGAATAAGTAATTCAAAGTAGTTCATGAAGTTCAACAACCATGTATTGAGTTCCAGCTCTGCACCATGCACTGTGCTCGCTGCTGGGGAGAGAAAGTTGCCTAAGATAGAATCCCTGACCCAGAGTGGATCACAACTCAGTGAGACCGATACATCTCTCTGCTGTGACAAGAGCAGAGATGGAGGGGTGCCAAGGACCCTAAAGGAGCACATAGGCAGACAGTGAATGGGGTGAGGGGGCAAAGGGAGGTGGGTCTTAGAAGAGTTCTTGGAAGAGGTGGTGCCTGGGTTGAGTCTTGAAGCATGTGTAGGATTTTGCTCAGGCAAGAAGGGAATGAACATGGAAGTCAAAGTCTCTTCGATGAGATGGAAAGATCAAACAGCTACATGCTAAAATAAAGAATGCTGATGTGCTATATGAATTCTGGATACAATTCAGTTGTATCTCAGACAGGTGGAACCACATGAAGGGTAGGTAGGGTTTGGGGCACAGAGACCTGAGACAGGAAATGACATTCTATGCCGTGCGTGGTAGGGATGTGAGGGGGACATGCAGGTCGCTGCCTTTCTCCCTATCTTTCCCACTCTTGGTCTTTCTTGATCTCTCAACTCTCACCTGTTAAAGTTTTTTAAGTTTTAAAATTAAAAACAAATATTTAAACACAAAAGATAATCATGAGATCATGTCATGTATCAATTCATTGCTCACTAATGTTGGTCGGTGTAGTTGAGCCAGTGGGCAAAAAACTAAAGATGTGTCATGTTCATATTCACTTTCCAGTCCTGTCAGCATATTGTAACAACTATATGAAAGCCTCTTTTGAAGATGGCTTCCAAAGTCTAAATTGGGAACCCCCTTGAGAATGTAGAGCCTAGCTCAAAGGGTTCTTCTGGCCTAGCTACATGCTGCAGTGGATTTTTTTTTTTTTAAATTGGAGAAGTTATCTGCTGAGAATGTGATGGGTCTGCTCTTGGCTAGGATGGGACACGTCAGTTCTCGTGCACATAGTTACCGTCTGCCCGTTCCCTCCAGATGCTATCACATAGGGTTCCACAAGGGGACAGAGTTTAGTCTAGTGTCTCCAACAGGGCCTTCTCCCCATGGCAAAAAATCCCCACTCTTCTCATCCCTGGGACCAAGATGTGAAATTTGCCTGTAGGGCGAATCAGTGATGAAGTACTAGGAAAAGCTTCTGGGTGTTTTTCTAATGTATTGATGGAGAGACTTTGGTTAGGAATTCCGAAGCAATTTAGTGGAAGAAAGCTCTTAGGTAAAAGGATGTGAGCAGAGGCTGCCAGGGCCCTTGTTTGTATATTCCTCTTCTTGTCCTCCTACTCTTCAACAAGGTAGAAACTCGATCTCAAAACTTCTCTTATTTTAATTTTTGCTGTATTTTCAAAATAGAGTTCTTCCATGCTCTGGGGCTTTCCTCTCTGGTATCCAAGATATGAGTTATGGGTAACGTGGAGCGTCTCAGTGGGTATGTATGACTAACAACTGCTCATAAATATAAGCATGGTCAGAAACCCCCGTGACGACTCTTCACCGAGTCTCCCTAAATCACAGCCAAATCTTTCATGTGAGGATTTTCAGGGAAGCCAAAAGTTACGTTCTCTGCTTTCTTTTGTAAATATATCACAGCCCATTGGACCCAGAGACCAGGGCCCCCTCCTCACAGCTGGTGGGGGAGTCATAGTTGCGGTCTTTATTAAGATTTAAATCACTTAAAATCCCATTGCTTTCTCCCTAGCCCCAAACATAGAGAAGATGTGCGATACCAAAGAGGGATTTTCTGTAAGAATCACCTATTTCTTTTAAAAGTAAAAACATTGTTGACATAAGAATGTAATTCTCCAGGTTACAAAATCTATACCACGTGATTTTTTTAAAGTAAGCTCAAATGGTAAAATTTTTTTAATATAACGACTCCCCATTGTAGCATTTTTCATATTCAGTTCAAATGATGTATAATAGAGGGTATGTTAGTTGATTTACTCCCACAAAATCAAGTGTAGTTTCAGTAATGCTGATGGTTCAAGATGTGGAAGTAATGCTTTTATAGTAGAGTGGAATATGGATAATTTTCATGTCATTACTACATAAAACCCATAATTCTCAGCACAAAATCCATTTACGTGTAGCTTTAGTGGCAAAAACTTGAGCAAATTTCCAAAGTTGGATCTCATATTACCTAGCTTCCATGAATTAGACATATTTACTATGAAGTAATAGCATAAATACTTAAAATTAAACTACAACTGTCAAGATGAATAAAATATGCTTTATGATCTAGAATGTCTCCTTTTATGGCTAGATTTACTAGCGACTCATCCCTCAACTTCATTAATCCATAAAACATTTCCTATTCAATAATACAAAATGAGAAAATGCAGTATTTTGGCTTTTAGTGTAATTTTTAAGGCAAAATTGTATCCATGTGTTTGTGCTTGTTTGGGTAAGGGAGGGAGAATGATTATTTTCATTTCCCAAGACTGTGAAGTAATAAATAGCAAATGCCCTTCCTGTGAGTTTACTCTCTTTTGTTTCATAGACACACTGTGCTGGCCATGAATAAGGCATCTGGTTGCTGGAGGCCTGTGGTGGACTTAGTTTTGGGCCCGAACTTAGGTTACTCTGGAGTCTTAGGCAAACCAGTTAAACCTCTCTGAGCCTCAGTTTCTAAATCTGTAGAATGGGGATAATATCTAACTCTCAGGTTTTTGTAAGGATTGGAGATACTACATATATAATTAATATTGTACCTAGCTCCAAGTTGGTCCTAAATAAATGTATTTATTGTATAACAGATGGACGCACAGAATAAATGCCTAATAAGTGTATTTATTCTACACTAGACATTGTGTCATTTATTGGGAATATTAAAAAAAATGAGAGAGAGAGGAAATCCCAGTTCCTATTCTCAGAGAGCTTATGATTATAGAGAAGGAAGGGCAAGAGAGACATTTACCCAGCAAATTATAAAATATGTCAGACTATGTTTGACCTCTCAACACAGGACCGTGAGCAAGGCCTGAGGGCCCAAAGGTGGGAGTAATTAATTCTGATTAGGAAAAGGAAATGAGGAGAATCAATGTGATATTAGGGAAAACTTCATTTGGAAAATTACATTTGAGTGTCTTGAAGAATAAACAATTTTGACAAGTGGGAAAAGAAAGAACATCCCAGCAAGAACAGAGGGTGCCAGTAAGGTGCGGGGGCATGGGACATGCCCACAGAGCCTGACCTGTGACTTGGCTCTTCCCTGGTCTCCAGCCTGCCCACCCACCCAGCAGATTTTGGAGTTGCCAGCTTCAGTGATTGTATGTGTGTATACACACACACACACACACACATTTTATATATAGATACATATTCAAATTGTTTCTGTTTCTTTGAAGACCCCAACTAACACAGATATGCAATTCATATTTAAAAGCTTATATATGGGGTGCCTGGGTGACTCAGTTGGTTAAGCATCTGCCTTCGGCTCAGGTCATGATCCTGGAGTCCTGGGATCGAGCCCCACTCTGGGCTCCCTGCTCAGTGGGGAGAGTCTGCTTCTCCCTCTTACCCTCACCCTGCTCATGCTCTGTTTCTCACACACACTCTCAAATAAATAAATATAATCTTTAAAAATAAATATATAAAAGCTTATATACAATTGAGAGAACTTGTTCCTATCCAGATATGAATGGTCATATGCAATGTCAAGATAACACTCTCAGTTTCCGTGTTTCCCAGGAGAGATTGACCTCTACTGTTGGAGGGGTCCTCTATTTTTGTTAACTCACTGCTGCTCCGCTTTCTCCAGCCCCAGCCCTGGTTACGTGGCCGTCCGGCAATGGTGTGGTGGGCAGGGCTGAGCTGAGGAGCATGGACTGTGCTATGCTCCGGAAGTCGCCTGAAATGATTGTGTCCCTTGGCCTCTGGCTTCACTTTACCGCTTCAGGAACCAGGGAGAATAAGGAACATGTTACCCTGTCATGCTTTGTACACAGCTGTCTGAATTCCTTAACACCTAGATGCATGGTACTAGATTCCAAGGTTTGCAGCCACTTGAGCTGAATTATTCTTAAATGAAAACTGTAAGAATCATAATATCTCTCCGTGCCCTGCAACGGCTGATGTGTGCTGCCTGAAAACCAGGTCCTGCCCCATCTTACTGATGCTTCTATTATAATGATATCATCTCATATTTGATGGCTGCTTCATTGACTCCATTTACTTTGATAAGTATTACTTCATCTGATCTTCACAAACATTAGATGGGGAAGGAGTTCTTATCCTAATTTTATATATGAATGGATGCAGAAGGCTTGGGAAGTTGGATATATATGAACACTCAGCTAATGGTAACTGGGGGAGCTGGGTCCTCATCCTCCTCTTCTAATTTTAAATTCCACATTCTTCTTCTTCCCTCCATCCTCTTATGCTTCCTACTTCAGTTTCATCTTTCAACAACATTTACTTATTAAATTCTATGTTAGGTATTATTCTAAGTCTTGGACATACAGCAGGCAATAAGACAGACCTCTTCATAGACCATTTCCATAGACTATCTCCATGGAACTTAGAGTCCAATAAAGAAGATGGGCATAAAAATTACAACTAACTTCAGTTGTGATAAGTACTATTGAGGAGACATATAAGAGGCCTTTGAAGTGTATAAACATTTTCCTGCTTTATTAGGGGCTTGTGGGATACATGTTATCCTTGTCTTGACCTCTGGGTCATCCTGAGGTGTCCAAAAATGGTCTATGTTTTTATATTGTATGAACTTCATACTCAGCAGGAGACAAGTGGCACACTCAAATAGGGTAGTTGGGGGAGAATACAATAAAAAGGATCCTTATAAAGGTGTAGACATCTCTGAAGGGATGAGGGAGGGGACAGTTTCCAGAACGTAGATTGTGCTGCTGGAGGAAAGTGCTACCCAACGAGAGCTGTTCTCTTCAGTCGACCTGCAGCAATGCATCAGGGAAGGAGCTGGGGAAAAAACACCCCTCTCTGTCCCCTCCAGCTCTCTCCTCTGCTGAGAGGACCAGTAGTCCCAGGTCAAGGGGGCTTACCGAAGGGCTCCCTCTGTAGGGTAGGATGTGAAGGGTTGAGAGGGTGTCTGAAGTGGTGAATGAAAGAGGAGTATCTTCTTTCTTTTTTTTTTAAATAATATTTTTCTATTATATTATTTTAGTCACCATAGAGTGCATCCCTAGTTTTTGATGTAAAGTTCCATGATTCATTACTTGCGTATAACATCCAGTGCACCATGCAATACGTGCCCTCCTTAATACCCATCCCCAGCCTATCCCATTCCCCCACCTCTTCCTCTGAAGCCCTCAGTTTGTTTCCCAGAGTCCATAGTCTCTCATGGTTCATTCCCCCTTCTGTTTATCCCCCTTCATTCTTCCTTTTCTTCTCCTACCGATCTTCCTACTTCTTATGTTCCATAAATGAGTGAAACCATATGGTAATTGTCTTTCTCTGCTTGACTTATTTCACTTAGCATTATCTCCTCCAGTCCTGTCCATGTTGCAGCAAATGTTGAGAAATCGTTCTTTCTGATGGCTGAGTAATATTCCATTGTATATATGGACCACAGCTTCTTAATCCAGTCATCTGTTGAAGGGCATCTCGGCTCCTTCCACGATTTAGCTATTGTGGACAATGCTGCTATGATCATTGGGGTGCATATGGCCCTTCTCTTCACTATGTCTCTATCTTTGGGATAAATACCCCATAGTGCAATTGCTGGATCATAGGGTAGCTCATTTTTTAACTTTTTAAGGGACCTCCACACTGTTTTCCAAAGTGGCTGCACCAACTTGCATTCCCACCAACAATGTAGGAGGGATCCCCTTTCTCCACATCCTCTCCAACATTTGTTGTTTCTTGCCTTGTCAATTTTTGCCATTCTAACTGGCGTAAGGTGGTGTCTCAATGTGGTTTTGATTTGAATTTCCCTGATGGCTAATGATTTTGAACATTTTTTCATGTGTCTGTTAGCCATTTGTATGTCTTCATTGGAAAAGTGTCTGTTCATATCTTCTGCCCATTTGTTCATTTGTTTCTTGTGTATTGAGTTTGAAATGTTCTTTGTAGATCTTGGATACCAATCTTTTATCTGTAGTGTCATTTGCAAATATCCTCCCCCATTCCGTGGGCTGCCTCTTAGTTTTTTTGACTGTTTCCTTGGCTGTGCAGAAGTTTTTATCTTGATGAAGTCCCACAAGTTCATTTTATGTTTTGTTTCTCTTGCCTTTGGAGATGTGTCATGAAAAAAGTTGCTGTGGCCGATGTCAAAGATGTTGCTGCCTATGTTCTCCTCTAGGATTTTGATGGATTCCTGTCTCACATCAAGGTCTTTCATCCATTTGGAGTTTATCTTTGTGTATGGTGTGAGAGAGTGGTCAAATATCTTCTGATGGTTGCTAGCAGGTCTGCCTCCAACAGCTTTTCCAGCATCCTTTTTAACTCCAAGAGTCTCATGAATGGTCTCCCTGCTTGCATGTACTGTTGTCCCTTTTTCCCCAGCAGCCGAAGTGATTCTAGAAGAAGCCCATAGGTCAGATAACATGCTAACCTACCCCTCACTGCTTTAAAACCAGCCAGTTGTTTCCCATTGTCCTTAGATTAAACTCTGGACTTCCATGACCATAAGGCACTGCTTGAGCAGCCCTGTCTCCCTTTCCAGCTTCATGCGGTACCATTCCCTTCCTTGTTCCTTACATCCTGCTCTTCCTGTTGCCATCGATGGCAAGCTTGCTCTTGCTTCAGGAACTTGATATCTTCTGTTCTTTCTGCCTAATGGTCCCACAGCTGGTGGTTTTCCTCTCCTGTCTCTTCTTCTTTTTCCTCCTCCTTTTCTTCTTCCTCTTCTCTCCCCCTTCTCTTCCACCTCCTCCTCCTTATTATTAAGAGTAATTCACTTTTTTTGAGGTGCAACACATACATTAAAGGGCCCAAATTTTAAGTATGCAGGAAATTTTCCATGTGTATACCCCCATGAAAACAACCAATCAGACCAAGATATAAAGCCCTCCCAGGCCCCCAGAAGTCTCAGTTGTGCTCCTGCCAGTCGACATCTTACCCCTTCTCCAGAGGTCAAAAAGTATTCTGAGCTCTATCACCACAGAGCATTTGTGCCTGTTTTTGAATTTCATAAAACACAGTCAGATGACGTGTACATCTTTGTGTCAGGATTCTTCTGCTCAGCAGGGCGTCTGTGAGATCTCTCTGGTTTTTGCTGATAGTAGCAGCCTCTTGTTTCTGCTCTGTAGTATTGCACTGTGTGGACATGCTAGAATCTCTTTATCCGTTCCACTGCTGAAAGACATTTGGTTCTAGATTTTGGTTATTATGACTAGCACCATTACGGACATTGCGATGGTTAATATACCCAGGAGTGGAATTGTTGTACCAGAGCATGGTGGGATGGGGATGGCTGGCTTTAATAGACACTGCCAAATAGTTTTTGAAAGTGGTTGTACCAGCATACCCTCCCATCAGGAGTGTACGAGTGTTCCACTTAGCGTATGAGAACATGTCCTTGTCAGCACTTGGTACTGACTGGCTAATTTTAGCCCTTCTGGGAGGTGCAGGGTGGTGTCTTATCATTGGTTTGCATGTGCATTCTTTGGTGACAAATGATGTTTAGCAACATTGCATAGGCTTGTTGATCATTTAGATAGTGTCTTTGGTAAAGTACCGATCAAGTGCTTTGCCATTCAAAAACAGTATTTGACACCTGTTTGTTTGTTTGTTTGTTTTTAGCTTATAGGAGTTCTTTATGTATTTTGGATATGATTTCTTTGTCCGACACTTGCATGGCACATATCACCTCATGATCTGTAGTTTGTCTTATTACTCTCTTAGTAACGTCTTTTGATAAAAGAAGTTCTGAGGTCAAATTTAGCAACTTTTTCTCATATGGCCAATGTTTTCTGACACCTAAGAAATTTTTGTATATATTACTCCTCATTATAACCTCCTCATAGAGCCCCGCCCCAGCCTCCTGGTTGTATGTTTTGTTCTTCAGGCCTGCGCTGACCTCCCTGGGCCTGCAGCATGAGCAAGTGGAATCCTTTGTTGTTCCCGCTGGTGGACCAGCACCAGTGGCTTTGGGTTCAGACTGATAGACACACTTACAAGCATCAGTTGTCATTACAAGCACAACGGACAGGCAACAATACAGAATAATGTGTGTGGTCCCAAGAGACAGGGCTGGGAGACTAGGGACCATCTCAGCTACAAAAAGCCGTAAGCTTTGGGCTCCCTTCAACTTGATATGTAGCTTGTCATATATTTTCTGTGGTGGATTCTGAGGCATTCTGTTCAGATCCCCCACTTCAGAACCAAGGCCCTTCTCCCCGCCATCTCCCCAGGGATGTTAGCTACTGCTGACTTATAGCTGAGCCTCTTTCAGGGCTTACCCCAATATGGGATAGCTCTAAAGAACCATCCCTCCTTTTCCAGGGGGTCCACTGAGGCCTCTTTTCCAAATAAATTGCAATTCTTTTCTCCCTTTACCTGATTCCCTTGCCTTCACTCCCTCACAGGTACACATCCCAGGAGCCCTCTCCCAGAAACGTCCGTCATGCAAGTCTCCCTCTTAGAATCTGTTCTCCAGACTCAGGGACCTTTTGGGGTGTGTGACTAATGCCCCTTCTCTGCTGCAGCTGTATCTCCTCAATACCAGTTCCTCCGTTTCCAGTAAAGTCTCAGTAATGAGGTACAGGTGCTTGGAATGGTGTGCTTTCCTCTTCTGGTTTCCCATTCACCTTGGGTCCAGGATAGATAATAGTCTGATGATTCCTGGAGGTAATGTTGACCATGAGTCAAATCCGTAGGCATCTCTGAGGCTAGAGGGTAACCACAGAACCAACTGTCATTTTTGCTGTTGTTCTAAGATGTTCTAAGGTATACACACATGACTATGCATATACCAGTGCCTGCAATGGGAGTGAAAAAAAGGACACCCAGGCTTATTAAAAATGTCTACTACATGACTACCACAGGCACTGACTGAGTGCAGGGCCAAGGGGTGAACTGTAGTTCAGCGGAACAGTGGCCCTTTTTGTTTGCTCTCTGTTTTCATGGACAGGCTGCGATGCAGGGTAACTAGCCCATCTCTGGGACCTTCCTGGTTGTACCAGTTCATTTCTGCGTTCTGCCAACCCCTGAGTCCCAGCAAGTGAGGACCATGGATTGGTCGCCCCATTAGGTCTCATCAGGAAGCTGATTAAGGAAGAGTTGAATTTTTCTGAAAGTTGAAGGGCCAACTCTGTCTTGTCAGCACCTACTTAACAATGATTAAGAAATGAAAAAAATTCTCATAATTTAATGAGGCCAAGAGATGTATGCTGTATTCTGAACATATCAGAATTGGATTCGTCGTCATGTGATGAAAGAGAGCCATTTCAAAAGTCCATCACATCGAGGTGAAGAGTGTGAGGCTTGATAAATAGGAAGTAATTGGGATGGCTTCTCATTTTCACCAGCTTTCCCTTGGTTACCTTCTGAACGGGGCATGGTTTACTGTTCTCCCTGCATTTATTTGAAGATTTTATGAAAACGCATAAGTTGTTGACATTTTGGGCACCATTAATGATGAAAACTTATTGTGCGTTATGCCAAATTGAAAGGAATAGAAATTATAGTGTCTGAGGATGGTGTGGCAGTGGCAGCGCAGTGCGTGACACAGCCACAAATCCCAATTAAGGGAGCAGAGCTCCGTGAAGTTTGCGTATAAAACACTGTGCTGTGAGAGCGCCCAAGCCCCAGCACAGTTAGCTGCTGGGACGCTTCTCCCTGTGGCCTGCTGGTTAGGGTTGCTTTCTGCTGGCGGTTACGGGGACCTGAGTAAGGGTTGCTAAACTTCGTGAGGGGGTTACTTTCTACCCTGTCGAGTGAAGTCAAGAGGTAACCAGTCCGGGGCTGCATCTCTTCTGTGCCAGCAGAGACCAATGGCTTCTTTCTGTTCAGTCATTTTTACCATGTGGCTTTTGTCTTCATGCTTATTTCATGGTTTCAAGGTGGTTGTGTCACCACCTCTGTTTGTCTGTGTTCTTGTCAGAGAGGAGGGGAAGGGTGGGAGGCGATTATGTGAGTGCCAGATAAGTGAAAAGTGCTTTCTCAGCAGCTGTGACAATTCCTATTTGCGTCTCATTGGCTAGAGCTCTGTCGCATGGTCACCTATCCGTATGACTGCATATGCTCTGTCCCATGGCCACCTACGGCTGCAAGAGGGTGAGAATGCGGTTGTTTTCTGTTTGTTTGTTTGAGCTGGAAACATCATTGCCTTCCAAACCCCCTCTACCTTAAATCAGAGTTCTGTTAGTGGGGAAAAGATGAGATATGGGGTAGGCAGCTGGTAGTGTTTAGCACAAGATGAGAGCCTCCCCGTCTCCTGCCCAAAGGTAGGTTAGAAATCTATGTCTGATTAGGACATCTGCTTGGATGTAAGCTCCAGGCTATGTATTACACAGAGTCCCTCGGTGAGAGGAAATGCCAAATGAATGGGAATAAGCAATAGGAAGACTTCATGCAACTCCATGAAGACAGAGAAAATGTCATTTGAGTGCATGTAAGGGGAAAATAAATTTTATTTATAAGGAATGAGTTAGAAATACTTCATAAATGAATTAATCTAGCACATAGTTCATGCAGCATCTAAAACTGTACCTAGCACTTGCTGTTGATTTGAGAGATGATGATAATCTGCTATTTCTGCCCTATAGGTGATTATATACTCACTGGTGGTGTAGGACCAATAGATGAAAAAGGGTAACCAACAAAGTAACTTCTCAGAGGAGAGGTTGCTGGGTTGGGGTGGGGTTAGGAGAGGCTTCGTGGAGAAAGGAGGCCTGTCTGGGACCTTGGAGGGGGATTCGATTTGGACAGGTAGGTAAGATGGTACAGAAGACATAGAGTCCATGCAGTCCTGGATCTGGATGACCTGTTTTAGTTGAGGAACTGTGAGAAAACCAGCTCAAAGTGAAGGTGTACAGACTGCTAGTTGCCTACACATTACTACCTTCTCCATTTTCCTTCGTAGGAAATCTCCCACTTTATCAGATTAGGTAATAGGTCTGTGTTGAAAACTGTATTTCTCAGCCTCTTTTGTAGTGAAAATGGTCAATGAGGTAGAAGTCCAAGTCTTTTTGGACTGGGGCTTCCAGGGTAGGGCCTGATGCAGTCATAAACATGCACCTTTTTTTTTTTCTCTTTGTCTTTTCTTCTTTTCTGCTGCCTAGAACATTGATGTGATGCCTGGAGCTGCAGTGGCCACCTTATGACCATGAGGTTATTTTCAAATTGGAAACTATAAGCTAAAGATTACAGAAGAAAAAGGTGTACAGTGTCTGGTCCCCCGCTGACCATGGAGCCACCATACCAATTCCAGACACTTTTATGAAAGTGAGAAAATAAACTTTTATATTAGGTCACTGTTCTACGGGAACCCTGTTGTATGCAAGAGAACTTAACCCAAACATAGTTTAGGAGATTAGCTTGGAAACATAGAATCATACCAATTTATGGATAAAGTAAAAAAAAAAAAAAACCTCACAATTTCTGAGCATCAACTGTCTGTCAGACACTGAACTATGTTCTACATTATGACATTCTGAAGTACCTCCTTTTCTTTCCCCTCCATTATGTCTCAAACTATTGTTGAGGTAAGGCCAGAGCTGATAGAACTGGCTTCATATCATCTCCTCAGTAAGGGGATCCTCTTGACAACTGATAGTTCTCAGTCATACTTTTGCTATGCCGTTAGTAAACACGCCAGAAGATGTCAATGCTTCTCTACTGAGTTCAGACAGCATGTTCAAAACAAATCATGGTATTTACAGTTGAGCACTGGCCCCTAATCCCCAAATCTGGCCACCTAACCACCTTGCCCGGAACAGAGAAGCAGGTCCTAACCAGTGTAGATGCACCTTAGGCCTTTTGAGGGCCTTCCAGGGTATCCTCTGTTTTTCTAATGATACTTCTTCCTTCCCTGGTCACTTGGGTGCTCCAGAAAGCAGTTGCTGAGACAGAGTTAGGAGCACAAGCAATTTGGGTAGGAGCAAAGGGAGAGGTAATACCTGTGAAAGATGAAAGGGAAAAGAGCAAGATTGTGCCAGGAGGAGACCTCGGGCTCTGATGCCCTTCTGACTCACCCCGGCCGATGCCACAGGGAGCTTGGGAACAAAGATGCCCGCTGGCAGGGTCCTGTTCTGGGCAGAAATGGTCAAATTCCCTTGCCATCACTGGCTGGCAGCCACCTAGGAAAAGTATGGCATCAGCAAAAGAGCCGAGACAAAGCCAGAAGATGCAAGCAGCTGGAGGCCATCAGTTAATCACTCTTCTTGAAGCTGCGGAGCAATTCTTCTTGAAAAGATCTCAGTGGCACCTCCATGGCTGTCACAGTCCTCTCGCAAAATTCCTATTTAACCCTCTCTTCCTCCCCAGAGGCTTTCACCAGACTTCTGGGTCCATCTTCCCTCCCTCAGAAACCATCAAGTTCCAAATTCTCTCTTGCGTCTGACACATTTCTCAAACTTGGTTACCCACTGACTGCTGAGGCCCTTCTCTGCCGGTTCAGCTGCTATGCAGTCTGGACGATAAAGCATGGTTTCAGGGTCCCCCAACTTGGGGGCTGGTGGGGAAGAAGGTGAGTGCTGTTCACCTAGAGGGCGGGGAGGACCAAAAAGTGAACTTGCTCCCTGGCTGCAGCTTGTTCTCAGCTAACGTGTTTATAATGCCGCAAACCTTACAGCTGAAAGGCGACTCTCCTTCACAGACCCCCTATTCACACCGTTTTAACACTATTTCCTAAGAACTGTAGCCCGGGCTATGTGATGCTAAGAAAGCATCTGCTTCCTTCCCAAAGCAGCCTGTGTTCACCGGACCCCAAAGGGATCTGGGCTTAACTCCCCGCATTCCAGGGCACCTGGGGAGAAGGAGACTCCACTCAAGTCTACTGTGGCACTCTAGAATGACTCCATTTCATCCTCACTGTCACCCTGCAATGCATTGCCTTCACAGTTAACATCCCAGGCAGCCAACCAAGATGCCATGTGCTGAGGTGACTGGACTAGCGGGAGCCAGAATACAGACACAGATCCGTCTGGCAACAAAGCCCATCTACCTTCTTATGGCCCATGTTCAGCAGGAGGGTTTGTGCCTTACAGATCCCTCCATTCATTTATTCAGCACATGCTAATCAGGCACTGCTATGAGCTACAGGTCCCTGATTCTAGGTGGCTTTGGTTTTAGTTGGAGGCACACACCCTGGTTTCATTTGTGACATTAGCGAATGCGGACCGAACATCGCCAGACCCAGGCTGAGCCATTCTCCTGGGCTACCTTCTCACAGCACCGTATGAAGACGAAGGGGATATTCTTAATCTGCACTCTGCTGCTGACAAAGGTGGAGTTTAGCAAAATTAAGCAATTGCTCAAGGTCACACAGCAGGTAGTGGCAAAGTGGGGATTTAATCTCAGGCAGTCTGACGCCAGGGTTCATGTACTCAATTGCTGGACTATGTGGCTGCCTCATAAGGGAATGAAGAGATAAAGAACGTCTTTAAAGCAAAGGATGGCCTGCTAAAAGTCCTGTAGGAAGTAGTACGGGACGGCATGCTGCTGGTCCAGGACGCCACCAAATGCACCGGAAGGGATAGCGCGCTGGGTCCATGCCTGGCTGCTGATGTCAGTCCCTAAGACTGATGTTGCAGAGTCCAAGATAGCCATGAGAGATAGGGCTGGAATGATCAAAGGGTTTGCCTCTAAAGACTGATTATTAAAAATAATCTTCAGTCAGGACTGATTTTTTATTTTTAGATTTTCTATTTATTTATTCGAGAGAGAAGGGAGAGCAAGCAAGCACAGTGGGGGAAGAGAGTGGGAGAAGCAAGCTCCCCATTGAGCAGGCAGCCCGATGTGGGGCTGGATCCTAGGACCCCAGGATCATGACCTGAGCCGAAGGCAGACGCTTAACTGAGCCACCCAGGTGCCCTGCAACTGATTTTTAAAAATAGTCTTGCATTGGAATATTATTTCAAGCCCATGAAAGCAACAACTGGGTTATGGATGACATGAATACAGACTTTTCAAAATTCTGACAGGGGGAAATAGGTGGGTGGCCTCCTTGTTCTAGAACACAGAGGGACAGGTTTCCCATAGCTGGTGTGTGATGTGAGCACTGGATGCTTCCTGTGTTTCAGGAAAAGCAAGAGCTTTGTCATCCCTCAAGCCATTTCTGAGAAAAGCTGTTGTTTCCAACGTTCTTACAGATAAATGTGTAGTTTTTGTTCCGATACATTTTATGTGAGCACTTATTTTAAAGATTTATTTATTTATTTGAGAGAGAGAAAGCATGTGTGACCACAGGGTGAAAGGTAGAGGCAGAGGGGGAGAGAGAATCCCCAGACTCCCCACTGAGTGTAGACCCCGATGTGGGGCTTGATACCAGGATCCTGAGATCATGACCTGAGCCAAAGCCAAGAGTTGGACGCTTAACTGAGCGAGCCATGCAGGCACCCCTTATGGGAACACTTGATACATAAGGCAAACCAAGAGCACCTGCTGGGGGAAGGGGGAGGATCTCCTGGCTTACAGCAGCCACTGAGTCAGTTTCATAGAGAAGGTCTGAAAACCGCAGGGAAAAAGCTGATTCCATGCCTGAAGGCAAGCAAAAATGTTAATCTTATGATACAACATCACTTTTTGGTCATTGGGCAGCATGAGAAACTTTAGCAATCATCAAGCAATGAGATAGTGAGAAATAGGTTTTGGAGCACGAAGGCGAGGAAGGGACCAGAGTCTAGGAGCCTGTGTTTGCAAGTCTGGGAGGGGAGGCTGCCCTGGGCACGGCCGAACTGGTAGATGGAGTCGAGAGGACGCGATGGTGAGAAGGTGGATTTCGAGGCATGCATCTGCTTGCTGGGGATGTGTGTGGGGGGAATTAAAGGGAATGTCCCTGTTACCAGCTGAGCCTGAAATTGTGCAATGCTGGTGATTTATGGGGTAGGATGTTACAGTCCAAGCATATGGTCTGAGATATGCTATAAAGTCATATCCAGTCATAAATTAGGCTATGACCGGGGATAAGTTTTTCATCCAATTATAAGATTTGTGATGCTTATTTTTAATGTTTTTGGTTTGGAACTCAAGAAGAGAAGTAAAAACCACATTTGGGCTGACTTTCACTTTTAGAATAAGACAGTAGCTATCAAATTGTTTTTTCAATTGCTTCCAAATACTTTTTAGTAATAGAATTCTGGTTTCAAATTAAATCTTGCTTGGGATTCCATGATATTGAATAGACAGTTTAGTATTTTATCAGCATAAATGTATAACATTTATTTTATATAAAATTAATCAGGGATAAATATGGGACTGTTTTGATGATCCATAATATTTGAAATTAGAACATAATGTTGCAGTCTTTTATCAATTTCAGTATCTAGTTTGTTCCAGATGTTTCTCCTTATTACCGCAGATTTGAGGAAACAGTGGTTTATGAAGTTAAGAGGTAGTAAAAGTTAAGTGTTTTTAAGTAACTTGCTGTTTATTCCCGGGATACTATTTTAATTAACCAAAAGTAGCAGAAGATATTTTATCCCAAGTTTTTCTTCAGAGTAAGTTTTATTGGCACACAAGTCAGTAGATAAGTTATTTCCTATGAGCCAATTTTTTTGAAATTAAAAATTTAACTGATTCTTTGGTAAGTTATGGCTGTGGTACCCAGTACTATTTCTTTCTTTCTTTCTTTTTTTTGTTTAAAGATTTTATTTATTTATTTGACAGAGAAAGAGAGACAGCCAGCGAGGGAACACAAGCAGGGGGAGTGGGAGAGGAAGAAGCAGGCTCACAGCGGAGCAGGGAGCCTGATGCGGGGCTCAATCACAGGACCCTGGGATCATGCCCTGAGCTGAAGGCAGACGCTTAATGACTGAGCCACCCAGGCGTCCCCCACCCAATACTATTTCTTTCTTTGGAATGATTTCCCCATCTCAAATAGCATCTGTTCCTGGGAAGTTCTAGAATCTTCTAGGGCAAGTAGGGTGCTATCAGTGATTCATCATTTCACTGGTTTTCAGTCTGAGCTCCATGTTACCCAAGAGTTTCATTTGGATTTCATTTAAAAATATATTAACCATTTTCAAAGTGTCATCTTAAAAAGCTCGTGCATTTTATCACACTGGAGACATTTGGTGCATTGACTATGCAATTCACCAGCCCAATGTCTTTGGATAGTCTTTGCATCAAGCATCTTGTCACCTTTGGCTAATGGAAGAATATACTGAGATCGAGGACATTCCCCTACAGAGCAAAGATTTCTCATTGTTTTTGCAATATGTATTTGCCCTTCTTTCTTAAAAATGGTACCCCATAATAATGTAGCCAGCTACAAAACATTTCCCAGCCTCCTTTGCAATGTAGTGTGATCACACGACCTAGTCCTGAAATGTAAATGGTGTTGTGTGGTACTTCAGGGTTTTCCTTACGGGAAATTCAGATATATAGTATTCTTCTTTATTGTCCTTCCATGCTTTCCCTTTCTTTTTGTTCTGGAATGTGAATGTGAGGCCTGGATCTCCAGCAGCCACCTGAGACCATGAGGTGATCTTGAGAATGGCAGCATAAGGATCAAAGTGCAGAATAATAGAAGAAACCTGAGGCCTTGATGACTGTGGAAACATCATACTAGATCTGTAGTCCCTACCTCTGAACTTTTTTCACTGCCACTTGTTTCAGCTACACTTACATATAGTCTAACCAAATTCTGACCAATGCTGTCAGAAAGCCTTGGTCTAGAAGAAACTATGAATCTTTAGGTTGGTAGATGTACCACTTAATATCCTTTTGATTACAGGGGCGCCTGGGTGGCACAGCAGTTAGGCATCTGCCTTCGGCTCAGGGCGTGATCCTGGTGTTATGGGATCGAGCCCCACATCGAGCTCCTCCACTGTGAGCCTGCTTCTTTCTCTCCCACTCCCCCTGCTTGTGTTCCCTTTCTCACATCTGTCACTCTCTCTGTCAAATAAATAAATAAAATCTTTTAAAAAAAATATCCTTTTGATTACATGTAACAGACATTCAAGTAATGATGAATTAAGTAATAAAGTAGTTAATTATTTTATATAATAGGAAGTTAGGAGGTAGACAGTTCCAAAGTTGATTCAACAGCTTGATAATCTCATCATGTGACCCAGGCTCTTGCCATTCTTCTGCTGTTCCAACTTCTGCATTTAGGAAATGTCTCCCTCATAGTCTCAAAGTATTTACACATAATCACACTCCAAGAAGAGAGTGAAGAGTTTGGACTATCTTTAAACATGCCTATGATTTTTTTTTAATTAAGGAATACATATTTCTAATATACTCTCAAGCTAACTTTCCCTTATTAGCCAGACTAGGAATCTAGACCACTCACTAGACCACTCAGTAACAGAGAAATGGATTACCATAATTGACTTAAGAGCAAACACAAGCTATCCCTTGAGATTGTGCACTTTGCAACCTAAACAAAATCAAGATTCTGGAAAGTAGGGGAGGAGGAGTTAGTGATTCCTAGGTGGGTAACATAATAGACTTTCCTAAGAGATTTTAAAAATAGCAAGAGAACTGGCAGGTCAACTGAAGAGCAGTGATCCTAATGGAACCTACCGGTATGCTGGACCTCCTGGGATCTGCCTCTGCCCATAAGGCAGGTGAGAGTTCATTCCCAGACTGGCTCCATAGAAGCTGGAGAACACTACCAGGCAGAAATTCCCTGGGAAGTACTGTAAAGATAAGGACCCCCCCCCCCCAAGTTTCTTCCTCTGGGAGTAGGGTGAAGCTGCAGGTTCACTGCAGGTTCCCTCATCTCATGCTATTGGAAAATGAAGTTGACTTGCATGAACAAATGTCCACATAACTTAAAAGGCTAAAATAGTAAATAATTTTTCCTAAAGTATATATTATTCCTCCTTAGCTAAAGCATATGAAATATTTTAAGTCTTTTCCTTTTTTTTTTTTTTTTTGGTGGAACAGGGTCATCTTTAAGAACATAGATTTTTTAAACAACATTATTGATATGTAATTTATATTCCACAAAGTGCACAATTTGATGATTTTTAGTGCATTTAGCACTGTGTGACCACCATCACTATTTAATTGTAGACCATTTTCATCATCCCTGAAAGAAAGCCTGTACCCCACAGTCACTCCCCATTACTGCTCTCTGGCTCTCCTCCACACCCCACCCCACCCCCACACCCTTCCCAGCCTTAGGCAACTGCCAGTCTACTAGTTGTCCCTATGAATTCAACTGCTCTGGGTGTTTCATATAAAGGGCATCACAGAATATGCAGTGTTTTGTGTGTGACTTCATTCCCTTAGAACGTTTTTGACAATCACTCACATTGTAGCATGCATCAGTGTTGCATTTTTATGACCAAATAATGTTCCATTGTATGGATATATCACATTTTCTTTGTCCATTCATCTATTGATAGACTTTGGAATTGTTTCCACTCTTTGGCTGTTATGCATAAGGCTGCTATGAACATGTATACACATGGTTTGGTGCGGACATAAATTTTCATTTCTAAGAGGATCAGTTTTTATAGTGTTTTGCAGAAAAAGATAATATGAAAGAACAGAAGGCATAAATGCTTATGAATAAAAGGTAAAGTATGACTCCCTTATATTGCTTATTTGTGTGGCAGTAGTGGTACTGTCAAGCTGGTTGAGAAGGGTTTGGAGGAGGCAGAATCCCAGTGAGGTGAAGGGAGTGAGAGGTGTGTGCATGGGAGGTTGAGTACATGTGTGTGCAGAAGTGTATCTTGCTTTAAGCCATAGTATCGTTTACTAATCAGTCTTTCCCCATTGGCTTACAGCAGAGGGTCCCGTTCAATTTAGCAAACAGCTGTTGAGCCCCCAAAATGTACAAGGCATAGGTGTGTCTCTATAATTTGATGCGGCTACTAAGGCTTTCTTTTAATTTTGTCAGCTTCTTACTGTTTTCTGGCAGCTGCTCCTGGTTAGTAAATGAATACTTGGTCAGGTAGAGTGTGGGTGTAGGTAGAAACATTTCAGAATGTTTTTATTAAGTGCTTAATCTTTCTATAAATCAGGCAACATTCCACCCCTTCCCCCTTTTTTTGTGGGTTTGGATACATGTGTGTGTCTAGAGAGTAATAATGACCACCTTTTAGCAACTTAATTCTCTTGCTAGATAAGTGATTTTTCACCCTGTCTTCATGTTAAAATCATATGGAGGAATTTTTAAAATGCCCTGGCCTCACTCGTAGAGATTCTATTGTAATTGGTCTGGGGCAAGACAGAGGCATTAGTTCTGTTAAAATATCCCTAGGTAACTCTTAAGATATATACTGGCCTAAGAACCACTTATACGAGACTGTGTGATGGTATTAGCACTTTTCATATATTATCTCAAATCCTCTCCATAACCTGCATCTCTTTAGGACCTCCAGTCTGCCTATTTCTAGGATGAAACTAATTTTGCACCCTCATCCTATGAAGTCACATGCTTCCCTCCATATTAATTACCATGCAGTCCTCCCTGCACCAGGAATAAGTACCCATTATGTGAAGTTGGCCGGATCTTGGTCCCACATAGCATCCTCTAGTCTTCCCTCTTTCGCTTGGCTGGACAACTTTCTGGTCCTCAGCCTCCACTTGACCTCCTCTCTCCAAAGGTTCTCCAGCCTCTACAATGCACTCAGGCTTTGGACATGGTTCATACAGACATGAGGGAAAGGTATCCTTGATCCTCAGAAGTCTCAACTAAATCTTTATAAATTTTTCTCCTTTTCCCTGATTTTATCTTTTATCCTTTTCTCTACATGGGGCCAATATTCATCCAGGTCAAGTGGAGGCTGAGGACCAGGAAGTTGTCCAGCCAAGCAAAAGAGGGAAGACTAGAGGATGCTATGTGGGACCAAGATCCGGCCAACTTCGCATAATGGGTACTTATTCCTGGTGCAGGGAGGACTGCATGGTAATTAATATGGAGGGAGGCATGTGGCTTCATAGGATGAGGGTGCAGAATTAGTTTCATCCTAGAAATAGGCAGATGGGAGGTCCTAAAGAGATGCAAAAATGAGAGGAACATGGCTCACAACTCATGATGACAATTTCAAATATGTAAAAGTAGAAAGTGGGGGGTCACACCTTTGCTATTTTGGGAAGAAAAACTGAGGGAACGGATATCGAGAACATTGTGTCCTTGACTCCAGAGCCTGCAATGGGACCACAGGCTTTCACAGAGTAGTTTGACCTTGCTGGGAAATGGGAAGGCGTATAGTTCTGATGGACCTGTCAAAGGGCCCCCAACAGCTCAGGCTCCCGTGGGCTATGTGGGACCACAGGTATTCCTGATCCCTTCTAAGTATGGGCATTTTTGGCAGCAGTATTGGATTCCAAGGACTTCCACCCAGAGGTGATGAATTTATTGAACAATCGTGTTCTATCTAGAGAACAGGTCAGTTCGCAGTCTATCTTGAGCAGCCTCTGAAAGCCAGTGTTGTTATTTCTCCCTGGGTGTGTGAGTGTGTGTGTGTGTGGGCACTCACGTGTGAAGTTGTAGGTAGGAGCTGGAGGGAGGGAAAAGGGAAGGTCAATATTTATGAGTGGGTTTCCAAGGTTTTCTTTTATTTTTCTTATTTCATTTTCATGATCAACCATACGACTTCTGGTGTCGGAGACCCCGTGATTTCGCATTTATAAGTAACTGAAAACAAACCCTTATTATGGGAAATTAGATTCTTTTGCTTTAGCTTATTTTTCATTTTTGACTTCATAAAAATGGAAAGAAATTCTATTACCTGTGAAAAGGCTTTCACTTAGAATGTTATTAAAACAAATACCCCAAATGCCTTCGATGTAGACTGGATTCTTTCCATAAAATTGCAAATATATTCACCACATTGCCTGAGTTTTCTGCACCCCTTTCTCGAGGCCCAGCCCACATAATGCAAGCATTCTCTCTGGGCTGCAGGTTCTTTCTTGATTTCTTCCTTCTTTTAATTCCTTGCTGTCAGTCTGAGGAGCTTCTCCTTTTTACACATGACTAAACTTACCCTGGAACCTGCTCGTGTTTCACTGGGGGCAATCTCCTACTGGGCCTTAGGTTCTAATTATTTAAACCACATGACTAATCTCTGGAAAATCCCCAGGTTTTAGCCATTTTCAGACATGCTGGCATCTTTACAACAGAGATGTCATTTTTCCAAAAGGCTGAGTTTGATGTGTTGTTTTTTTTTTTCTCGTTGTTGTTGTTAATTTACGCCATTCATAGATCTTGTCCTGATGAATCCTGGTGCCTTTGCCAAACAGATGACCTATTTTTCCAGTGTCTGGTGTGAGCGGGGATGGTGGTGTTGCCTGAGTGTTGAATGTCGGACAGCAGCGTTTATCGAACGCCCACTGTGCGCCTATTCCTGCAACTGGCAGCTGCAAGCAAGTTGGAAAGAGAGCAGTGATATTGTATTTGCCCTCAAGGAACCCGCCCCCTAATGGGGAAATGGGGTGAAAGACAAACAGTGAGGAAAACAATTAGAAAAAGAGAAAAGAATCAAATACCAGTGACTTTAAGTGCCCCAGCTTTGGCTGGCTGCCCATGATGTGACCCCCCCACACCTCCCAGGAATGGAGCCTATGCAGAGAACGGGGAGGGGCAAGAAGGAGAACCACAGCAAAGGGGCACGGTCACCAAATTTTAGTCATCCAGCAGCCTTCACAGTTTCTGCCTTATCTAGGTCCTAATAATTTTTAAATATTTTATTGACTTTTTCTATGTTACATTCATTTACCTTAAAAATATTTAAAATTAAAAGGGAAATTCATATCAATATTTTTAACCTAAATGAAAAAAGGTAATAGTAAGGCATATTTTAAAAATCGATTACATAAATACAATGAAAACAGAATATTATTATTACCTGTTAGCTAGCTATTGTTGCAACTGGAAATCCTCACCTTGAGACTGGTCTCCTTGTTTATAAAGGGAGGTTAACAACCATGAGGGAGGTGTTTAAGACACACCAGCACCCAGCGGAGATGGCCCCTTTGAAGAAGGGATGGAAAAAGGAGAGGGAGAGAAATGAGGTGCCTCGCATTCTTACTGTGCTGTAGTGTTCTTTTCCCCTCAGATTTGTGTAGGACCTATAGGACCCTCATGTCCGGCCTGTGAGGGGCCACACTTTGGAAGGCCCCTCTCTCGCCTAGGACCTCTCCCAGGTCCTTGCGCTCTGGGGAGCCACTGGTGATTTGGAGGCTGTTGCTGCCGAGGGTTGTGGGGTACGGTGTCCAAAGCACTTCAGTTGTGGTGTAGGCAAAACCATCATCGGAGGGTTCAATCCCATGGGTCGAGCTAGGCTTTTGGATGACAGAGCAATGCAGAAGTCACACGCTGCTGTCATGGTCCACACTGCCAGATCTCTCCGGAGGCCCAGAAGTGTACTTGTGGGCACATGGACGAGGATCCCACCAGGAGAGAAGGATAAAGTAGAGATTATGGACTGCATGGGTATTGGAGCTTCCTCCCAGCATACCTGGTCCTGGGACCACACTGGCTCACCGCCTTTGAGTTTCTTCCCCATGTACAGTTGGGTTCCTGCCGCTCTGCCTAGCCCCTTCACACCTGCATTCCCTGCTCTGCCTATGATTTAGGCCTTGTCCCTGGATGCCACCTTTTGACGATCTCCTGGCTCCTTACTGTGCTGCCACACAACCCTGTGTGACTGTAAGGTTGTTAAGATTGTTGTGGAAAGATGTTAAAGGAAATAGAATTAAACACGATCGCAACATGGACGGCCAGACCCCGAGAGGAAGGTGTTGCAAGGGTGCTGGCCCCACCCCCAAAGCACTGTTTAGACTTCTTCCTGCTAAGGATTCAAAGTAGGGCCTGCTCACCCTGAAGTTAAGAACCGGCCGTGCCGATGGATCCCACAGGCCCTGCGTGCGCAGCCTGGGCTACCCGAGTTCCCTGAGTCATGCTTGTCCCCGGGGCCACTGCTTCTCTGTGACAGGAGGGCGTCCAACATGCAGATAGAGTGAACAGCAACATAGAGGGAGGAACACAGGAGTCCAGCAATTTTGGCTGCAGCTCTGCATGCCGGGCTGAGGTGGTGTATACATCTGAGCCCCATGAGGTGACAGGATTGCGGTGTCTCTCGTCTCAGATATCCTGGGTAGGACCGAGCCCTTCGCAAAGGCGTGTTTTGAGGCTCTGTGGCGGGCACGGGCAGGCTCCGTCGCTGAGGCACGCAGGGTCTGCACCCTCCCAGGCAGGCTGTCCCTTCTCTCTGCCCTGCCAAACCCTGGCTGTCCTTGCGAGCCCACTTCCCAACTCGGATCACACTGTGTGACACGTGGACTCTTCCCCTGATGGGCTCCAGTCCATACCTGTCTTTAGACTGTGGAATCTTGGGAGCTGCATTCACGTCTTTCTGGTCTTTGTATCCCCATGCGTTCTGTGGCGTTCGGCACAATGTACACTTTGCAGCCAGTGTTCTCAGCTGCTGGCATCCTAACCTTGTAGTTTAAGCAGAAGAGGGACGAAGGAAATATATTCGTTTAGCGTTCACAGAATCTGTGGAAGGGCCAACAGTAGGCTTGGAGAGTGCACAGTCGGGAGCAATGTCTGAACCGCCTGCCCCCATGAGGTCAGTTGGTGAAGACCCCTCTGCCTTCACCACTGGGCACAAATATCTCAGATCCCGGCCTGACGCTGGGTTTTACCTTCTTAGTCTCACTGCACATGAACATCACTTGTGAGTACATCTGATTTTTGAAGTCCAAGCCTAGGAAAGGTGTGTGTGTCTAGTTTCCACCCTGGGGAGGTAGGGCTCAAAACAAAGCAATTCTCCAAATACGGAAAAGCTGTTTAAACGTGGAGACCACAAAGCCGAAATACATACAAAACAACACATATAGGTTGAGGGAAGGAAATTAAAGGCTTCATTTGTTCTTTCAAAATTCTTTAAAATGGACCCAAACCCTTATTTCCTATGCAGTTTGGCAGGAGAATCTATGTATAGGGGCATTCCTGGAGCTGCCAGAGTGGCTGAAATTTCGAAAGCGTCTGCTGAGTATTTGAGTGTGCAGAGAGCAGAAGGACCGTTCGGTGTTCACAGTGGTAATCAACAACTATTTATTAAGCACCCACTATGTGCCAGGTCGAGCTTTGGCTGGATTCCACCAGCCTGCTTGTACTACGAGCGACACACTGACGATTTTCCATACCATAAATGAACAAATATGAAAACCCAAGAGAAATTACAAGGGGTTTTCCTCTGCATTGCGCTGAGACGTGGTAGCTTGTTCCCTGGTTATTTGACAAGTCAACTGGAAAATTACTCCAGGCTGACCTGTCTTAGGAGATGTTCTAATTTACATCAGTTCTGAAAAAAGGCACTTGTAAGCTGTCTCCTTCTTTGTGGCCGTATTGGAGGGCTTGCATCATATCCAGACAGAATTAAGTCTCTTTAAGTCATCATTTCTTTCTGTTGGAGGTGGCTTTGCCTCGATCAGCTTACTCTGTTTGACTGAAATTGGACACGAGAATATCAGACAGTCATTTCTGATACCCGAGCCCAGGAGTTTGTATTTAACAATGTGTATGGGGCTCTGTAGCTCTGAGGTTTATGACAGTGACAAAAGATTTTGTTGAGAGTGACTGAAACCCAAATTCCCAAATGAGAATAACTGTTTTATCAGTTTCGTAGTGTGGCGGGGGGAGGGAGAGGTATAAAGAACCCTGTATCTTCGCATAGTTTATAATATGCCTTCTCTATCCTACCCATATCGAAATGCAGTATCTCAACACTAGGAAAAAATAAAAAAATATATAGACTTGCCAGGAAACTCAGAAACCGCGGAACATAATTGTGCGTGAAATCAGCCACCCAAATTGTAAAACTTGCTTTTCAGTTCTAAGTTTTTCAGGGACGTAGTAAATGTTTCCAGTTTTTCATCAGGGTAGAAGCAAAAAGCAGGGGTAAACTATATTCCAACATAGCATGGAAGGACCCCACCACTGCTGTGTCAGCTGCATGCTTCCCCACTCACAAATGCCCTGCCTCTGATGGGGAAAGGGGACTGAGTATGTCTGTTATTCGCTATGGTAACTTAAAAGTAATGAGAAGCCAGAGCAATGCAAACCTATGAACACCACAGTGCTAAGAAACATTCAAAGGGCCTGGGCAAGTTCCCTGCCAGCCCTTGTATCTGCCAGCCCAGCTGCTGCTTCCTCTCTGCCAGGCTCTTCCTGTTCCAATACCTGGACTCTTTCACCTGCTTCTTTGCACTTCAACTCCCACCTTGAAAGGCAGTCCCTGTGTCATGTTCCTGGCTTGTTCCTTTCTGTTGGGCTTGTATCCTGTCTGGTGTTCCCATTTCCCGAGCCCTGGGAACCTCTCCTGTTTGTAGCAGATATGGAATGTGGCTCCTGTGCCTGGTGTGACTATTTCGGCAAGACCCTTCTATTTGCTCCAGGCCATTAGCCATCCCAGATGTCTGCGATACAGCTGCCAGATCCCCCCCGTCCCCCCAAGCTCAGCTACGGAGTATCTGTCTGGTATACCATCTCTGCCCTATCAAATCCTGTGCCACTGAATTCTGATTAGCTGGTTCTGGTGGTAGATTAATGTATGTGATGGGGAAAATTGGGGGTGTCATCTCAGTGTGTAGGTTCATGTCAAATCAAGGAGAGTCTTGAACGCTTGTTAAAGAGTTTAGGGTTCACTGTGGAGGTAACAGAGGGACCGTTTTCTGAGCGAGGCAATGACAGGATCCCAGCTGCATTTCAAGGAGTGATGTTGGGCTATTTATAGGATAAATAGGACAGGGAATTAGAGTAACTATACAGTTGGAATATCATAAAGGCCTTAACTGGGGTGGGGGTGGGGTCGCTACAGGAGCCGAGGTGGAAGAGAAAGGCAGGAGAAGAGCAGGCATGGCGTGGATTTCCCACCTGCGCGACTGGATGAGGGCGAATCATGGGAAATTCTGGTTGGGTGGGGTAGGGTGAGGAGAGAGGATGTGTGCACCTTTAAACATGGTAACTTCGAGCCCAGAAGGGACATCTGTGGGGAGTGATCCAAAGTCACGGGGATAAAGGCATGGAGCCGTGGGGGAGAGGTCAGTGTGTCAGTATGGAGGCTTGCCGATGGCCACAGCACCCTGTTCAGGTACTCTGCGTGGAAAGGTCTTTATATTCCAAGTACACCTGAACTTGAGCTCTGGGACAGCCTGGGGTGTGTGGAGCCTGACACACACCGTGTGGCCCAGTGGGAGGAGTGTAGTCTTTCAGGCTGAGGAACTAAGTTCAAACCTGGCTCACCTGTTTAGGAGCTGCATGACCTGGGGCAGGTCACTTAACACCTGCAGTCTGCATCTCCTCATGTGTGAAATGCGATGAATAACAGCACTCTGGAGCATGGTAATGAGGCTCAGTGATGCCTGCCACCAGGTAGGTGCATAGCAATTGTAGCCATTACTCTTATTAGTACCAAACTTTGGTGTTCCCCCAAATTTTTGTGAAACGTGCATTGTAAGTCATTGGATGAGTCCTCCTTGTGTTTCTGAACAGTGTTTTTTCCACTTACATTCACTTAAGATTTTTTTTTAAATAAAAATTTTTTAAAATTTAGAATTGTATCTTTTTAACGTGCAGCATATTTTGATACCTATATACATAGCAGAATGATTATTATAGTCTAGCTAACTAACACATCCTTCTCCTTTCATAGTCACCTTTTAATTTTTTGTGTAGTGAGGACATCTGAAATTTACTCTTAGCCCACTTCCAGTTCATAATATAGGATTATTAACTGTAGTCATCATGCTATACATTACATTTCTAGAACTGTTCATTCTACCTAACTGCGGCTTTGGCCTATTGACTGGCATCTCTCGATTTTCCCCATCCCCCGCTCTAGCCCCATTCTACGCTCTGCTTCTCTGAACTCAACTTTTTCAAGACTCCACATACAAGTGATATGAGGTCTTTTTCTTTCTCCACAGTGTTTTTCAGTCAGCTTGTTCCAGGGAGGCACTGGTGATTACGAAGGGGAGGAAGTATTAACATGTTTTACGGACAAGGATGCCGAGGCCAGCGTGAGTGAGGCGTGCAGTGACACCACAGGCCTAGGCCTGCCCTTCGCACCCACAAAGCTGACCCAAAATCTGCAAGTGTGGGAGGAATATGCTGAATCTCACCAGATTCTTCGTTCTGCCTGCTTTCTACTTTGAATTGGAAAATATCTCTGGGAACACAAATTAATCATGCCTCCAGGACCCACTGGGTGTGATTACTCACTCTCCCCTTTGGAGGAGAACTAGAGCTTACTCCCACCCCCAGCTCTTATCTTTCAGTGCCATTGATTTGTGCTAATCCTGAAATGAGTTTGCAGATTGGAAGCCTTGTCCTCCATAGTCCAAGATTCCACCTCCAATCCTGTCACCATCTGGCAGGAACGCATGGAAGTGGGGGGCGGGGAGCAGCAGGCAGCAGGCCTTTTGCATGAGCAATCGTGCTCGGCCTTACCTTGGAGAGGGCCAGGCGTCCCTCCAGTGTGCACCAGCGCATAGGTCAGTGGGGCAGGTCAAAGGAGAGGGTGCAGGAACCTGGGAACAAAGACCCGTCCCTCACGGCGCCCATTGTCCCCATGGAAGCCATCCATCATGCAGCTTCCCTCAGCAGCTGGATGGGCCAGCTGGCTCCCTGCAGGATCCTTTCTTTCTCTTGCCTGCCCCAAGCACTTGAGGCCTGTCCTTTCAAAGCTATTTCCTCTTAAGACCCCTCTGCACCAACTTATGAATGCCCTGAGGCCAGTCCCACTTCAGGACTCTTTTGAAGTTGTTTTATTGTAGAAGGTGGAAGAATGCAGACCGGGGATCATTTTGGCTACGCCTTCAGAAGTTGCCCACAACAAAATGGGGGAACCTTGCAGTCAGGTTTTTGAGTGCAAAGACATGCAATGCTTTCAAATTCCTCTTTGTCCTGAGCAGAAGCCTAAGTGGCATGGCTCAGGCTGCCTGTTGCTTGCAGGACTCAAGTGGCCCTGCCCTTGTTCCCACTCCTGATGTGACAATATGAGTCCTGGGCTCCCAGTGATTCTGTGGGCACGTTGTTCTTGACTGTGTGCGTCGCTCGGCCCTTGTTAAAATGTTATTGCAGAACTTTTCCCAGAGCCACACACAAAGTCTGGTTCTGATTCAGTTGTGACAGAGACACACTGCATGTGTGTTGCAATGTAACAGATTAGATTTAGTGACTCAAATGGGCAGTTAACTTCAATTTAATGGGACTGTAATTGTACAGTGAATTTTAAATGCCCTTTTGATTATTGCATCAGGGTTATATTGAAATACATACTTGTCATTATGTCTTGACGTTTTAAAAACAATTACATCAAATCTAATGAGAGGGAAGCCAGTAAGAACACCCAATTACCTCTCAGGGGTGCCAGGTTTTCCATTTCAGCTCTGTGGTTTTCACTGACCTTGACATTTTTCTCCCAATTGTGATATAAAGATAATAAATTTGGTTGGCATAATTAGTAATTATTCTCATCATAGAGTTTTCTAATAAGCACTTCAAATTATCCAGTCTATGTTTTTCTTCTTCAGGCTGCTTCTCATTCCCTACCTTTGTTTTTCCCTCATTCCCCCAAGGCTGGTGAATATATCAAACAAATATACAGTAGTCTCCCGTTCCCCAAGGGTTGCTTTCCGCAGTTTTGTTTACCTGTTATTAATCATGACTGGGAAGCAGATGAGCTTCCTTCTGACCTATTCTCAGAGGTTGGTAGAGGCCTAACACCACCCCACAGCGCCTGCGTCCTTCCCCTCCCTTCATCTCCTCATGTGGGCATTTTCTCATCTCACAAGAAGAAGGGTGAGCACAGGACGGTGGGATATTTTGGGAGAGAGAGACCACATTCATATGCCTTTGATTACAGCATACTCTTATAATTATTCATTTATTATTAATCATTGTTGCTAACCTCTTACTGTGACTAATTTATGCATTGGACTTTATCATAGGTATGTGTGTCCAGGGAAAAACAAAATCTCTATAGTGTTGAGGACCATCTGTGGTTTCGTGCATCCACTGAGGGTCTTGGACAAGAGATGTTGACTATACTTGTGGTTCCCTGGGATAAATTTGTTGTTCAGTGTAATTCAACCAACAGTTTGAGTGCCCACAACTTGCCAGGCTTTAGGTACTAGGTGTTGGGACAGAAAAATGGATTCAAACATGATCCTCATTGTCGACAAGCTTCTCTCTCTTTGTCCTCCTCCTCCTCGTCCTCTTTGGCCATCATGGTGGCCATTGTCATCCTCGTCATCTATTGAGTATTTAGTCTAAAGGAGCCACTGGACTAATGTCTTTCATGTGTCTCATCACGGTTACATCTCATAAAAACCCTACAATTAGGTGCCAATATTACTCCCACTCTGCAGATGAAGAAATCAAGACTTAGAAAAGTTAAGTACTCAGCAGAGGAGTTGGGGTTCAAGGTGAGGTCGGCTTGGTTGCAGCTTCCACCCCAGAACCACAAGGGTATATGACTCCTCATGTCAATCTGTTACTCTCGGCATCTGGAACATTTTCTAGGACCTGCAGATTAGGGCGAAGCTCCTAGGGTGCTCCATACTGGGACCTCAGTTACTTCGTAATTCCAGCTTGGTTTCTGTGCACTGTGAGTTAGCCCAGCTTATGGCATTGCTCAGCTTTCCCTGCACCTGCTCTCCAGGCCTTGGTGTGCACGGCCCCCTTTGCCAGCCATGCCAGCAGTGTCTTTCCCTGCCCTCCTCTGCCTGTCAAACACTTTCCACCCTGCAAAGTGGCTCTAGTGACCCATCTCCCTGGAGCTCTCCCTGACCCTGTAAGTAGAATCACTCACATCTTCCACAAATGCAAATTTCGGTACTTCTCTTGCAGTCCTAGACCATTCTGCCTGGTTAACGTTCACGCTTCACCCTCGGTCTCCTCAATGACTTTGCGTGCTCCTCGAATGGACCTTGCCCAAAGGATCTTGTCTTAATACCAGTACAATATCTTATAAGTTCTAAGAACATACTTGCTGAATTGATTATTTATTTAGCTGTAAGAGGTTCATGGCACAATTTAAGATGTTTTATGTTTGGAGAAAATGTTTCCCATAATTCCAAGCCATAGTTTCTGAAATTCTCTGTTCAAGATATTTGTATTAGAATAGGGTCATTCAGGGAGGTCTCAGAATGCAATTTATGAACTAGATAAGTAATTACTAAAATTCTGAAGAATCCTAGTAAAGATAAAGTCATTGATTTTTCAACCCTGTGGCTACTCATGGAAAGAAAAATTAAAAAAAAAAATCCAGCATAAATGTGAAATAAGCAACTAAGCATAGATCTAAGGTCCTTAGCTCAAACTGATCTTTGCATCTAAAATAATGGAAGGGTAACAGTGTGGATTTGTTCATTTAATTTTGCTGTTTGTAGGGCTAGGCCATATATATATATATATGTATATGTATACATATATATGTATATGCATGTATACATATGTATGTTTAATATGTATATATATGTGTATATATGTATGTTTAATATATAGTAAATATCACAGGTCTTGATTTTAGGGTTAGTTCATTTTCTGTGCCACATGCCCTTATACTTAGGTGTCTTGATACATTTACCATATATAAATTACAGGTCTTTCCTATTAAATGATGAGCTCACTCAGTGGTCCGTGCTTAAAGAAATAGTTATTTGAGTTGAAGTGAGATTTAAATCCATTCCAGTAAATAAAATTACCTACGAGCTGAGACTATACAGTATTGACCACACTCTTTCTTATGTAAATAGACATTTAGCTCTGAGTTTTTACCTAGACCACCTTCATGTTTGGAAAGTGATGAGAGTAGCTAACACGGATTGTATATGGACTGTGCACAAGGCTCTGTTCTCGAGGCTACTATTTTGTTCCAAGCTTTCATTATTAGCCTCCTTGACATAGAGGAAACTGAGGCATAGGGTTTAAGTAGCTTGCTCATGCTTACATATCTAGGAAGGGGTGGGCTTTTATTAGAGGTGCCTGAGAAAGGACCCACGCGTGCTTGTGACTTAGTCTTTTGCAAGTGCTTCAGCTTGTTCTCTTATAGTATTCTCACTTACTGAGTAACTTCAACAACTTCACTTTTTCCTGGGGGAACAAAAATAAAGAGGGAGGCAGCTGACCTCAAAGACCTCAGAATCTTGTGGGAATGGCTCGCAGAGCACTGGCACTTTGGCTTCCTGCTCTGAGATAGTTAAAAAATGTTATGATGGTAGGCAAGCCACCTGCTCTCCCTGAGGAGATCTTGATGGTAGGGTTTGGAATTAAAAGATCATCAAAAGTTCTGAGATACTTGCCATCAGCAAGACATAAGGAAACTGCACTGTGGTCCAGATCTCACCAGGTAGCAGTGACAGAGCCAGGCTACATCCCAGTAGTTAAACGACTTGCTGTTTATAAAAGGGCACTCTCTTCAAACTGACCCTAGGCCCTTTTAGTTTAGTTTAGTTTTTTTTTTTTAAGATTTTATTTGTTTATTTATTTTTTTTAGAGAGAGAGAGCACACATGCGTGCAAGGGTGGGGGAGGGGCAGAGGGAGAGTGGGAGAGAGCGTCTCAAGCAGACCCTGCAGTCAGTGCAGAGCCTGATGTGGGGCTCGATCCCACAACCCTGAGATCCTGACCAGAGTCGAACTCAGGAGTCAGATGCTCAACCGAGCCACCCAGGTGCCCCTAGGCCCTTTTAGTTTTACGTGAAATAAAAGGATGAATTTTATTTGTGTTTTTTTATTTAAAACTGAATAAAATTTACGTCTAAAATGAATATCTTGTTCCCTTGGGGATGGTTGCTGCTTATAGCACATAAGCTGTGCACTGTGCAACTACCTGGGTGCCATTCACATACACTGTGATGGAGATGACAGCCTTGTCCTTGGACAACGTAGTGGCTCTGTCCTTAGCAACTCAATTTCCCTTAAGGAAACCCATTTGGTATTAGTGATACTATTTCTATGTTAAGGTGAAGCCTCATACTGAAGTAGGAGAAATGAACATAATGGGAGTGCATCAACGAGTCTGTGAGGCAGAATAGATGGACATTTCAGGTCTTCTCTGATGTCTTGAGCCAGCCTCATTTGCTCTGTGTGGATTTAAAAACCGTCATGTGGTCACATGTGACCAGTGTTACCTTCTCCCCATGAGTGTGAGAAAGAAAGGAAAATTGAGCCAATGATGTAATTGCATCTGAGGTATAAAATGGGAGCGGAGGCTGAGGAAACTGGGAAATTCACCAGGTTCTAAGTCAGGGTCAAGGGATGAAGGGAGAGGCAGAATTGAACTAAGCATGAAAAGTCCGGTGATGGAGAGCATTTGGCAGATTCAGCCTGGAGGTGGGAAGAAAAGGAATAAAAACATTAGTAGATTAGTTTCTCAAGCCATGATCCTGATTGAAGTTTTGAAGAGGACCTTGTCTTTCTCTTAAAGGCATCAGATTACTTCTTTGGCAGTGGTCAGTGTGAGGGTCCTGAAAAGTGTCTGTATCCCACTTATCCCAGAAGTATTTACATTTTAAATATAGGCCCGCAGATGATAGAAGGAAACGAGTGACTTTTAAGTGATGGTTAGGAGAGATATTTTGGGAAAGAGACACTTCTTGGAATGCCCCAAATCAGACAATCCCCTGCACATGCTTGTGAAGCCCACCATTGTCCCAGTAAGGAATAAAACACAAGAACACCCCAGACACTTGGTCCTCAATGGAAAAATGTTTAACTAAAACTGAGAAACACTTTTCTTTCCACTTAATAATAGATAATATGTGGGGCGCCTGGGTGACGCAGTCGTTAAGCATCTGCCTTCGGCTCAGGGCGTGATCCCGGCGTTCTGGGATCGAGCCCCACATCAGGCTCCTCCGCTAGGAGCCTGCTTCTTCCTCTCCCACTCCCCCTGCTTGTGTTCCCTCTCTCACTGGCTGTCTCTGTCAAATAAATAAATAAAATCTAAAAAAAAAAATAGATAATGTGTAGTCCTTGTGTTATTGAGTTCCTCTGCGTTAGCTCTTAAAAACTTTTGTTTCTATCATTTAGGCATTATCACTTATTACAGTCTTACAGACAGCCTCCTCCCCCCCCCCAGTTTTTTTCTTGCCTCTCCTGAAGTGGTTTCATGGCTGTATAGCATTTACAATGCTAATTAGTTACTCAATTCAAGGTAATTGTCCATTATCACTCACCTGTGTAGTTACAGAGTGTTCTAGCTCCCAGGGGAACAGCATCAGTTAGAAAATGCCAAAGCTCTCTGTAGTTCTCTAGTTCCAGATAACCCATTCTGTCTCTCCCTCTGTCATTCCCACACGTATACATGCACACACCCGACTTTCATTACATCCACTGACCTCTTGTATAGCTTTTTAATAACTGCTTATACTCCTTATTTATTCTTCAGAGTGAAAATAGCCAAAGTAAGTTTCTTTCCTTTGAGGAAATGCACACTGGGTTAGAATATGTTATTCCCTGGAGCACCTGGGGGAGTTTTGCATGCATGAAATTCTCAGTTCTGCTCTCCTCAGTTCTGATGTGTTGCAGAATGCATGGCTAACTATTATTTAAGAATGGATTAGAACGTCAACTTTTCTATTCTAGGCAATCTTTGGTAGGATATCCCTTTGCAGTCATCTATCAATTATTTCCTTTGCCTCTCTAGTACTTGTTGGCAGGATTCTATGGTCCTCAAGTGTCCCAGGAGCCCATACTGTGGTGTTATTCCTCTACCCTCTGCCCTTGTTCTGTGGCCAATACTCTATGCTCTGGAGTCTTCTCCACTTGTCATATGATCTTTAGACCCTATAAAACAATAAAAACAAATATTTGCTCTTTATTTTTTTTTTAATGATTTTTTATTATATTATGTTAGTCACCATACAGTACATCCCCGGTTTCCGATGTAAAGTTCGATGCTTCATTAGTTGCGTATAACACCCAGTGCACCATGCAATACGTGCCCTCCTTACTACCCATCACCAGGCTAGCCCACTCCCCCACCCCCCTCCCCTCTGAGGCCCTCAGTTTCCTTACTACCCATCACCAGGCTAGCCCACTCCCCCACCCCCCTCCCCTCTGAGGCCCTCAGTTTCTTTCTCATAGTCCATAGTCTCTCATGTTTCATTCC